>NC_080671.1:208601160-208947619 GCF_030247195.1 Topomyia yanbarensis | reverse complement strand
AAATTTTTAAATTTTTAAATTTTTAAATTTTTAATTTTTTAAATTTTTAAATTTTTAAATTCAGTTCGGGATATAAACAGTGCGTCGACGCGGTTATTGTGCCGGATTAAAATATCGAATTTTCTATAGTGCTAGTTTGTGTATCCGCGGGAAATTTTCCCACGCGATAGATAACCAACAAACTCATCACATCGAATTGGAGTGAAGTGGAAAAAAGTGCCTGGAGACGAAATAAAGCCAATTGAATTCTGCGCTAAGGTGCTTTGTTCACCACAACAAAGCACGGAGCATCCCGACTGTTGAGCGACACCACGCAAGGGAATACAAAGGCAATGAAATAACACAAACAGACGGATAAAAAGCGATCGCACAAAGTGAGCAGAAGCGAGTAGGGCCATGTCGCCTCACGGCGGCAGTGGCGGAGTTCCTGCGATGAGTGGAAGGGGGTTCCCAGCGTTAGGTTTGATACCCCAACGAACTGAAGGACGCTACCTTGTCATCCAACGCATGGACGAAGGCCAAACGTTGGAAAAAGTTTCACCGTTTCTGATTGACAAGGTCATCAGAAATTGCTGTGGCGAGGTGACCAACGTGAAACGAATAAAAGACGGCAAATTGTTGGTTCACACGAAAACAGACAAACAAGCTGAAAAACTGTTGAATCTTCAACGCATGTCGAACGATATAAATATCGCAGTTGCTGAGCATGGGAGCCTGAATACGTGCCGAGTTGTTATCACTTGTCGGGATCTACAGGATGAAAATGATGAAGTGATCTTGGAAAATCTGCGAGACCAAGGAGTCACAACGGTCTATAGAATCATGCGTAAACAAGGGGATAATATGGTTAAAACCTCGACTTTTATTTTGACGATTTCAAAGGCCATAATGCCACAAGACATCAAAGTTGGTTTCCAAAACGTAGTAACGCGGCCGTATTACCCACGACCGATGCGCTGCTTCCAATGTATGCAGTATGGCCACTTGGGGAAAGACTGTAAACAACAAAAAGTATGTGCAAATTGTAGTGAACAGTACCATGGAGATAACTGTCAAAGGCCGGCTAAGTGCGCAAATTGCAAGCAAAATCACTCAACAATCAGCGTAGACTGCCCAATCTGGCAGCGTGAAAACGACATCGTCCGAGTGAAAATTGATAATGGCATATCATATTGGGAGGCGAAGAAAATCGTGGATCGTAGGACGCAACCCGAACAAAGTTTTGCAAATGTGGTAGCAGCTGGAACCCGCAAATGTAAATGCAAATGCAGCTGTGGAGATTCGCAGACCATCCCAACTACTCTTTCCGAATTAAAACGAACCATCGAGCAGACACAAACCCCCACGATTAAACCAACTCAAATTTCACAAGCAAATCCCCGTCCACAACCACAAGCAGTACCTACGACCTCATATATAATGGATCAAGCGACCAAGGAATCTACCGAACATGCAGTTCAGAATAGTGCGAAACAGGGAAACTCCAAGCAATACGATACTCGATACCAAGCAAGTGACAAAGACCAGCAAAACGACCCACCGTCACCCTCCCCAAAACCGAAAAGGACAAAAAAGGAATACACGTACCAGATCAGCAGCGATGATAAACTCAACCAAACCCAACAGAAACGAGGAAGGGGAAGACCCAAAAAAGTACAACCAATACAACACGACACCGAAAGTTCGAAAGCAGAAGACAGTGAAATGGAGATCTGAGCCGGAGCAGTTTAACATAATAATAATAAAATAAAAGCAATGCACACACAAAATAATGCAAAAGTACAAACAAAAAATTCAACCATCGTATCTTGGAATATCCAAGGTCTCCGCGCGAAAAAACCAGAAGTTAAGATCCTTACCACAGAACAACAGCCTCTCATCGTATGTCTTCAAGAGACCATGTGCTCCAGCCAAAGCCAAGCAAAAATCAGCGGATACAATAGCGTCCACCACCAACGAGTCAGCGGAAAAAAAGCAGCCGGCGGGGTAATAACCGCAGTAAGAATTGGACTGGACTACAACGAGATAGCAGTCAGCAGCGACTTTGAAGTCATCGCAATACAGGTAGGTCCCCCACTCAATATTTCCATCCTGAACATATACTTGCCACCTGGGAAGTCCATCACTGCCCCGGAATTGACCTCTATGATCAACCAAGTTCCTACACCTATGCTACTCGTCGGGGACATAAATGCTCACCACCCGCTCTGGGGGTCGAATAGTATAAATGCGCGAGGGAGAATGATTGAGCAAGTGATTGATGATTGCGAACTCACTGTCCTCAACAACGGGGACTTCACGTTCATCAACCATGCCAGCGGAAATAGATCCTGCATCGATATCGCCTGTTGCTCACCCGAGCTAGCAGGTCGCCTAGACTTCAATATTCTAGAAGACACTCATGGCAGCGACCATCTACCAATACTGTTATCGGTCCCAGAGCTCCAACAACAACGACAACGGTACGCCCCCAGGTGGAAAATCGACGAAGCAGATTGGACAACATACCAAAGCTCCGTTACATTTCAAGAAAAAGACAGCGCAAACAAACAGATCGAAGAAATTACAAACGCAATCACCCAAGCTGCCGAAAAGGCCATCCCCAGATCCAGTGGAATACCGCCGAAAACAGTGGTGCCATGGTGGAACAGTGACGTCGCTGCAGCAGTTAAAGGCCGCCGAAAGGCGCTGAGAAGACTGAAGTCGCAAAGCCAAATAAAAGTGGACAAAAGCCAGTTAGTGGAAGAATTTAGAAGGGCACGCCAGAACGCCAGGGAGATTATCAACGAGGCACAACGAACGTCGTGGAAAGAATTCGTCGGAAGCTTCAATGTCCATACGTCATCTGCGGATCTCTGGAGAAACGTCCGAAACATGCAAGGGAAGAACAGCCAAACACGCATAAACGCAATTAAAATTGGAAGAGAGACAGCGAAAAACGACCGCGCTATCGCCGAGGCTCTTGCAACTCATTTTGAAAACGTCTCTAGCAGCAAGAATTACCCCCCTGCGTTTCAAAACTACAAAAGAACAGTAGAAGCAACACCATTGGACATCCCCAACCTGGCAGCCGACTACAATAACAAATTCTCGTTATACGAGCTGGAAGAAGCTCTGGAAGGAACCAGCGGATCGTCACCTGGACTTGACAACGTGCACTATAAAATGATAGACATGCTCCCCCACGACTGCAAAACCCAATTACTAGCTGCGTATAACAGACTATGGTTTGAATCTGCATACCCGGACGACTGGACCAAATCCGTCGTTGTACCAATTTACAAAGGTAAAGGAGAGCGAACGAACCCGGGAAACTATCGACCAATATTTCTAAATAGCTGCTTAGGAAAAGTTTTCGAGCGTATGGTAAATAATCGGTTGGTACACATCCTGGAGTCAAATGAACTACTTCATGAACACCAGTACGCTTTTCGTAAAGGAAGGACAACGGTGGATCACCTAGGCGAAATGGACATCACAATACGACAGGCTTTGAGCAAAAACGAATACGTACAGGCAGTCTTTCTAGACATTACGAAAGCGTACGATACAACATGGCGCAGATTAGTGCTTGAGAAGCTGCGTAGCTGGAACATTGGAGGAGAGATGTTACGGTACCTGTACAAATCCCTGCAGAAAAGAACGTTCAGAGTTCGAGCCAACGGCCAGTTGTCAGAGGAGAAAATTATGGAAACAGGTGTATGTCAGGGATCTGTCCTCAGCGTTACCCTGTTTCTCGTAGCCATCGACACGATCAAAGAAAATTTGCCCGCAGGAGTAAAACTACTGTTATATGCCGACGATGTCGTCCTGATAGCATCAGGGACGGACCAAAAAAGAGTAACTGCCAATCTACGAAAAGCCTTATGCGAAATCCAGAAATGGCAGCAGCGTTCAGGTTATCGTATATCAGCAGAAAAAAGCGTTACAATGGCATTCAGAAAACCTAAAACCAGAAGAACTGGCGAAGCGAACAAGCTACGGTTAAACAACCAAACCATACCGCGAAGAAATCATTATAGATGTCTGGGGACGGTATTAGACGAATGCCTACAATTTAAAACGCACGTGGAGGAATTGAAAGCATCGGTCCAACAACGACTATTAGTATTGCAGAGCGTGGCAAGAAGAAACTGGGGCGGAGATAGAACCACACTCACAAAAATATACAAGGCGTGCATACTGGAAAAAATCTTATACGCAGCCCCAATAGTAGCAGCGATGAGTGACACAAATACCAAACTACTGGAAACAGTTCACAATCGCGGACTGCGAGCAATATGTGGTGGCTTCCACACAAGTCCAATAGCGAGTCTTCAAGTGGAAACAGGTATCCCCGGTCTTCGTACACTACTAGATCAAAGAACTGCGATCTATACAGCCAAACGAATGGCTAAGGACGAACAAAAAAGAAAGCAGGAAATTGATATCACGACCAGAGTCGAATCAACAGATCCTGAAGACATCCTTGACGACAGCACAAGCAACCCTAGCTCGGGAGATCTATGGGACAACAGACCAGCACGAAGTTTAAACACCGTTTTGACTCGAGGAGCTGAAATTATAAACGACTTAGGCATCGAGCTGCCTCCAATCAACATCCTTTTAAATCCAAAGTGCCCACCATGGAATAGGACAAAACTACCGGTTGACAAATTTCTACTGCACTGTCTGAGAAATGGGGCATCTTCAGCTGAACTAAGCATGCAATTCGCAAACAGGATTGCTACACGATACCGATTCTACCGTACAATATACACCGACGGTTCGAAACGAGGCTCTAGATGCGGATACAGCATGGTCACCAGAGAAACTGTAATCAGGAAACGAATAAACGACATGAGCAGCATCTTTGCAGCTGAAAGTCTTGCTATCCAAGAGGCATTATCATGGGTGGCAAGTCAGGAACGGGTGGGGGCTTACCTTATCTGTACAGACTCCCTCAGTGTGATTACGGCATTAGAAACGTACAAAATTAAAAGTAATTGGCGAGACGACATCGCAAATAGCTATCGAAAAGCGACTAGCAAAGGAACGGCGGTTCATTTCTGTTGGGTACCAAGTCATAGCGGCATTCATGGCAACGAGAGAGCCGACAGGGAAGCCAAGCGAGCTCTAGAACAACAAGAAGTGTTAAACAACGCCATCGACATGAAGGAGATTAAAAGGGTGATGAAAACGGCATCTTTCTCGAAGTGGCAATCAGCATGGATAGTTACAAGAAACAACAAACTAAGGGAAATTAAAAACTCTGTTTTGCCGTTCAGGGAAGCTGTTATCGGTACCAGAAGAGATGACGTAGCACTAGCGAGACTACGTATTGGTCACACGAAATTTACCCACCAGTACCTATTAGAAAAGGAAGATCCACCCCATTGCCGAAGATGCAACGCGCGACTGTCGGTAAAACATATAGTGGCAGAATGTCCTTTACTAGACGAAGAACGAAAAAAAGAGAACGTGCCAGCTAACATCAGAGAAGCGTTAGCAGATGATAAAATCAGGGCTACTAATTTGTTAAATTTTTTCAAAAATATTAGGTTATACAATGAAATCTGAAAAACAAGAATTAAATTGAGTGTACCAATGAATTGTATTACATCAAGACAAGTATGAATAAAGGGACCCGAATGACAATTGTTAAAAGGTCCAAAATGCAAAAAAAAAAAAAAAAAAAATTTTAAATTTTTAAATTTTTAAATTTTCAAATTTTTAAATTTTTAAATTTTTAAATTTTTAAATTTTTAAATTTTTAAATTTTTAAATTTTTAAATTTTTAAATTTTTAAATTTTTAAATTTTTAAATTTTTAAATTTTTAAATTTTTAAATTTTTAAATTTTTAAATTTTTAAATTTTTAAATTTTTAAATTTTTAAATTTTTAAATTTTTAAATTTTTAAATTTTTAAATTTTTAAATTTTTAAATTTTTAAATTTTTAAATTTTTAAATTTTTAAATTTTTAAATTTTTAAATTTTTAAATTTTTAAATTTTTAAATTTTTAAATTTTTAAATTTTTAAATTTTTAAATTTTTAAATTTTTAAATTTTTAAATTTTTAAATTTTTAAATTTTTAAATTTTTAAATTTTTAAATTTTTAAATTTTTAAATTTTTAAATTTTTAAATTTTTAAATTTTTAAATTTTTAAATTTTTAAATTTTTAAATTTTTAAATTTTTAAATTTGTAAATTTTTGAATTTCTATATTTTTAAATTTTTAAATTTTTAAATTTTTGAATTTTTAGATTTTTAAATTCTTGAATCTTTGAATTTTAATTTTTTTTAAATTTTTAAATATTTAAATGTTCAAATCTTTAAATTTTTAAATTTTTAGATTTTTAAATTTTCAAATTTTTAAATTTTTAAATATTTAAATTTATAAGCTTATAGATTTTTAAAATTTTAAGAAATTTATAATTTCAAAATTCTAAAGTTTCAAAGCTTTAAAATTTAAATTTTTTTAATGTTATTGTTTTTAAATCCTTGAATTTTGAAATCTTTAAATATTTAAATTTTTAGATTTTGAACTTATAAATTGCTAAATGTTTCGATATTTAAATTTAATTTTTTTTATTTTTTGGTTTTATGGCGTCTTTGTAACATGCCAATTGAATGCCGCACAATAATTGCTAAAACCAAGCAAGTTTAATACGAAGAATATTTTAAGTTATTTAAGCCGTTTTTGTTGATAAACATCATGGCAGTGGGTTGCACTAGTGTTGTAGTGGGAATAAAACTAGTGGCATGCTGTACTGCTAGAAAATGCAACACAGGGGTTGCTCAATGAATTCCGGTTTTAGGAAATTTCCCCTGTCTGATAGTTTATTTATTAACTATACTATACTATTAATCATAGTATACTATAAATAATACTATAAATAAATTTCTCATGACAGCATAATGAAAACTAACAACTGATATTAAAGGAATAAGGGCCGATATCTTCACCTTCGCTTAACTTTTAAACCAGGTTCACCAGTATGTTTAAATCTGGCTTAAGCGCTAAGCGAGGGTGAAGAAATCGACCTAATGACATTCAAATGTGCTTGCTGTTTTACACAGAATAGGCGTTCTACATAAAATATAACTGTTTTTAACGACAATTAATTAGCAAGGGACAGGAAGGTGAAGTATATTTTTCAATATTTAGAGCCATAGTACTCAAGGGAGAGCGAGGAGTTGAAGGAAGAACGTTTAGAAAAGCGTGAAGTAGGGTCATATGAGCAAGCTTAGAATTTCCCGGCGACTTAACCCTGTTCCGACAGCATGAAGTAAAAAAGTTACTTCACGCTCATTCGGACATGCCGCAGACTCAGGTGATTCGCATTTCTAATGCCAAAAGATCCTGACTCCTGGGTTAAGTCGCCGGGAAATTCTAAGCTTTTTCTTATAACCCTATTTCATATTTTTCTAAACTTTCTTCGGTAAATGTTCCAAATCGTGGATTTTTCGAAAAATGGGTATTTTTTTGTTGGAAATGGTTCTAAATGCTCTATTTAAGAACAATCAATGAAAAAATCGGGGGGAAAGCTTTAAAGTAGTTTAATCTGAAAAAAGTTGTTCTTACTAACCTTACCAACGATAGTATTGCGCATGAAAAAACCATATTTAGGGCGAAGGTAGTGTGAGGCGGCTTCGCCGCATAGTCGAGTCCGCCGGACGAGGTGGCCTTGTTCTTTCTATCGAAGGGTGCAAACACAGGGGCTATCCCTAGTTTAAGTCGGACTGAGCGGCATTGAAGTCGGACAGCACTCGAAAGAGTCGATGAAGCGTAGCCACATTCGGAAGCGACAATATTTTATTTTTGTTAATAAATACTATTGTTACTAAATAAAACATTGTTAATGCCTAATGTGACTACACCACATCGCTTCTTTTGGTGCTGTCCGACTTCGCTGTCACTCAATCGGACTTAAGCTAGGGATAGCCCCTATTTTTGCGCATACCGAGCAAACGAGTGGATTACAGGTATGTTTGCACCTTTCCATAGCAAGATCTAAAAGACCTCGTCCAGCGGATTCGCAGCAGATTCGCAGCGGCTTTGCGCCGCTTCCAATCCTTGGACTCGACTATGCGGCCCAGCCTACCTACCTTCGCCCTTAACGCCACTTTCTCATGCGCAATGCCACTGTTAGTAAGGCAAGTGGGAACAACTTATTTTTCCAGTTTAAGCTACTTTAAAGCTTTCCCCCCTGATGTTTTTTCATTGCTTGTTGTAAAATAGGCCATTTAGAATCATTTCCACAAAAAATTAAACCTTTTTCGAAAAAGCCGCGATTTGGAACAATTACCAAAATAACTGTTGTGCTAAAAAGTACACTATTCACTTGCATTCACTTATTCATGCATCGATTTTAACGTAAATTGTTGCCGCCGCGCTGATTCAACGCTATGCAACTGCTCAGTGATGACATTCTTCATACGACAGCCCTAGAAGACAATTTAACAAGTTTGGTTGAAGAATGTTACCACTTTGTGGAGGCTGTCGCCGCGACAGTTTATGCGAAACAGCAGGCATAAAGAAATGGTAAACTAACAGCCCATTCGGCTCACTACGCTCAGCGCAGAATACTTTCAACAAAACGAGCGCGAGACAGACAGTAGCGAAGCAGTATAATTCTCACATGATTGCGCTGTTGCCATTACAGTTCGGCTTGGCGAGTGAACGTGCTGTAGCAAGAGAGCGTTGAGCACACACAGAGACATCCGATTGCGTTGCAAAGCGACAGTAGGAAAAAGGCAGTCATATTGGTAAGCCTGGTCAGATGGAAGTGAAATTCCCAATGGGGTTTTCCCACCCAGCTCGATATGTTAGGTATCAGCCGGTGAGTCCACCTACCTTTCGAGGAGTTATCCCACTCACGCTGCCATATGGCGACCGAGGTCACCCTGGTGCGCTCGCGGGCTCCTCTGTTTCCACGTAGCTCGAAGCACTCGTCATCTTCCCGAATGACCAGCCCGACTGGCACCATACTCGATATCACGCAGGATGCATCGTGTGATACCGTGCGGTAGGCAGATATCACTTTGAGGCACATCACGCGGTAGGTGCTCTCCAGTTTCTGTAGGTAACTGGTTACCCTCAGTGCTCTTGACCATGACGGGCCGCCGTACCTGAGGATAGATACGGCAGCGCCTGCCAGTAACCTACGTCTACTGGCGCACACTTTTGAGCTGTTGGACATCATCCTCGATAGAGCCGCAACAGCAGTCGACGCTCTCTTGCATGTATAGTCGACGTGGCTGCCGAAGGTCAGCTTGTCGTCTATAATGACTCCGAGAGACTTCAGACTCCGCTGTGAAGTGATCGCGACTTCTCCCACATGGATAACTGCATGTTGTGCCGGGCCTAGGATCGAGCCCTGCGGGACTCCGGCGGTAATCGGAACCCTTCTCTGACCGGCATCGGTCTCGTATAGCAGTACGCGGTTCTGGAAGAAACTTTCCAAGATCCGGTACAGACCCATCGGTAGGCTAAGCCGGTGTAACGAGAGCGCGATGGCATCCCAGCTTGCGCTGTTGAATGCGTTCTTCACGTCAAGTGTCACTAACGCACAGTATCGAATACCTCGCCTTTTTCGTTAGATCGTTATCTCGGTAGTATTTATCACTGAGTTGAGAGCGTCCACTGTGGACTTACCCTTCCGAAAGCCAAACTGGTTGCTTGACAAACCGTCCGTACCTTCTGCGTACGGGGTTACCCTGTTGAGGATGATCCTCTCAAGCAAGTTGCCAGTCGTGTCGATCAGACAGATTGGTCTGTACGCCGATGGGTCGCCTGGCGGCTTCCCGGGCTTCGGCAACAGCACCAATTTCTGCCTTTTCCATCTCTCGGGGAAACGGCACTCGTCAAGGCATCTCTGCATAGCTAGCCTGAACATGTTCGGGTTCGCTATGATCGCTGCCTTGAGAGCGCTGTTTGGAACTCCATCCGGCGGCGGTTCATTGCTAGGGATTTAGCCACTGCGAGTAGTTCTTCATTCGTCACCGGAGCCACCATTTCGGCCGTGCCCGCACTGTCTCGTTGTGCAGGTGGCCAGGGGCTTGTGGCTCGAGACGGGAAGAGTACTTCGATAATCGTCGCCAACCGGTCCGGAGACCGTTCTGGGGGTGAGGAGCCCCTTTTGGTCTTTGCCATCACGATCCTGTAGGTGTCACCCCACGGGTTCGCATTGGCACTCTCACATAGGTTGTCGAAACACGCTCTCTTGCGGCTTTTAATGGCCTTGTTAAGGGCCAATTTTGCAGCTCGAAACGCTTCACGACGGTTCTCTCTTGCATCCTCGTGCGGGCTCTTTGCATCCTACGTCTAGCTCTGAGGCAGGTTGATCGTAGAGCTGCAATCTCAGCACTCCACCAGTATACCGGGCATCTGCCGTTTCTTGGCAGGGTTGGCGTCGCACGCGCGTGATAGAACAGCTACCAGCGCATCCCCGCTAGACTGTCGGTGTTGGCCTCCAGTCCCAGGGCCGCGGTGAAAGCTTCGCTGTCGAAGTGATTGGACTTCCACCCGCGTACCTGACAGGGATCTCCCGCCCTCGGATGCTGCACACCATAGTTGATCCTAAAGCGGATAGCTAAATGATCGCTATGGGTGTAGCCTTCGTATACCCTCCATTCCATGCCTGGAACCAGACTCGGGCTGGCAAATGTTACGTCAATCCATGCCTCCACTCCGTTTCTACGGAATGTACTGGCGGAGCCATTATTAGCTAGCACAGTATCGAGTTTCGCAAGCGCTTTCATTAGCGCTTGACCTCTGCTATTTGTACAGCGGCTGCCCCACTCCACTGCCCAAGCGTTAAAGTCTCCCGCTATGACTACCGGTTTCCGGCCCACTAGGTCCGACGAGAGCCTGTCGATCATCTGGTTAAACTGCTCTATTGGCCACCTTGGTGGAGCGTATCAGCTGCAATAGAACACACCATTGATCTTGACAATCGCAACACCCTCGGCGGAGGAGTGTATTACCTCTTGAACCGGGAACCGTCCCGTTGTACAGATTGCCACCATCCCCGCCCCGTCCGACACCCAGTTGCCGTTACCAGCAGGGATGTTGTACGGGTCTGATAGCAGGGCGACATCTGTCCTCGACTCCGAGACCGACTGCCACAGCAGCTGTTGGGCTGCTGCACAATGGTTAAGATTTAGCTGTGTAACGCTCACAGCTTCTTCTTATTTGCCTCACCGAAGGGACACGAAGGTCCACCCATAGCATGATTACGGGCTTGCTTCTTAGCGGTGCAGATAAGGCATTTATGCGCCTTAGTGCAACCCCGCTCCTTATGCCCCTCCTCGCCGCAGCGACGACATAGTTTGCTCCTGTCTGTGCCCTTACATTCGTAAGATTTATTGCCGGACTCAAGGCACCGATAGCACCTATCCACTGAAGGCGGCTGGGGTATGCTAATTGGGCATACCGACCAGCCGATCTTCAGTTTACCTTTCACGATAACCTTTTTGGTATCCGCCTTCAGTAGCCTGAGGTAGGCTATTTGGGTGCTGGAGGGTCCCCCTCTCAAACGCACAGAGGCCCGCTCGATTATTACGTCGCATTGCTCCTTGACGGCCGCGACGACATCTCTGCGGTCGTGAACTCGTCCAGATGCTTGCACTGGAGAGTCACTTCCGCCACTAACGATCTGACCTGGGCGCCTTCACCCAGGACCTCTTGGGCCAAGGCCTTGTACACTGCACTAGATTGTGCGCCTCGCTTCAGCACCGGAAGCATTTCGCCTCTGTTGGTGCATCTCACGCTGCGCACGTCTTGCCCGAGGGCCGAGAGGCTTTCGGCCGCCCACATCGACTTTAGGACGTCGGCGTATTTGTCCTTGTCGGTTTTTAAGCCACCTCGCCTCTGTCCTTGGCCTTCTTCGCGGGCCGCGGTACATCCGGTGTCGGTGCCCGCTTCTTCTTGGTAACCAGCGTCCAGGGGTTTACGCCCCCTGCCCCGGTTGCACCGAATTGCTGGTACCTTCTCTCTGCCCAGCGGGGGCATTCTCGCCCCGGTTTACCCCGACGCCGTGTGGTGTTGGTTTTTTCACCCTCGCCTGGTGACCTCCTAGGGCGCTTAGCGTTCGACGCCGTCTTGCGTTTGCCCTTACCCTTCGAGGGGAACTCAGACACCGCTTCGAAAGACATGGCTGCTTCATAGAAGGGAGAGGGGAGGGTCTCTGTCTGGGTACCTATGTCGGCCTTCTCTCTCCCTCCCTCTTGGAGGCCACTGTCTGGGTTCCTCTGTTGGACTTCTCCCGACATTTCGCTCTCTTGGCGTAAGCCTGCTGTTTCTGTCTTGCGACACGAACAGCCTTCCGGAGCATCAGCAGGCTCTGTTTTAGCTCCTTGCTAATATTTTGTTTCGCGCTAGTGAACTCGATTATTGCATCGAGCTGCTCCACCACTTTGCTCATCGCGGATAGTGGCCCGTCCAGCGCGTTGGTAGGGCTATTTTCTACCACTGCTGAGGGGTCACTGGTGCTATCGGATACAGCACTCGTCGCTCCACTACTCTCCCCACGGGGGGGGGAGACCTCGCCAAACCACCTCCCTTTTTTTTACAATGGAGAAGACCTTTACGTCCTAGCCCAGTACACGTGCTATTGGTAGGGTCCAATCTACCGCACGGGGTGCACTGGGGGCGTGTCGGGCTCGAATGGTGACGCTGCCATTAATACCGACTAAACTCCATTGGGCTCCGCTATCGTTCCTCCCAGGAACTACCTCTCGGTATTACTTCTGGGGGGATGGCTGTACATAATGTACTCATTCACTCTCACTCACACGTTCATACGTCCTGTATGAGGCTTACTTGGCTGCTCTCTCTATCGCACCTTGATTCACTCTCAAACACTCCCACATGAGGCTGACTTTTATGCTCACCTTTTTCGTTCCTTGCGAGGCTAACTTGTGTGCTCACCTTACTCATTCCTTGCTAGGCCTACTTTTGTGCTCGTCCCACCCATACCATGTGAGGCTGACTTGGGTGGTCACCCTATCACCTGATTCACTCTCGATCGTGCCACTCTATTGTACCTCTGTCACTCCCCCTGGCATCCCATGTGGGACATTTTTCTTAGGCCCCACTTCTGACATACCATGCGAGGCTGACTTGTGTGCTCACCTTTTTCATTACTTGCTAGGCTTACTTTTGTGCTAGCCTCTACCATACCATGTGAGGCTGACTTTTGTGCTCACCCTTAACATGCCGTGTGAGACTGACTTGGATGCTCACCCTTTCACTCCTCTGCCACGCCATGAGGCATCGATAGCTAAGTCCCAACATACTACGCTACGACCCTCCCGTCTTGGCATGAGGCAGTCCACTTATACGCCTATACACTCACTCTTCTGTCTTGCTTCGGGGTGGCTGGGTTTACCCCTTACGCGGTTGCCAGTCGCTGCGCCAAACCTGCCTCGGCATGAACAGACCATTCACTTGGGTTATGTCCCAGCCACAGACGTCAAGCATTGCTCTTCTTTCGACGTCAAACCGATGACATACGAACAGTATGTGTTCGACAGTTTCGTCTACTACCTCCGCGTGCCCGAACCTGTGGAGGTACTGTCGGCAACAGCCATGGCCTGACAGGAATTGTGTCAGGTGTAAGTGAACTTCCCCATGGGGTCTTCCCACCCAGCTCGATATGCTAGGTATCAGCCGGTGGGTCCACCTACCTTTCGAGGAGTTGTCCCACTCACGCTGCCATCTGGCGACCGAGGCCACCCTGGTGCGCCCGCGTGCTCCTCTATTTCCACGTAGCTCGAAGCACTCCTCATCTTCCCGAATGACCAGCCCGACTGGCATCATGCTCGCTATGACGCAGGATGCATCGTGTGATACCGTGCAGTAGGCAGATATCACTCTGAGGCACATCACGCGGTAGGTGCTCTCCAATTTCTGTAGGTAACTGGTTACCCTCAGTGCTCTTGACCATGATGGGCCGCCGTACCTGAGGATAGATACGGCAACGCCTGCCAGTAACCTACATCATACATGAGGTTCCATAGCACCGGGCCTAGGATCGAGCCCTGCGGGACTCCGGCGGTAATCGGAACCCTTTTCTGACCGGCATCGGTCTCGTATAGCAGTACGCGGTTTTGGAAGTAACTTTCCAGGAGCCGGTACAGACCCACCGGTAGGCTAAGCCGGTGTAACGAGAGCGCGATGGCATCCCAGCTTGCGCTGTTGAATGCGTTCTTCACGTCAAGTGTCACTAACGCGCAGTATCGAATACCTCGCCTTTTTCGTTGGATCGCTATCTCGGCAGTATTTATCACTGAGTTGAGAGCGTCCACTGTGGACTTACCCTTCCGAAAGCCAAACCGGTTGCTTGACAGACGGTCCGTACCTTCTGCGTACGGGGTTAGCCTGTTGAGGATAATCCTCTCAAGCAATTTGCCAGTCGTGTCGATCAGACAGATTGGTCTGTACGCCGATGGGTCGCCTGGCGGCTTCCCGGGCTTCAGCAACAGCACCAATTTCTGCCTTTTCCATCTATCGGGGAAACGGCACTCGTCAAGGCATCTCTGCATAGCTAGCCTGAACATGTTCGGGTTCGCTATGATCGCTGCCTTGAGAGCGCTGTTTGGAACTCCATCCGGCCCTGGAGCTTTGTTCATTGCTAGGAATTTAGGCACTGCGAGTAGTTCTTCATTCGTCACAGGAGCCACCATTTCGGCAGTGCCCGCACTGTCTCGTTGTGCAGGTGGCTAGGGGCTTGTGGCTCGAGACGGGAAGAGTACTTCGATAATCGTCGCCAACCGGTCCGGAGACCTTTCTGGGGGGTGAAGAGCCCCTTTTGGTCTTTGCCATCACGATCCTGTAGGCGTCACCCCACGGGTTCGCATTGACACTCTCACATAGGTTGTCGAAACACGCTCTCTTGCTGCTTTTAATGGCCTTATCAAGGGCCAATTTCGAGGCTCGAAACACTTCACGGCGGTTCTCTCTTGCATCCTCGGTGCGGGCTCTTTGCATCCTACGTCTAGCTCTGAGGCAAGCTGATCGTAGAGCTGCAATCTCAGCACTCCACCAGTATACCGGGCATTTGCCGTTTCTTGGCAGGGTTTTTCTCGGCATAGTGGCGTCGCACGCGCGTGATAGAACAGCTACCAGCGCGTCCCCGTTAGACTGTCGGTGTTGGCCTCCAGTCCCAGGGCCGCGGTGAAAGCTTCGCTGTCGAAGTGATTGGACCTCCACCCGCGTACCTGACAGGGATCTCCCGCCCACGGATGCTGCACACCATAGTTGATCCTAAAGCGGATTGCTAAATGATCGCTATGGGTGTAGCCTTCGTCTACCCTCCATTCCATGCCTGGAACCAGACTCGGGCTGGCAAATGTTACGTCAATCCATGCCTCCACCCCGTTTCTACGAAATGTGCTAGCGGAGCCATTGTTAGCTAGCACAGTATCGAGTATTCGCAAGCGCCTCCATTAGCGCTTTTTTTTTACAATGGAGAAGACCTTTATGTCCTAGCCCAGTACACGTGCTAACGGTAGGGTCCAATCTACCACACGGGGTGCACTGGGGGCGTGTCGGACTCGAATGGTGACCAGCCATTAATACCGACTAAACTCCATTGGGCTCCGCCATCATTCCTCCCAGGAACTACCTCTCGGTATTACTTCTGGGGGGATGGCTGTACTAAATGTACTCATTCACTCTCACTCACGCGTTCATACATCCTGTATGAGGCTTACTTGGCTGCTCTCTCAATCGCACTTTGATTCACTCTCAAACACTCCCACATGAGGCTGACTTTTGTGCTCACCTTTTACGTTCCATGCTAGGCTGACTTGTGTGCTCACCTTACTCATTCCTTGCTAGGCTTACTTTTGTGCTCGCCCTACCCATACCATGTGAGGCTGACTTGGGTGCTCACCCTATCACCTGATTCACTCTCAATCGTGCCACTCTATTGTACCTTTGTCACTCCCCCTGGCATCCCATGTGGGACATTTTTCTTAGGCCCCACTTCTGACATACCATGCGAGACTGACTTGTGTGCTCACCTTTTTCATTCCTTGCTAGGCTGACTTTTGTGCTAGCCTCTACCAACCTGTGAGGCTGACTATTGTGCTCACCCTTAACATGCAGTGTGAGACTGACTTGGATGCTCACCCTTTCACTCCTCTGCCACGCCATGAGGCATCGATAGCTTAGTTCCAACATACTACGCTACGACCCTCCCGTCTTGGCATGAGGCAGTCCACTTATACGCCTATACACTCACTCTTCTGTCTTGCTTCGGGGTGGCTGGGTTTACCCCTTACGCGGTTGCCATTCGCTGCGCCAAACCTGCCTCGGCATGAACAGACCATTCACTCCCTTTTTTTTGCGCTTGGCCTTTTTTGTTCCAACTAACCAATCACTAGTTAGTCGTGCCCGCCGTCTGTTGCTCGGTTCGCCAGATTACCTGTAGCCTACTGGCAATCTGGATGGTAGCAGCCGAGACTGCGTTCCACTTCTCCACCGTTTGACACATCCGCTGAATAAGGGTATCCGGGGTTGTGTCCCAGCCACAGACGTCAAGCATTGCTCTTCTTTCGACGTCGAACCGATGACATACGAACAGTATGTGTTCGGCAGTTTCATCTACACCTGGGCAGTCCGGGCAGACTGGGACCTCCGCGTGCCCGAACCTGTGGAGGTACAGGTGTAAGTGAACTTCCCCATGGGGTCTTCCCACCCAGCTCGATATGCTAGGTATCAGCCGGTGGGTCCACCTACCTTTCGAGGAGTTGTCCCACTCACGCTGCCATCTGGCGACCGAGGTCACCCTGGTGCGCTCGCGGGCTCCCCTATTTCCACGTAGCTCAAAGCACTCCTCATCTTCCCGAAAGACCAGCCCGACTGGCATCATGCTCGCTATCACGCAGGATGCATCGTGTGATACCGTGCGGTAGGCAGATATCACTCTGAGGCACATCACGCGGTAGGTGCTCTCCAGTTTCCGTAGGTAACTGGTTACCCTCAGTGCTCTTGACCATGACGGGCCGCCGTACCTGAGGATAGATACGGCAACGCCTGCTAGTAACCTACGTCTACTGGCACACACCTTTGAGCTGTTGGACATCATTCTCGATAGTGCCGCAACAGCAGTCGACGCTCTCTTGCACGTATAGTCGACATGGCTGCCGAAGGTCAGTTTGTCGTCTATAATGACTCCGAGAGACTTCAGACTTCGCTGTGAAGTGATCGCGACTTCTCCCACATGGATAACTGCATGTTGTGCCGACTTGCGGTTGTTGACGATAACTACCTCCGTCTTATGATGAGCGAGCTCCAGGCCTCTCGCGTTCATCCATTCCTCCACCGTGCTAATCGCGTGTTCTGCGGTTAGTTCTACCTCAGGAATTGACTCCCCGTAGACCTCCAAGGTCACGTCGTCGGCAAAGCCGACGATCTTGACCCCAGGAGGGAACTTCAGTCTCAGAACCCCGTCATACATGAGGTTCCATAGCACCGGGCCTAGGATCGAGCCCTGCGGGACTCCGGCGGTAATCGGAACCCTTTTCTGACCGGCATCGGTCTCGTATAGCAGTACGCGGTTTTGGAAGTAACTTTCCAGGATCCGGTACAGACCCACCGGTAGGCTAAGCCGGTGTAACGAGAGCGCGATGGCATCCCAGCTTGCGCTGTTGAATGCGTTCTTCACGTCAAGTGTCACTAACGCGCAGTATCGAATACCTCGCCTTTTTCGTTGGATCGCTATCTCGGCAGTATTTATCACTGAGTTGAGAGCGTCCACTGTGGACTTACCCTTCCGAAAGCCAAACTGGTTGCTTGACAGACCATCCGTACCTTCCGCGTACGGGGTGAGCCTATTGAGGATGATCCTCTCAAGCAGTTTGCCAGTCGTGTCTATCAGACAGATTGGTCTGTACGCCGATGGGTCGCCTGGCGGCTTCCCGGGCTTCGGCAACAGCACCAGTTTCTGCCTTTTCCATCTATCGGGGAAACGGCACTCGTCAAGGCATCTCTGCATAGCTAGCCTGAACATGTTCGGGTTCGCTATGATCGCTGCCTTGAGAGCGTTGTTTGGAACTCCATCCGGCCCTGGAGCTTTGTTCATTGCTAGGGATTTAGCCACTGCGAGTAGTTCTTCATTCGTCACTGGAGCCACCATTTCGACCGTGCCCGCACTGTCTCGTAGTGCAGGTGGCCAGGGGCTTGTGGCTCGAGACGGGAAGAGTACTTCGATAATCGTTGCCAACCGGTCCGGAGACCGATCTGGGGGTGAGGAGCCCCCTTTGGTCTTGGCCATCACAATCCGGTAGGCGTCACCCCACGGATTCGCGTTGGAACTCTCACACAGGTTGTCGAAACACGCTCTCTTGCTGCTCTTAATAGCCTTGTTAAGGGCCAATTTCGCAGCTCGAAACACTTCACGGCGGTTCTCTCTTGCATCCTCGGTGCGAGCTCTTTGCATCCTACGTCTAGCTCTGAGACAGGCTGACCGTAGAGCTGCAATCTCGGCACTCCACCAGTATACCGGGCATCTACCGTTTCTTGGCAGTGTTTTTCTCGGCATAGTAGCGTCGCACGCGCGTGATAGAACAGCTACCAGCGCATCCCCGCTTAGACTGTCGGTGTTGGCCTCCAGTCCCAGGGCCGCGGTGAAAGCTTCGCTGTCGAAGTGATTGGACTTCCACCCACGTACCTGACAGGGATCTCCCGCCCTCGGATGCTGCACACCATAGTTGATCTTAAAGCGGATTGCTAAATGATCGCTATGGGTGTAGCCTTCGTCTACCCTCCATTCCATGCCTGGAGCCAGACTCGGGCTGGCAAAGGTCAAATCAATCCACGCCTCCACTCCGTTTCTACGGAATGTACTAGCGGAGCCATCATTAGCTAGCACAGTATCGAGTTTCGCAAGCGCTTCCATTAGCGCTTGACCCCTGCTATTTGTACAGCGGCTGCCCCACTCCACTGCCCAAGCGTTAAAGTCTCCCGCTATTACTACCGGTTTCCGGCCCACGAGGTCCGACGAGAGCCTGTCGATCATCTGGTAGCGCTTGGCCCCTGCTATTTGTACAGCGGCTGCTCCACTGTACTGCCCAAGCGTTAAAGTCTCCCGCTATAACCACCGGTTTCCGGCCCACTAGGTCTGATGAGAGCCTGTCGATCATCTGGTTGAACTGTTCTATGGGCCACCTTGGTGGAGCGTAGCAGCTACACCCTCGTCGGAGGAGTGTATTACCTCTTGAACCGGAAACCGTCCCGTTGTACAGATTGCCACCATTCCAGACCCGTCCGACACCCAATTGCCGTTGCCGGCAGGGATGTTGTGCGGGTCTGATAGGAGGGCGACATTTGTCCTCGACTCCGAGACCCGTAGTTTATTTATTTATTTTCGTCCAGCATATGTAGACTACATAGAATGGTTTTACAATATGTACTTATATACTATACATTATTTCTACGGGTTAGTTCAGATTTGATTTGTTTTCTAGACATGGAAAGGTCAATTATTACACAATTTTCATTATAATGACGCATCATTCTATTGATGAGGCTATTTTTGGCATAGTTTGTCCTAAAAGATTGTTCTTGGAATAAATTACACGGATTGTACATGTTGAGAAATAATGTCGTTGATAAAGCAAAGCATGGCAAATTCGCGGCGTTCTTTGAGTGTTTGTATATTAATGAGCATGCAACGTGCTTTATACGATGGAAGAGGAAATGTCGTCCAATTTAGTTTACGAAGTGCGTACAAAATAAATTGTTTTTGGACTGATTCGATGCGTTCTTCGTACAGAACAGTGTATGGTTTCCATACTATGCTGCAATATTCCAAAATTGGCCTGACATATGTATTGTATAATGATTTTATTGTGTAAGTGTCTTCAAAATTGTAGGTGAAACGTTTAATAAGGCCCAGCATACTATTTGCTTTATTTATTATTGTATTATAATGTTCAACAAATGTGAGCTTGGAGTCTAAGATTACGCCTAAATCTCGTACAATTTTGCTTTTTTCTACAAGTTGGTTGCCTAAGTGTATGTCTATGGGAACATTTGAAATTTTTCTGCTGAAGGTTATTGAGTTGCATTTCTTTACATTACAACTTTACAACTTTTGCTACACCACGTGGGGAATATATTGATTTAGTTTTGGAATATTTCAGTGTCTTTGACATTTCTTATTTGCATGAAAAGTTTCATGTCATCTGCATATATAAGCACTTTAAGATGTTTGAGTATAAAGGTAGTACAAAAAAAGAAGAGGGCCTAAGTGGGAACCCTGGGGTACGCCAGAGGTGACAGAAATTGGTTCCGAGAGTATATTCTGAAAGCGAACTGTTTGTTGACGTTTCGTTAAATATGATTCGAGCCATTTCAATAGTTTATTTTCTATTTTTGCAGTTTGAAGAGTAATAAAGGTATGTCAATACGGTCGAATGCTTTACTAAAGTCTGTGTAGAGTGTTTCCACATGGTTGCCATTGTCCATTGCATTTGCAGTAAATGTTATAAATTCTAAAAGGTTTGATGTTGTTGAGCGGCCTTTATAAAAGCCATGCTGCTTGCTAATTTGATTTTTGATTTGCTAAAATATTTTGTCATTTACTAGTTTTTCGAATAATTTTGGAATGCATGATATAATGGCAATCCAACGATGGTTTCGGATGTCCGATTTAGCGCCTGATTTAAAAATTGGCACTAAAAAGGATGATTTCCATATTTCTGGGAATGTTCCATTTTTCAGTGACATGTTGAAAATATGTAGTAATGGTAGAGTGAATTCTTCTGCTAGATTTTTTAAAAATATTGGTGCTATTCCGTCCGGTCCAGTTCCTTTTGATGCGTCTAAGTTTTTTAGTGGAGTGGTAATTTCGTGTTCAGATAGTTCGTGGACGGAAATCGACGTCAACATTTCATAAGGCATTATATACAATATGCTCATGTTGAGAAAATGGCGTCTGAAAAATTACCTCGTACTTTATATTCCCATTTATGAACAGGAGCTTGATTTAAGGACCAAACAACTCAATGCCGTGTTAAATTAACCATTTTTTCCGAATAATATAAGATTTATTAAAAAATTGTATTTTGAACGTTTTTTTTAGATAAATGTTTTGGTCCCTTTTGAAACATCGCACTGGTTTTGTGCCCTCTCCCATAATCCCTTTTCGGCGAGAGGTTAGCTTATAGTGCGTGCGGGTGAGCCCTTTTGTTGACAGCAAATGATTATGTGACGTTTATTTTGATCCCTTTCTTGGTGTTGCGATGTTTTTGTTCCCTTTTCAAGTATAGTCTTTTTCATTAAGAAAAGGGCCCATAAACAAATTTTTCCGTTTTGTTGTTTGGTGTTTATGAGCCGTTAATTTTTGAGGGGAAGTGAAAGGGAACATAAGCAAAACAAGTTATTTTGCTTATGTGCCTTTTCGATAATCCATTATTTCCCCAAGAGCCAGGTTTCAGAATTGGCTTATTTAAGGTATGTATAAAGCTTTGTTAGTGTCCATTTGAAGTAAGTATTAACCGGAATTGTTTACGTTTTGTTTATCGGCCCATTTGAAATGTTCTCGTCGAAATGTCATTTGAAAATTCAGGTATAAATGAAAAGTAGTCGCGGTCGCGGTCTGTTTCGGAATATGAAGTATAGACTTCTTGAAAGAATTTTCCAAATAAATTGCAAATTTCAGTATTGTTATTTCCTACATGTCCGTCAAAATGCATTTGAGATGGAATGTTGCTACTTTTCAATTTCGTTTTCACGTAATTGAAGAAATTCTTTGGATAGGTTTTGATTTCAGTCTCGATTTTACGATTATATTCTTCATGTGCAGTGTTAATGGCTATGTCGAGTTAGGAGCAAATATCCAGATAGTTTTGCCGATTTGTAATGCTATGTTCTTTCTTGTAAATTTTATGTGCCTTTTGCTTTCCATTTTTTAAATTGTTCAGATGTTGGTTGAACCATACAGGCTGCTGACCGCCATGAGTTCTTCTTCTTTTTACTGGTACTGTACAAAGAGATTAAATTCGTTACAATTAAATAGAATTTAGTCACTGCTTCGTTGACATTTCCTTTTATACTCAATACAGTTTGCCAATTTATTCTACATAGTCTACGTTTGACTTCTTCGAAGTCAGTTTTATGGTATTCCGGCACTTCCTCATACTCCAAGTCGTTCGTGGAAGAGTTTTGATGAATAAAAATTGAATATTCGATTCCTGTGTGAAATACTTCATTTTTCCATAATGGAGTTAAAGATGCATTAACACAGAAGTCTTCAGTGCAGTTCGTGAATAAGAGGTCTAAATATGAATTTTGTCTATTTTTTACATGGTTGATTTGGTGCAGGCCAAATTCAGATATTTTGTCAAAGAAGTATTAAAGTGTTTCATTTTCGCCTACGACTGGGAGTAAGATAGATTCGTTTTCAATGTCTACGATGAAGTTGGTGTTACGTTGATTAAAGTCGCCATAAATATGCAGTTTTACTTCAGGTTCCATGTTTGACATGATAGATTATACAATTTGAAAAAATAGTTCAAATGATTTTTTGTGAGCATTTTCAGGTGGAAAGTACACAGAGGAGAATATGTGCACTTCTCCTGATATTACTGCTTTTGCCCATATATGTTCAAATTCTATATGTTTCAAGGTTTCTATTTCTTCTGAAGGAAAGTGCGTTAATAACTATAATGACTCCTCCTCCAGACTTTTTATTGCAAAGAGACAAATTACGGTCATGCCGAAATACATTAAATTGATTTGCGAAAATTTCTTCGCTTCTTACACTTTCATCCCAGCTACTTTCTGTTCCAAGAATTATATTAAAAGAAGATGAAATTAGTTTTTGTTAAATTTCTTTCATTTTGGCAGAGCTTTTCCTTCGATTAAAATTTTGGCAATAGACTAAAATTTCAGTCGAATTCTGTTGTGGATGCGAAGAAATTTTTGGAATATTTAAATTACTTATAGTTATATTTTCTTCCTCTATAGACCTACTGCCACAGTAGCTGTTGGGCTGCTGCACAATGGTTAAGATTTAGCTGTGTAACGTTCACGGCTTCTTCTTGTTTGCCTCCCCGAAGGGACACGAAGGTCCGCCCATAGCATGATTACGGGCTTGCTTCTTAGCGGTGCAGATAAGGCACATGTGCGCCTTAGTGCAACCCCGCTCCTTATGCCCCTCCTCCCGCAGCGACGACATAGTTTGCTGCTGTCTATGCCCTTGCACTCGTAGGATTTATGGCCGGACTCAAGGCACCGATAGCACCTATCCACTGAAGGCGGCTGGGGTATGCTAATTGGGCATACCGACCAGCCAATCTTCAGTTTACCTTTCACGGTAACCTTTTTGGCATCCGCCTTCAGTAGCCTGAGGTAGGCTACTTGGGTGCCGGAGGGTCCCCCTCTCAAACGCACTGAGGCCCGCTGGATTATCACGTCGCATTGCTCCTTGACGGCTGCGACAACATCGTCTGCGGTCGTGAGCTCGTCCAGATGCTTGCACTGGAGTCATTTCCGCCCCTAACGACCTGACCTGGGCGCCTTCACCCAGGACCTCTTGGGCCCAGGCCTTGTACACTGCACTAGATTGTGCGCCTCGCTTCAGCACCGGAAGCATTTCGCCTGTGTTGGTGCATCTCACGCTGCGCACGTCTTGCCCGAGGGCCGAGAGGCTTTCGGCCGCCCACATCGACTTTAGGACGTCGGCGTATTTGTCCTTGTCGGTTTTAAACCACAAGCCCTCGCCTCTGTCCTTGGCCTTCTTCGCGGGCCGCGGTACATCCGGTGTCGGTGCCCGCTTCTTCTTGGTAACCAGCGTCCAGGGGTTTACGCCCCCTGCCCCGGTTGCACCGAGTTGCTGGTACCTTCTCTCTGCTCAGCGGGGTCATTCTTGCCCCGGTTTACCTCGACCCAACGGCGTTTGGCCGTGACGATTACACGCCGTGTGGTGTTGGTTTTTTCACCCTCGCCTAGTGACCTCCTAGGGCGCTTAGCGTTCGACGCCGTCTTGCGTCTGCCCTTGCCTTTGCCCTTCGAGGGGAACTCAGACGCCGCTTCGAGCGACATGGCTGCTCCATAGAAAGGGAAGGGGAGGGCCCCTGTCTGGGTACCTATGTCGGCTTCTCTCTTCCCTCCCTCTTGGAGCACACTGTCTGGGTTCCTCTGTCGGAACTCTCCCGACATTTCACCCTCTTGGCGTAAGCCTGCTGTTCCTGTCTTGCAACACGAACAGCCTTCCGAAGCATCAGCTGGCTCTGTTTCAGCTCCTTGCTAATATTTTGTTTTGCGCTAGTGAACTCGATTATTGCATCGAGCTGCTCCACCACTTTGCGCATCGCGGATAGTGGCCCGTCCAGCGCGTTGGTAGGGCTGTTGCCACCACTGCTGGGGGGTCACTGGTGCAATCGGATACAGCACTCGTCGCTCCACTACTCTCCCCACGGGGGGGGGGAGACCTTTCTAAACCACCTCTAGCAAAGGGGTTCGGCACCTCCGTTTGTTTTTTTATTTTTATTTTTATTTACTTCATTCATGTTGATTCCCACGAGTTGCGCGAGAAAGAAAGGTCCGCCACGCCAAAGCTCCGCAGTAACGTGGTGAGGGACGCTTACAGTGGGGGTTGCCCAGGTACCCCACAGGCTCCGTTAACGATCGAGCATCTTTGACGCCCCCTCGATCACTCATCTCTCGGCACGGGTCGCTTCACGCCTTGGAATTGGGATTATGACCTATTTTGCTTTACGTGGTGACCGCGGCCCAGATCATTACAACCATCCTCCTTTACCAGGGCTTTGGACCTGTAGCTCTGGTTCTCAATAGTTCCAGGTACGTATGTTATTAAAGACATGCTACTATTGAGATCCGTCATTCGCTAGCGGAGTTGGTACAGACCGCCTGCAACCATAGACTCCGTTACAGCTATTTCTTGTTCCGAAGAGGCATTAATAGGTAGGTAACATTTTAGATCATTATCGAGCGACCACTGAAGGCGTGGAAGATTGTAGTCTCCAAAGACGAGAACAGTGTCGGTGCTGCCAGCATTGTCTAGAATTGTTTAGCGTGCACGTGATACAAATCCGGATCACTATTTGGCCTGAGATAAACACAGCTAATATATACAGATTGATTTGGGAGGGCGATACGCACGGCGATTTGCTCCAGGCGTTCAATTCCAGACAAGTTTAGCTGCGAGCCTACGAGGTTGTTCTCTACCGCTATTAGGACGCCACCGCCTCGACGCAGATGACTGGTTGTTGAGTTGCGGTCGCAGCGATATATTACGTAGTTCGATGAGAGCTCAGCGTTTAATATGTCTTCGCGCAGCCAGGTTTTCGTTAGGACAATGACGTCGTAGTCACTAGAAGAAAGCGCTAGATGGAATTCTTGTGTTTTCGTTCTCATTCCTCGTACGTTCTGGCAGTAAACGGAAAGAAACTGCTGGGAATGGGCGGCAACATCGGGAACAGGCAATACAGGATGTAAAAAAGGCGATGTAACTAGTTGGGAGGAGGGCGAAGAGCAGTGGAAGCAGCCATTGTTGATGAGTCGGGCGCATTCGGTTTTCAAAAAATCTTTCTGGAATCCGACTTCTCTTCAAACTCACGATAAGCAATATTTAAAATGTATACCACCAAATAAACCTGTATATCAGATAAACACTCTACATGCTTACTCAAAAGACTTCGGTAAATGTCACAGCTCGTTATTAAGGCTCGTGTCCAATTGCTCCTGATACAGTGTGAGCACCTAGAGAGGGCGAGCATTGGTAGCGAGGTGGGGCTGAATCAGCTGATAGCGGTGTGGAGGGAGTGACCCAACATAAAATAATCATATAGGGAACTGAACGATAATTTTTGAAATTGTATAATTAGTATTACTAATCCTCTAGAATAAGTAATAATTACTAATATGGGGAGCACTTGGTCATTCCCCATGCAATTCTAACACCCATCAGATAGGTTACTAACCGTCATATTAAACCCAAAACGTCTGATTCTAGTAGTCTAGGAAAACTCTAATGTTGCCCGTCGTAGAAGTGAAGACCGTCCGTCAACATACGGTCCCCGTTCCGACCACTACGTCTGTGAAAAGTGATTGGTGGACAACCCTTGGACGGGTGCTATTATTATCGACGGAGACAGCGTCTGCAAACTCGTTCAACGTCACCGCGTGGTCTCCTTTCCAGCCAGTGGAACCACCGTAGTGATGGGGATAGTGATCTCTCAAAAAAGGTAGGGGAAACCGAGGAGATTTGAAACAGAGGAGAGTTGAAACAGTGCCCATTAATAGCGAGGCAGTACCGTTAGGGATTCAACACTAATGCATTTATTTTATTCATATCGTGTCCACAAATCCTCCAATACACGCTAACTACGTTAAATGATTGGTTGAGTATTTACGGTAAACACACTACAAAAAACGAGCAAAAGTATGTTTTCGTTATATTTTTCAAATTGGTATAAATAGGATATTAAGCGATGTTTAATTAAGAAAATATCATTATTATATAGTCTTACAGTTAACATTTATGAATTGTATGCGTTTTTTCTATCTTTTCCATGTATAAATTGTAAATTGTGGAACAAGCCTTACTTTTTTTATCTTAAATACGTTTATTTAGGCCCAAATGCTGTAGCTTAACAAGGCCGATAATTCATTTTTTTTATTACATGTCACATGTTAGTGGGGGAATGGAGAGCCGTATTTAGGGGCGGCTTGCTCCTCTCTTATGTAAGTAAAGGAAAAAGGGTAGGAAGTGGGATACATATTGTGTAATTGACATCGTCGTTTGCTGATTGATCATTGTGACGGATATGCACACTTTGTTGTAGTATTGTAGTTTCCAGCCTGTAATCGCAGGGGCGAGGGGAGGGTCGATATTTCGGATAATTATTGGCACTCTATATCATCTGCATGTGAGGTATGTCATGATGTTTGTTTGTTTATTTATTAAGGCTTTAACCTCGAGGGTCATTCGCCTTTTTGAAAATAATGTACATTTCAAAAATTACAAATTCAAAATTTCATTCAAAATAGATATCAAAATATATATAAACCATCGAACATTATTTTTGTCGACTATCCTGGGTGCACTGCTTTCCGTTTCTTGTGTTGACTTTTTTTCTCGGTGGTGAGCGATGGTCGGGTGTACCTTCTGCTGCTTGCTGATCAATCTGTCTGCCTTCCCCCTCGCTTGTGTTTGTGTCCATATCGTCATCACTAGAATGGTTGTCGCTGTTAGATTTTTGGTGCTTTTTGTGTTTTCGAGTGACTTTGATATAGCCGTCTTCTTTCTTGTTTATTACATCCCTGCGTACGGTGAGTATTGGCTTTGGGATGCCGTGGAATATTGTTTGTCCGGCATTCATTTGTTGGCCGGCTGTTTGTTGTGTATCAGCAAATGTTGAAGGTTGTTTGGTAGTGGTGGTTGAAGATGAGTTTTCTTTAGTTGTTTTGGCGCATGGCTTACCGTAGTGTGCAGTCTGATTACAGAACTGACACGTGGGCGCCTGCCCAGGGTATGTGCATAGGGTTCTTTGTATGTAGTTAACACCTTGAGATGATCTGTCCTCGAAAGTCAAGTAAGATGGTATAGGTTGGTACAGCCGCATTCGCACAACCCGAACACCGTTGAGAATGCCAGGGAAAAAGTTTCTCCAAGTGTCGTTAGAGACGGATTCCACTTCTCCATACTTCGACATGAATCTTTTAATATAATCCGTGCTAGTACGAGGTTCCAGATCATGGAGGCGAATTTCCGTTAGATCAAGGTCCATATACACGGGGATCTTGGTTTTGACGTTTTCATATTCGACGTCATGTTGCATGTTGTTCTTTGCTACGAAGCTTTCTGCCTCGGCTAAGGAGTTGAACGTTATTAGTACTACATTCCTGGTGTGGTGAAGCTGGACGTGTGATATCTCTGTAAGATCAAGTTCCATTTTCACCTTGACCAATTGTTCCACCTCGCGCACTGAAGGTCTAAGACGGGTTTGCGAAAAATCAATCGCGATTGTGTTCTCCCGTAATGGGCGAAATTTATTTTGTTGTTCACTCATTTCACTCGCAGTTAGCTGCAACGGAACTTTCCTGTGTCTATATGCTACACGTACACGTTAGAGCGGCGCGGCGCGGGTAGTATTTTTTGTTTGTGTGCTGTTCGCAAGCAGGTCGCTTTTTGGCTTCTAATCTGTACGAGATGAGGAAGCAGACTGGGGTATGTCATGATGTTCTGGATAGACGGTTATCAAGAAGGGTATGCACCGAAGACTCGTGAAGCAATGCCATATTGTAGATACAGGGATAGGTTGGTGAGATTCTACTGTGAATGAGAGAGAGGGGAAAATGTATTAAACTTGGACATCAATAGTTTTCAAAAAGATATAGATAAGAAAAATATAGGGGTGGTCACGGCTTGCCAGGACGTCTCGGACTGGCACATAGGGTGATCTACCTCGGGCCCGAAGGGAATCTATTAGTTGGGACCTGGCAACACAGTACTCTGCGCACAGCCAAACAACATGCTCGATGTCGTGATAGCCGTTCTCACAAACACAATGATTACTTTCAGCAAGCCCCATACGACGGAGATGCGCGTCAAACGAGTAATGGTTGGACATGATCCTTGACATCGTACGAATAAAGTCCCGGTTCACATCCAACCCCTTAAACCAAGCATTCGTTGATACCTTCGGGATAATGGAATGTAGCCACCGTCCCAGATGCCCATTGCTCCATGAGGTTTGCCAACTATCGAGCGTCCTCTGACGAGAGATACTGAAAAATTCGTTGAAGCAAATTGGTCTTTCGTAAGTGTCGCCTTCTAATGCGCCCACCTTGGCTAAAGAGTCCGCCTTCTCATTGCCCGCAATAGAACAATGTGACGGGATCCAAACCAAGGTAATCTGGTAAGATTTTTCAGATAAAGCACTCAGATATTCCCGTATTTTCCCCAGGAAATACGGTGAGTGCTTTCCAGGCTTCGCCGCACGGATGGCCTCAATGGAGCTGAGACTATCCGAAACGATGAAGTAATGGTCTGTGGGCAGCGTGTCAATGATCCCGAGAGTATACTGAATGGCAGCTAATTCTGCGACGTAAATTGAAGCAGGATCATTGAGTTTGAATGAGGCAGCAAGATTTTCGTTGAAGATACCGAAGCCTGTGGACCCGTCGAGAATTGATCCGTCAGTGTAGAACATTTTGGCGCAGTCGATTTGATGGTATTTGTTATAGAAAATATTTGGGACCACTTGTGGGCGAATATGATCCGGAATTCCACAAATCTCTTCCTTCATGGATGTATCGAAAAATACAGTTGGATCAGAAGTATCTAAGAGATGAGCACGATTGACGTTATACGTAGATGAATTGATGTTCTGTGCCATGTAATCGAAGTACAAGGACATGAATCGGATCTGAGAATTAAGCTCGACAAGCCTTTCGCAATTTGCAATCACCAATGGGTTCAGAATATCGCATCGAATGAGCAATCGATATGAGAGGTCCCAGAATCGATTTTTCAACGGAAGGACGCCCGCCAGCACTTCGAGACTCATCGTATGGGTCGAGTGCATGCTACCCAAGGCAATACGCAAGCAACGATACTGGATTCGCTCCAGTTTGATGAAGTGTATGTTCGCAACGGAGCGAAAGCAGAAACATCCGTACTCCAACACTGATAATATCGTTGTTTGGTACAGCCTGATTAGGTCTCCTGGATGGGCACCCCACCATGTTCCAGTTATTGTACGGAAAAAGTTGATCCTTTGTTGGCACTTCTGTTTCAGATACCTAATGTGACATCCCAGGTACCTTTAGAGTCGAACCATACCCCGAGATATTTGAATGTTGAAACCTGAGCAATAGTTTGATCCATTAATTGAAGCTGTAGTTGCGCTGGTTCACGCTTTCTAGAAAATACGACTAGCTCAGTTTTCTCTGTGGAGAACTCGATACCCAGCTGGAGAGCCCAAGCAGACAAATTGTCCAAGGTATCTCGCAGTGGTCCTTGCAAGTCGACGGCTTTAGGACCTGTAACAGAGACCACACCGTCATCTGAAAGCTGCCTTAGCGTGCAGGAATTGACAAGACATTCGTCAATGTCATGCACGTAAAAATTGTAGAGGAGAGGGCTTAGACATGAGCCCTGGGGAAGGACATTGTAGCTAAATCGTGATGTCGATAAATCGCCATGCGAGAAATGCATTTGTTTTTCAGACAACAGGTTTAGCAAAAAGTTATTTAAAATTGGCGAAAGACCATGCTGGTGCAACTTCTCATAAAGAATTTTGATCGAAACTGAATCGAAAGCCCCCTTAATATCCAAGAATACTGATGCTATCTGCTCTTTGTTAGCATATGCCATTTGAATTTCTGTTGAGAGCAACGCAAGGCAATCGTTCGTCCCTTTGCCTTTGCGGAAGCCAAATTGTGTATCTGACAGTAAGCCATTTGTTTCGACCCAATTATCGAGGCGAAACAAGATCATTTTTTCGAATAACTTCCGGATACAGGACAGCATTGCAATCGGACGATACGAATTGTGGTCGGAGGCTGGTTTTCCTGGTTTTTGGATGGCGATGACCCTCACCTGTCTCCAGTGATGTGGGCAATGTTACCCTCAAGAAACCTATTAAATAAATTCAACAAGCGTCTTTTGGCAGAGTCTGGCAGATTCTTCAACAAGTTGAATTTGATTCTATCTGGCCCCGGGGCTTTATTGTTACAAGATAAGAGAGCAAGTGAAAACTCCACCATCGTAAACGGTGTTTCGTTCGCGGTATTGTAAGGCGACGCACAGTGCCTGGAGGCTGGCCAAAACCTCCAAAATTTATATTTGAAATATTGATATTTTATATTTTTCCTTAATTTCTCATGTATTGAATGACGTATATTCAAAATTTTATGATCATTGGATAACAACACGATTTTTAACATGAGTTTAAAGGTAGCAAAGTCCGGACTTTTTAATGATTTTCATTTCCGAAACCACCATTGATCTGTTCACTTCAAATGCATGTTGCTCTTTTGATTTTGGTCCGATTTTAGCAAAACTTGTTTCATTGTGTAGAGGAACGAAAGAACTTGGATAGTGAATAAAATACATTTGGTAAATTTGCTTGGAACTATGACTTTTTTGTTTAAATATTTTTGAGGTGGCCAGATCAAAAATACTTTCTTCACTAATATATTCTGTACAAATTTCGGAATCATTTCGGAACGGTCACATAGTATACATTCTATGGGAAATAACCTCTACTTTTCGAATATCATGGTCTCGTTCTGCGCCTAGGTGCGCAAAAAGGTTTAAGGAGATTTTGAAGCTTTGTTGCTGATATGGAGGCGCATGGTGTTTTGTCTAAAATATTTAGATAATCTACAGTAAACCAACGCGTTATACAATGGATTTAAAGTAATGATCTTCATTTTTTATGGTATTGCTGACATTGGTGAACAGTAACGGAAAATCTATCATGAAAACGGGATCTTAGTTATAAGAAAGGTTCAATGACACTGTATGGAAAAATGCATTTAATATTTTACGACTTTTGACATAAAAAATGAGCTCAGCACCTCAAAATTAGCTTAAATTGAGAATTTCAGCCAAATTAGGTAACATTCGAGGTTTTGTCCGACTTTTGTTTGAAGACCCGCCACTGTGCGACGCGGCGCGGTAGATTTTCTGTGCCGGGGCGGAATCCGGACAAACCTTCTTGGCGAAATCGAATATCCAACGGTTTGAATATTCCACGCTCTCGTTAGTACTGTTTCGGTTTCGCATACGTCGGGCCGTGCTCCAAAGAGTGCTCATCGATGTTTCTCTTGTTAACCCGTCGACAAACCGGCGCCAGTAACTGCGTTTCTTGCGTTTTGGCGAAATATTCGAAAAGTAGAGATTCTCATGTATTGAATGACGTATATTCAAAATTTTATGATCATTGGATAACAACACGATTTTTAACATGAGTTTAAAGGTAGCAAAGTCCGGACTTTTTAATGATTTTCATTTCCGAAACCACCATTGATCTGTTCACTTCAAATGCATGTTGCTCTTTTGATTTTGGTCGGATTTTAGCAAAACTTGTTTCATTGTGTAGAGGAACGAAAGAACTTGGATAGTGAATAAAATATATTTGGTAAATTTGCTTGGAACTATGACTTTTTTGTTTAAATATTTTTGAGGTGGCCAGATCAAAAATACTTTCTTCACTAATGTATTCTGTACAAATTTCGGAATCATTTCGGAACGGTCACATAGTATACATTCTATGGGAAATAACCTCTACTTTTCGAATATCATGGTCTCGTTCTGCGCCTAGGTGCGCAAAAAGGTTTAAGGAGATTTTGAAGCTTTGTTGCTGATATGGAGGCGCATGGTGTTTTGTCTAAAATATTTAGACAATCTACAGTAAACCAACGCGTTATACAATGGATTTAAAGTAATGATCTTCATTTTTTATGGTATTGCTGACATTGGTGAACAGTAACGGAAAATCTATCATGAAAACGGGATCATAGTTATAAGAAAGGTTCAATGACACTGTATGGAAAAATGCATTTAATATTTTACGACTTTTGACATAAAAAATGAGCTCAGCACCTCAAAATTAGCTTAAATTGAGAATTTCAGCCAAATTAGGTAACATTCGAGGTTTTGTCCGACTTTTGTTTGAAGACCCGCCACTGTGCGACGCGGCGCGGTAGATTTTCTGTGCCGGGGCGGAATCCGGACAAACCTTCTTGGCGAAATCGAATATCCAACGGTTTGAATATTCCACGCTCTCGTTAGTACTGTTTCGGTTTCGCATACGTCGGGCCGTGCTCCAAAGAGTGCTCATCGATGTTTCTCTTGTTAACCCGTCGACAAACCGGCGCCAGTAACTGCGTTTCTTAGCTTTCATTAAATTTTTCATTCGCTTTTCTAATATCGCGTACACTCGGTAACTAGCAACTAACCCGTCGTTCCGGAAGGTTTTATACGCGGCAGCTTTCTCCGCGTACACGTCTGAGCACTCTTTGTCCCACCACGGGTTGGGAGAACGTTTTTGGGTGTTCACGTCGGGTACTCGTTTCGTCTGAGTTTGAATCGCGGTATCGAGAATCGAGTTGGACAAAAACTTATATTCTTCCTCCGGGGGAAGTACCTGTGTTGAATCGATAGTTTTGGATATCTCAGCAGCGTAGCTCTTCCAATCAATGTTTCGTGTGAGGTCATAGGGAACATTGATTGGTGCCGATGGTCTTGAACCAGTGGTGATTGCAATTACAATTGGTAAGTGGTCACTACCGTGGGGATCAGATATTACCTTCCACTTGCAATCTAACCGTATTGTTGTCGAGCATAAAGATATGTCCAGTGCACTTGCTTGCGCAGGTGGTCTAGGAATCCGTGCCATTTCCCCTGTGTTCAGAATTGTCATATTGAAGTTGTCACAAAGGTCTTGAATTGTCGAAGATCGATTATCGTCGTATAGACAGCCCCACCCCGTACCGTGAGAGTTAAAGTCTCCAAGAAGCAGGCGGGGCGAGGGAAGGTGTTCAATCACGTTGGAGAATCTTCGATATTCCATCATGGCCCTAGGAGGAATGTAAATAGAAGCAATGCAAAGATCTTTGCCTTTGATTGTTGTTTGACAATCGACAACCTCAATGCCTGGCCTCGAAGGGAGGTTGATTCGATTGAAGGAGTAGCACTTTTTGATCCCTAAAAGTACCCCTCCATATGAGTCTTCTCGATCCAAGCGGATAATGTTAAAATCGTGGAAGTTGAGGTTTATATTAGAAGTTAGCCATGTTTCACATAGGGAAAATGCATCACAATGATTGTAATTTAGCAAGTGTTTTAATGAATCAATTTTGGGGATAATACTTCTGCAGTTCCACTGTAAAACAGTGATCAGATCCCTGATTCCGTCTAATAAGTTAGCCATCGAAGGATACGATCGCTGTAAGGAGGGGCCATTGCTCAGTCAATTGTTTTAAAAATGTTCTTACTGTTGGAAGAATAGCAACCAGCAAGCTTTTCAGAGGATCGGTAATGTTGAAAGCTGTGAATATCCAGTCCACAATGTCGAAAAATTTAAGGAATCCCGTTTTAGGTTGAGTTTCTGACTGTAAAATTGGAGCACTTGGGATTTTTGGTGCCCCGGGGAGTGCTGGGAACTCCTGCTTGTATCTCAATTTTCCAAAACCGGGAGGCATTATCTTCGGATTTGTACCAGCACTTCCAGTTGATGAATTATTTTTATTTTGTACCCTTGTTTGGGACAACCTAGGACCCTTACGAGGAAGTTCAGGTGAGTTTTGATTAGGTCTTTTCCTAGAGTTTCCAAGCGGAGCCAAAGAATGCCCCTCGCAAGGGTCGTTAGAGGCGTTATCGTCAGTTGGCAAGAGATCGAATGGGTTTTCGGAGATAAGTGGAATAGCTCTTTTAAGCATTTCTGCGTAAGAGCGTCTGGAGCGATCTTTGGCGGATCGCTTCAGTTTATCCGCGCAAAGTTTGTACGTTGGGCATGTCAAGAGTGCATGCGGATTCTCCCCACAGTAAACACACTTCTTAGCGGGCCTACTGCAAGTATCATCCGCATGGCGTTCCCCACATTTACCGCACCGTTGCTTGTTGCTACAGTAGGTGGCCGTGTGACCTAGCTGCTTGCAATTGGAACAATTCATGACCCGCGGTACAAACAGGTGTACAGGTAGACGAGCTCCTCCCACTTCAACGTAGCTCGGAAGTGCAGATCCGGCGAAGGTTACGCGAAACGAGTCTGATGGATAGTAATTCCCATCGATAGACTTTGAGTGCAATTGCACTCCAAAATCTTAACTGATTGAAGGTTAGGGTCCTTAAAGCGGCCAGCCCCATCATTCATCAGATCATCAACAGTTAGACCCGCATTACTTACCACACCGTCGATCTCCACATCACGAGAAGGGATGTAGACGCGATACTCCAGCGTAAAGAGGCTATTGCTAACGATATCATTGGCCTGTTTCAAGTCAGTAACGACTACGCGCAGTTTATCTGACTGAACCTTTTTAATCTCGGTTACGGCCGAGTAACGTTTTGTTAGCTCCCGTGCAACAGTTATGCTGTTTAACGGTTTATTTTTGGGCCGAAAGTATACCACCCAAGGACCAGCGGATCCATCCTGGTAAACCTTGACTCGGGGGGGGCTGTGAGACATTGGAGAAAAGTGGGGGAAGTGGATCGACCATAACATTATCTGTCTCAGTATCAGATATACGTTCTTCTTCCCCATAAAATTCGTCTTCGGAGGGTGATCCTTCTGTTTGTTCCATTTTGTTGCGGAAGCAACACGCTCGACCGCACTATTTAATTTAAATCAAAATAAAAAATCAAAAACAATGATAAAAAAAAATCGATAAGAAAAGTAAAAAACGAAACACTTCACCAGTTGGTTCCTGACGAGCTGGTAGATGAATTGATCCTTCGTTTGTTACCCGCGTGACCTTCACACAGTAGAGAGCTGATGTAGCTCGTCTAAACAAAGCCGTCTTTCAGGCAAGAAAACTGTTTAGTAACGCACTTCACTGCACTACCTTCACCGATATCGCAGGTAATAATTATCACTCGCGGGACTGTTTATTAGTAATGCTTTACTGCAGCCTCTGCCACAGTAAGCACCTTCTTACTACCGAAAAAACTAAACCACACCGGAGAGAACAAAAAGCACTTGTTTCTCGGTACACGTTCGGTTACGAATGACAAGCCTTACTTCTCGACCTAGGAGAGTTGAAACACCTTGTTTCAACTCTCCTCGACGATGAACTTCTAGTCTTCATATACGTCTCCCAACCTTTGAACGGAACGGATCGTTATATTTCACAGTGGTGTTCGGTGTGTAAATTTTAGAGAGTGAAGGTCATCCTTTGTTCGTTCGTTAGCTGCCATTCTGCTGGTGCCGGCAGTAAATCCAGTACATTGTTTTCGCTGGTGCGGAACAATCGACGTTGTTTGCAGATAAGTTTTGCTTTATTTTTTTTCCTCGTTTGCTTTCTTTCCTTTTCCCTACTTTTACTCTACCTTGTAATCAAATAATAAGACACATTCCCGTTTATATAACGCTCTGCCCTCGTGCTTAAATGGCCGAGGGCGAAATACCATCTGATGTAATCATGGAAGTCCCTGATCCCCCTAATACTCGCATTGCTCCCCGTATAAAGCAGTACCCAGAAGGTTCCTCTGGGCCATGGGTGGTATATTTTCGGACCGGAGAGAAACCGGTTAATATATTAAAACTTTCACGAGATCTGACTGCTAATTACCCGGCCGTAACTCAGATAACACGTGTTCGGGCAAACAAGATACGTGTTCTAGTGGATGATCTCGGCCAGGCAAACGCGATTGCTTGCTGTGAGCGCTTTACGCGGGAATTTAAAGCGTACGTGCCTTGTGTGGCCTGTGAAATCGATGGGGTAGTGTCCGAACCGGGCCTGAAATGCGAAGAACTGTTGGAGGACGGGGTTGGCTGCTTTAAGGACCCTTGAACAGATTAAGATCTTAGAATGCAAACAATTGTATACCGCAAACACCGAGGGAGGTAAGACTACCTACTCTCTATCAGGCTCGCTTCGGGTGACATTCGCCGGGTCCTCTCTTCCCAACTACATCCTCCTTGACAAGGTTCGCCTACCAGTTCGCCTGTTTGTACCGCGGGTCATGAGCTGCAGCAATTGCAAGCAGTTGGGCCACACAGCCACATATTGCGGAAATAAGAAACGATGCGGCAAATGCGAAGGAGAGCATGAGGATGACTCTTGCGACAAAGAAACTGAAAAGTGTATTTGCTGCGGGGGGGCCCTTCACATGCTCTTAAATCATGTCCTGCGTACAAGCAGCGCGGGGATAAAATTAAGCGCTCCCTTAAGGAACGCTCAAGGCGTTCTTATGCAGAAATGCTAAAGAATGCTTCGCCATCTGTCCTGTCCGAAAATCCCTATGCTGGTTTGGCTAACGTTGAGCAAGAATCTGACGACCCACGAGAGGGAACATCTTTGGTTAACCCAGGGGCATCCAGGAAGAGGAGAAATCCAGCCTCCCCTGCATTGCCTCGTAAGGGTGCCAAGGTGTCGTCCACTCAGAGTGCGCCAACTACAATCAATAAATCCAACGGAAGTGATGCACAAAAGCCGAAGCAATTTGCTCCAGGACTTGGAAATATTAATTCTAACAAGGAGTACCCACCACTTCCAGGGACATCAAAAACCCCAAGTGTCCCCTTTTTTCAAACAGATACTCAGTCCAGTAGCGAACTAATGAAAATTTCTGACATAGTGGACAAAATTTTCACAGCTTTCAATGTTACTGATCCTCTTAAAAGCCTTCTGATACGTTTTCTCCCTATAGTGCAAACATTTTTGAAGCAGTTGACTACTAAATGGCCCCTCCTTGCAGCGATCGTATCCTTCGATGGCTAAGTCATCGAACGAGGTCACCGATTCGATCACTGTTCTACAGTGGAACAGCAGAAGTATCCTCCCGAAAATCGATTCCTTTAAATTTTTACTAAATAGTTTAAAATGTGATGCTTTCGCATTATGTGAAACTTGGTTAACTTCCGATATAAATCTCAACTTCCACGACTTTAATATAATTCGTCTGGATCGAGAAAACCCCTATGGAGGAGTACTTTTGGGGATCAAAAAGTGCTATTCTTTCAACCGAATTAACCTCCCTTCGACACCAGGCATTGAAATTGTCGCTTGTCAAGTTTTAATCAAAGGTAAAGTCCTTTGCATTGCTTCCATCTACATTCCTCCTAGAGCCTCGGTAGGGCACCGAACGCTTTGTAATATCACGGAATCCTTACCGGCACCGCGGCTAGTTCTGGGAGACTTTAACTCGCACGGTACGGTATGGGGCTGTCTTCATGATGATAATAGATCAACATTAATCCAAGATCTTTGCGATAATTTCAACATGACTATCTTAAACACGGGAGAAATGACGCGGATTCCTACACCACCAGCACGCGCAAGCGCGTTGGATTTGTCGCTTTGCTCGACATCGCTACAGTTAGATTGCATGTGGAAGGTGATTCCTGATCCCCACGGTAGCGATCATTTGCCTATCGTGATTTCAATTGCTAACGGTTCAAGACCATCGGAAACAATCAGGTCATACGAGACCTCACACGGAACATTGATTGGAAGAGTTACGCGACCGCGATATCCGTTAAAATCGAATCCACTCAAGAACTTCCTCCGGAGGAAGAGTACAGGTTTTTGGCTGGCTTGATTCTCGACAGTGCGAATCAAGCTCAGACTAAACCAGTACCCAGCGCGAATACCCATGGACGGTCTCCCACCCTGTGGTGGGATAAAGAGTGCTCAGAGCTGTACGCGGAAAAGTCCACTGCATATAAGGCCTTCCGGGAAGACGGGTTACCCGCTAGCTATCAACAGTACGCGTCGTTAGAAAGGCGAATGAAGAGTCTAATGAAAGCCAAAAAACGCAGTTATTGGCGCCGGTTCGTCGACGGGTTAACGAGAGAAACAGCGATGAGCACTCTTTGGGGTACGGCTCGACGTATGCGTAACCGTAATAGTACCAACGAGAACGTGGAATATTCAAACCGTTGGATATTCGCTTTCGCCAAGAAGATCTGTCCGGACTCTGTCCCGGTACAGAAAACGTGCCGCGCCGCGTCTCCTCACGATACCGCGAACGAAACACCGTTTTCGATGGTGGAGTTCTCACTTGCTCTCTTATCGTGCAACAATAACGCCCCAGGGTTAGACAGAATCAAATTCAACTTGCTGAAGAATCTGCCTGACACTGCAAAAAAGCGCTTGTTGAATTTATTTAACAAGTTTATTGAGGGTAACATTGGAGATCACAGCAACCTTTGACGATGGTGGTCGGTTTTTTTTCGCTCCCGTTAACTTTTTTTCCTGGAATTGATTTTGCGTTAATTTTGAAGAGTAGTGAAATTGCGGCACGGAGGACTGGTCGACAGGTTTAAAACCGTTTCCGGAGTTTGAAGAAGCGCTTCGTCGTCCGGATCTGAAAACGCTTGCTGGGTGAAGAAGTTACAGATGCTACCTGATGCTGCCTTTGCGGGCGGACTGGGAATTCAAGCCGTTTTCCCACTGATGACGACTCCGGAAAGCATGGATTGGCTTTAGGAAGAGGCATTCCTTTGTGCACGGACTACAAAGCAAGGATTTGCTTGCTGCAGTTGTGTTCGAGATGTGGTTCTGTCTTCAAATGCTCCATGAGTGTTGCAACCATTAGTTGTAGATCATCAAACACACATCATGTCATGTGTTGTCTTAGGTAACCGAGGATCTTGAATATCCTGCAACTGTCATCAGTCAGAAGCGGCATCAAGAACCTGCAAGCAAGCAGGATGTTGGACATAATTTGCGTTCTGGACACCGGTGAGATCGTTTCTAATATTCTTTTTTAAATATTGCTATATACGCTTTATGTTTGGAACAATATTGGATTTCCGGTCATATCTGGAAGTATCCATCTGATAGACCGAATAAGCTGCTTCCCTTTTTTTGGTTTATTGCAAAAATATCTATAATTGAGTCCTTGACTACGTCCATACTTCCATACTTCTAATATCAATTAAAATTAGCAATCAAATGTTGGTGGTGTTTACACAGTAATACATTACCCCCCCCCCCCCCTTTAAGGAAGGTCGACTACCCCTCGGCGCTGGGGAGTAGGATCTACAAATAATCTACTCTAATTTATTATTGTATTGGTTTGAAATTAGTTTCAATCATTGTAATGTTTTCGTTGGACTTTATTTTTTCGGCTCTCAGAGCTGTTTAGGCGTTTTTGCCTTTTGTCCTTATGTTTAGCAATAACTAACCGTTTTGGCCAATTTTCTCTATCATTATTTCAGAGAGCGAGTAAAGGCGCTATAACCTTGGCTCATTAGCCAGGACAGGGCTAATAACCTCTGCCCCATCCCAGGAACCCGGAACCAAAGGAGTGACATTAACCCTCTTAGCCAAGTCACTCCCAACGATTTATCACACCCCTATCAAATTGAAACGGTTGTGTACGGTTGTCCACGTTTCTTCCTTATTCAAGGTTCAAAATGATTCGTTGATTAAATTATTCATTAAATGAATAGTTTGATTGCCGTATAATTTTGAATCATCTTCATATTGTACGCTGCACAGCTGGCCTGGCCGCTTTAATGCTTGTGTCATATTCCATATGTGCCACAAACGTTAATAATGACAAGAAAAATTGTGGACGAACGCCTGCAATTTTCCAGGATCCCTACATGTATTGGCTGTGTATGTGTAGACTAGATTAGACTAGACAAGTTTCTTGAGGGTAACATTGTCCCTTATGAATGGAGGCAAGTGAAGGTCATCGCCATCCAAAAACCAGGAAAACCAGCCTCCGACCACAACTCGTATCGGCCGATTGCAATGCTGTCCTGTATTCGGAAGTTGTTCGAGAAAATGATCTTGTTTCGCCTCGACAATTGGGTTGAAGCAAATGGCTTACTGTCAGATACACAATTTGGCTTCCGCAAAGGCAAAGGGACGAACGATTGCCTTGCGTTGCTTTCTACAGAAATCCAAATGGCCTATGCTAACAAAGAGCAGATGGCATCAGTCTTCTTGGATATTAAGGGGGCTTTTGACTCAGTTTCTATCAACATTCTGTCAGAGAAGCTGCACCAGCATGGTCTTTCACCAATTTTAAATAACTTTTTGCTAAACCTGTTGTCTGAAAAGCACATGCACTTTTCGCATGGCGATTTAACAACATCGCGATTTAGCTACATGGGTCTTCCCCAGGGCTCATGTCTAAGTCCCCTGCTCTACAATTTTTACGTGAATGACATTGACGATTGTCTTGCCAATTCCTGCACGCTAAGGCAACTTGCAGACGACGGGGTGGTCTCTGTTACAGGGCCCAAAGCTGCCGACTTGCAAGGACCATTACAAAAGACCTTGGACAATTTGTCTGCTTGGGCTCTTCAGCTGGGTATTGAATTCTTCACGGAGAAAACTGAGTTGGTTGTTTTTTCTAGGAAGCGTGAGCCGGCGCAACTCATGCTTTTATTAATGGGTGCAACGATCAACCAGGTTTTCACATTTAAATATCTCGGGGTCTGGTTCGACTCTAAAGGTACCTGGGGATGTTACATTAGGTATCTGAAACAGAAATGCCAACAAAGGATCAATTTTCTCCGAACAATAACTGGAACATGGTGGGGTGCTCACCCAGGAGACCTGATCAGGTTGTACCAAACAACGATATTGTCGGTGATGGAGTACGGGTGTTTCTGTTTCCGCTCCGCTGCGAACATACACTTCATCAAACTGGAGAGAATCCAGTATCGTTGCTTGCGCATTGCCTTGGGTTGCATGCACTCGACCCATACGATGAGTCTCGAAGTGCTGGCGGGCGTTCTTCCGCTAAAAAATCGATTTTGGGACCTCTCATATCGATTGCTCATCCGATGCGACATTCTGAACCCGTTGGTGATTCAAAATTTCGAGAGGCTCGTCGAGCTTAATTCTCAAACCCGTTTTATGTCCTTGTACTTCGACTACATGGCACAGAGCATCAATCCTTCTTCGTACAATCCCAACCGTGTCCGTTTCCTAGATACTTCTGATTCTACTGTATTCTTCGACACATCCATGAAGGAAGAGAATCGTGGAATCCCGGACCATATACGCCCGCAGGTGATCCCCAATATATTTTATAATAAATTCCGAGAAGTCGACTGCGACAAAATGTTTTACACTGACGGATCAAATCTCGATGGGTCCACTGGCTTCGGTATCTTCAACAATACTATCACCGCTTCATTCAAGCTCAATGATCCCGCTTCAGTTTACGTCGCAGAGTTAGCTGCAATTCAGTACACCCTTGGGATCATCGACACTCTGCCCACAGATCACTACTTCATCGTTTCAGACAGCCTCAGCTCTATCGAGGCTCTTCGTGCGGTGAAGCCAAAAAAGCAACTCCCGTATTTTCTGGGGATGTCCTTGTGTACGTTATCTGAAAAATCTTAGCTGATTACCTTTGTTTGGGTCCCCTCTCATTGTTCTATCCCGGGCAATGAAAAGGCCGACTCATTAGCAAAGGTGGGCGCATTAAATGGTGACATATACGAAAGACCAATCTGCTTCAACGAATTTTTTAGTATTTGTCGTCAGAGGACGCTCAACAGTTGGCAAACCTCGTGGAGCAATGGGGAACTTGGACGATGGCTACATTCGATTATCCCAAAGGTATCAACGAAGCCTTGGTTCGGGGGGATGGATGTGGGTCGGGATTTTATTCGCGTAATGTCCCGACTTATGTCCAATCACTACACCATGGATGCGCATTTGCGGCGTATTGGGCTTGCGGAGAGTAGTCTGTGCGCTTGCGACGAGGGCTATCACGACATCGAACACGTTGTCTGGGTATGCGCCGGGTATTGTGACGCCAGGTCTCAGTTAAAGGAATCCCTTCGGGCCCGAGGTAGACCACCCAATGTACCAGTCCGAGATATGCTGGCAACTCGTGATTTCCCCTATATGTCCCTTATTTATAACTTCATAAAAACGATAAATATCCCAATTTAGCCCCTCTCTTTTATTTCTCGTTTTAAGAGTTTCCTCCTGCCTTGTGGAACCGATCAGCTCCAGAGTGCCACTATGTAACCGCCGTCGCCCTTACCACTACGCCTGCATAGAAGGGAACTGAAGCGAGAGCGACTCGAGGTCCGATGACTTTTGAAGGATTCCCCGCGGGTCCGAAGAATACCATCCGCCAATCCGGTACTCGACGACTTACTAGACTGAGGCGCAAATTTGTTTCGCTGATCCCCCTCCCCCCCCCCCCCCCCGTTAGAGCGAAAGTTGCAAGTTTTGCTCTTCTTTCCCTGTCTCTCCCCTGTCCTTGATACAACTGCTGCTACACTGATGCGGAAATAAGCCACCCTCTGAATATCTTGACCAAGCATAAGTTTTAGTTAAAAAAATTCAAATTAGTATTCTGTATTTCTAGTTTTAAGATAGCTATAATTTTTACTCTTCATTGAAACTCTTGTCCTCCATCTTGTAAATAGAATTGAATCCCTAGTTTTAAGATTTCTGTGAAGTTTCTTATAAATATTTGTTCCCCCTTTTGTGTACTAAACTATATTGTTAGTTTTAAGATAACCGTAAAATATTTCGTAAAATACTATTACTCCCCCTCTTGTATATCAAAGTGAATCCCTTGTTTTAAATTTTTTCATAAAAAAAATCTTTTGGCCCTCTCTTGTATATTGAATCTTATTTCTAGTCTTAAGATAGCTGTAAACTTTTTTTTCCTTTGTAAAAAAAATATTTCAACATTGTAACCTCCTAGTTTTAAGATATCCAAAGTGTAAAAACATAAGCATTTGGCACCGCCAAGCTAACACAATTGTGCCTATCAAATAAACGAAATGAATAAAAAAAAACTTCTAGTCTTATGGTAATGCTATAATCACATTAACGTTCCTGAATAAATAATAATAATCAAGATTCTTCTTTCCTGAATTGATAACAGTGATCAACATTCTTAATTTATTAGTTCTAGGTCATTTATAATCACGGAATATGCATTTGCTCTAATTGTTTACTCCTATCAGTTTCTGAAGCTTGGAGCGAAGTAACCATAATTCAAAATATACCGAATACTAACGATATGGATACCAAATTATCTGTTTTCATAAACCCGTATCACTTGTAGACATAAATAGTGTCACTGGTCATATCAACCATTTTGATGAATGCAGAATGTCCTAGGGGAAGTGGTTGGACAATAATACAAAACTAAATACATACGAAAAATGAATCTTAAATTTCTTGATTTTACAGTTATAGTTAATTAGTGGTTAGGAAAAGTATCTGACTATTATTACTGCTGATACCAGGGTAGAAATTCCTGTACATATTTGTAACCAAAATCTAACATAAATTTTCAAAACAAGTATTAGTTTATACGTAGACATACACTGTGAAAAATAATGATAATAATGCATGTCATTTTAAGGAATTATCTTAGTGTGAACGAATAAAAATGACACAGTTGCAACATTTGATGCTTTAGAAAACGTTTTGATAATATTTAAAACAATTGGTTATCTGTTTCAACTCACATTGATTGCTGTTTCAACTTACCTCGGTATGAGGAGAGTTGAAACAAAGAGAACAATGTTACAAAAATCAAAATATTGTTGTTTTGTTATTGATTTGTACCCGTTATACTAAGGTAAATATATGATAAAGCATAAACAGAAGTAAGAAATTTAAAAATAAGCAATCATCGAATGACAGTTTTTATCGATTTATCTAATAAAAACAAAAAATTGTTTCAACCCTCCTCAGTCTCTTTCGTCATCGTGCTTGTTCTTCAGTTTCGTCGAAGGCGCCCAACCATCCGACGGCCGCAACATTCAAGCATGCCAACGATATTCTTTATTTGTTTATATTTTCATACCTTTTATTCCTTTTTGCGCGACTTCATTAAATATAATGTAGAGATTAAGTAAATGATTCCTTTTTTCACATGTAGTGTTTTTTGTATACAATAAATTTAGAATAATATTTTCAAGATATTGAGTTTTCGTATTCATCTCTATAAAGAAATTGTCAAACTTTTGAGATTCGGGTAAGTGTTATTTTGTTGATCGTTCCCCTGTTGCCCTGTGAGTACTATGCGAATTCGGTACGGTAGTGGTAGGTAGATGGAGATGTGTTAAGTAAAACTTTGTTTCAATATGAAGAGATACTAATAGAGACCAAAACAAAGTTACTCTTCGACGGATAGAACTGCAATACGAAACTGCCCGGAAATCCGCTTTGCGTGAGTATTTGAATCATGTGCAAAATAGCCTTCGCGATCACCCTGGAACATTTTGGAAATTCATTAGCAGCAGAAAACTCCACTGACGTTTTCCTTAGAAACGCAAGCGCGCAATCTCCAGCTGATACCGTAAATTTGATTGCTGACTTCTTTCGCGTAGTGTTCAGAAGTGTACCATCGTATAACATAAATCTCCCCCGTCCCACTGTAAGTCGAGCTCTTGGAGGCTCTGACTGCTGTTGATTCGTCGAAAGGGCCTGGCCCCGATCATCTCTCGCCCCAATTTATAAAAAGCTGCGCCCACGTGCTGTCTCTTCCAGTGTGCATCATTTTCAATCGCTCTCTCGCTGAAGGCATTTTTCCTATCGCCTGGAAAGAAGCTGCTATCGTTCCCATCCATAAGGCTGGAAATTCACAACGTCGAAAATTACAGAGGTATCTCATTATTAAACTGTCTCTCCAAAGTTCTCGAAAAGCTGGTCTACAACGTCACGTATGCAGCTACATCCCACATTATCTCGGAGTATAAACACGGGTTTGTCACAAAACGATCAACAACTTCTAACCTGATAGCTTACACTTCTAAGTTGTTTCCCGCCGTCGAGAAGCGTCATCAGGTGGACGCAATTTACATCGATTTCTCAAAAGCTTTCGACAAAGTACCGCACAACATCGCAATCCTGAAATTAAAGCGTTTGGGATTTCCCACCTGGCTGACTAACTGGTTGCAGTCGTATCTTTCCGATCGCTCGGCATTCGTGAGTATAAAAACCACGCGCTCAAGCACATTTAGAACACCTACAGGTGTCCCGCAAGGCAGTCATCTAGGCCCGCTTATTTCTATTCTGTTTATTAACGGTATCTGTAGTCGGATCAAGTCTGGGAAATTACTATACTCGGACGATCTCAAAATCTTCCGAACTATCGCTCCTGCACTTAACGTCGTCGTGCTTCAAGAAGATATCTGTACTATTCAATAATGGTGCACGCTTAACGGAATGGAAGTCAACGTTAATAAATGCAAAGTAATCAGTTTTGGACGCTTGCTTACTCCAGGACGTTATGAATATAGCCTAAAAGGAAGAACAATTGAAAGCGTCGACTCGATCCGTGACTTGGGAGTGCTCTTCGATAGGAAGTTGAGCTTTTCCGACCATATCATCGCGACAACTGCTAAGGCTTTCGGAATGCTGCAGACTCTGGCGACTCACCGTATCTTCCTGCAAAGAGTTTTTGTTTTCGACTTGCTGTCAGGTAATATCGACAGTCCCGATCTTCTCTCGGGCGTTAATTTGTATTCGCCTCCTCGTGTTCTTCGTATACCGAAGATAAGAAATAAATAAATAAATAAATAGACCATCGCACGACCGAGTGTGAGCTGATCGATAAGTGTATTATGACGAACATCTAAATAGCAGTATACGACGAGGGCATCGCAAGAATCAGCCTGGGGACATGTGCAGCCGACGACAGATACCCAGCGCCGTATCTACCTAAAATTCTTGAGGAAATCGGACGGTTGAGGACTGATAAAGCCGCTGGCAATGATCAACAGCCATGTGAGTTGCTAAAACACGGAAGAGGGGCCTTGGTTAGAGAATTTCACTGGGTGGTTTCGAAGATCTGGGAGAAACGGATTTTGCCGGAGGATTGAATGGAGGAAAAAGTATGTCCCATCTATAAAAAGGGTGTTAAGCGGAATTGCGGCAACTAGTTACCGAGCAAGTACATTACTGAAGGTGTTCTCCCAAATTCTTTATCGCCGCCAATCTCCGTTAGCAAGCAAGTTCATTGAGAAAATTGGTATATAATGCCTAAATACAGATTTCCGGTCAAACGACAATAAATCGAGTGATGTGTGATGAGTATTAGAGATACTTTCAAGTCCTTTTGAAACTCGGAAAGGTGTGGCAATAAGAGCGCGGATCGACACGAGTGGGATGGTTTTCCGACAGTCTGTTCAGCTTTTCAGCTTCGCCGGTAACGTTAATATTGTGACACACAATCTTGAAACGATGGTACATCCGACTGACGGCTGAAGCAAAGCGAATTGAACTGGGCACAAATGCGTCAGACATAGTACACTGTAACCTCCTTTTACGAACCAAACCGGGGGTTTGAAAATCGAATTAGTTCGTAAAAAAAGTGTTCGTTATTTGGGATTTAGTTCGTAAAAAAAGTTTGCTTCACACTCTTATTAAAATTCGTTGTTTGAGCAATATTCACGATAACTCTAACAATATGAGTATTTTTGGGGCCGTCATGATAAGTAGATGATGAAAATGGACAATTGGAACCTTTTTGAAATCCAAGATGGCGACTTCCGATTGAGCAATATTCTCGATAACCCCAATATGGGTATTTTTGGAACGTGCTTGACAAATAAATAAATAATAAATAATGAAAATGGATAATTGGAACCTTTTTGAAATCCACGATGGCGACTTCCGGTTGAGCAATATTCTGGATAACTCTAACAATATGGGTAATTTTGGAACGGGCTTGACAAGTAGGTGATGAAAATGAACAATTGGAACCTTTTTGAAATCTTAGATGGCGATTTCCGGTTGAACAATATTCACAATAACCGTAACAATATGGGTATTTTCGGAACAAGCTTGACAAGTAAATGATGAAAATAGACAATTGGAACCTTTTTGAAATCCAAGATGGCGACTTCCGGTTGAGCAATGTTATCGATAACCCTAACAATATGGGTATTTTTGGAACGGGTTTGACAAGTAATTATGAAAATGGACAATTGGAACCTTTTTGAAATTCAAGATGGCGACTTCCGGTTGAGCAATATTTTCGATAACCCTAACAATACGGGTTTTTTGGAACGGGTTTGACAAGTAAATGATGAAAATAGACAATTGGAACCTTTTTGAAATACAAGATGGCGACTTCCGGTTGAGCAATGTTATCGATAACCCTAACAATATGGGTATTTTTGGAACGGGTTTGACAAGTAGGTGATGAAAATTCACAATTGGAACCTTTTTGAAATCCAATATGGCTTCTCGATAACCCTAACAATATTGGTATTTTTAAGACGGGCTTGACCAGTAGATGATGAAAATAGATGATTGGAACCTTTTTGAAATCCACGATGGCGACTGCCTGTTGAACAATATTTATGATAACTCTAACAATATGGGTATGTTTGGAACGGGTTTGACAAGTAGGTGATGGAAATGGACAATTGGAACCTTTTTGAAATCCAAGATGGCGACTTTCGATTGAGCAATATTCACGATAACGCTGACAATATTAGTAGTTTTGGAACGGGCTTGACAAGTAAATGATGAAAATGGACAATTGGAACCTTTCTGAAATCCAAGATGGCGACGTCCGATTGAGCAATGCAGTAATGTTTCGATTATATCACGGTCGGTCTGTATTTTAGCGTGATATATTTGATGCGCGATATATTCAAAACAAACCAAAAAATTACATTCAAGCATTAACCCATGTATTTCTATAAACAAAAAGTAATAAAAAGGTCAAGTTAGGCAACAGAATAAATCATAGTAGGGTAATGAGCCTATTTTGCCATGCTTCTATAATCACACTATTCATTTAAAGCCGTTGGTTAGAGTAGCGTCTGCCATCTTTGTTCAACACATTGGGTAAAACGGTATGGCATCAGTGGATAATTTTTCCCCACACTGCTTCACCTTACGTAGCACATACCGTTTTTTAAAATAGTTGAACCACCCAAAACTAAACTTGAAGTAATCTGCTACATTAAGGTTTTGGATAAATATCTTGACTATTAAAATCAGTGTATTCGAAGAAACTACGATTCAGTTCTCGTTGTTTCAACATCCATAAAAATAGTCCCATCACCAATTGTTGATGTTGTCCTTTCAAAAGAAAAGTATTCTCATCGATTCAAGAGAAAATGCATATCTAGGCATACCTACCATATCTTGCGTATTTTTTTTCATTATTTTGTTAGATTTTCTTACGAATAACTAACAATTTAAGATTTGTTCGAATTTCGCGCCAAATCGTATTCAAAGTTGGCAGCACCCTCTCAGATTCTAATGAAACTTTCTGTACATGAAGACTTCGTCACAAAAAGTCACTTTGCATATTTTGTTTTTCCAAAAATGATCTATTATCTTTTGAAAAGGGCCAAACCTTTTTTACCAATTTTTTTTTCAAATGGCCATAGTCTAAAAATGACAAATTCTACAAAAAACGTTGTAGAAGTGGTTTTCACAAAATTAGTCAAATTTTCGAATAAAAATATTGAAAAAATTCTTCATTGACTCCTACACTGAGAAAAATCGATTTTAAAAAGTTAAAGTCGATTTACAAAAAAAACAAATTTTTGATTTGGATAAAATTTTGTTCCAAGATAGATAATTATGTTCCCTACCTACCGTCAAAAATTCAAGTTGGGCACTTTTAAGGAAAAAAAGTTATTTGAAAAAACTGTCCAAACTGAATTTTTTTTTTCGGTGTGTTTTTATTGAAAACTAAACCAATGAAAGTCATAATCATCTCAGAATCCAATAAAACTCAGTTTGTGAGAAGATATTGTCTAATTTAGCAACTAAGCATATTTTTATTAAGGGGTTAACTACTTTTTCATTTTTCATGAAATCGAAATATTTTTATTACTTTATCTGAAAGTACAACTCATTGAGAATGTTTTCCCAAATTTTTATAAAGATCCGAGAAATAGATCGAAAGATACAGCGCTTCCAAGCGCGCTTCGTCTACCAAGAGCAGTGGTAATTTGAAATTTTAAACTCGATTATCTCGAAATGTCGTTTTACTAAAAATGGTTTTTCCGTGATCACGATTGCCGAAAAACTACTCAATCAATTTTCTTAATTTTTTTCGATTGATGTTAGTAATTTTTCTCGTACTTTAGCCAATTATCAATTTATTTTTAAAAGCTTATGTTTGTTTGTTTTACTGAAAAATGTACTACCTAAATATTATAAGTTAGATGTAATGAAATCATTGCTTTATTCCTTTACGTAAATTCAATTTTTCTTGACATTTTTAACACTAAAAGGTATGGAAGCCCTTAATCAAGAATCCCATTGAAAAGAGTTTATGTGTTAAACAAATATTCCATTATTACTTTTTTATTTTCTTGTTTAGTGCTGAGGCAGAATCAGAGAAAGAAATAATCACCACAACATTATGTATTTAATTTTACATAATTATTTATTTATTTTTATATATTACATTCGTCTTAAAACTATCTTCATGCATATAGCATGCATTTGTATTATTTCTATACAAGGTAATGGTTTATCTTCTGAATTAGAATACCTTTTCGTCTCTACCCCCAGGAATAGGCACAAAACTGTGGAATTTTTGAGTTCCAGATATGGTTTTAGCGTTCTTCTGACATTTTGTTGTACTGTTCAGTGAATATGTAGCAGAAAATAATTTTGTGATATTATTACCAGTTTGTTTTACTGCCCAGTTATATAACTCTCGGGGACTTGCTATGGTGTTTCCATAGTCGCGAGCAAGACTGACTCTTTTTGCCATTCGCTTGAGAGTGCCATCAATAGCAGCACAGGGTCCTTTTCTATGGGATGCTGCAATAAAATGCCATTCTGCGCTTAACTCATACTTTGACTGGAATCTACACAAACTTGCAAAGTTTTTCTTATTTTTGTATTGTGCTGCTGCTCCATCAGACATAAAATAAATTTTAGAAAAAAAATGTCAATTGTTTCATAAAATTAAACAGTTTTGAGAGGAACAAATGAACTGCAGTCTTCAAGTCTTCTTGTCTTCCAAATTTTCCAATCTTCCAGTCTTCGTTCAAGTTTGTTATGAATATATACCAAATTCGCTACTGATACTTTTTGCATGTATCAGGCAACTAGCAACTGGGAAAATGGATTCTGAGATTATTATGGCTTTCATTGGTTCAGGGGCGGATCCAGAAAAAAATTTCGGGGTTTTATATTTGTTTCGATCCCTTGAGGTAATTTTAAAAGTTTGAAATGAAAAATCCTTTCCTTACAGAAAATATTGCGTGATTAATAAATTTGCATTAAATTATGTAATTTTTTATCAAACTTTGTATGGACATATCTACTCGACTACAAATTACTTTTAATGTACTAATATACCATCATCTTTGTGAAGCAGTGAAATGACTTTACATAAATTGAAACATTGGAATAGTTATTACTAGAATTTGAATGACATTGAAAGCAATAATTAATGTTGGGGAGACTTGACCAAGTGGCAATTAGCTTAAGAAAGATACAAAATTACTGATATTTATTATTCTTTGGTAACTACTGTAAATGTTAATCACGACATAAAAAATCACACTTCAAACATAAGTCTTTATATTTTAGTATTAGTAAACAAAGTTAGCAATAGTAGGACTGATTTCGTGATATGTGAACATGCAATGCAAGCAGTACAGTTAATCTTTAAAAAGAAATGCATTAAAAAATCGAAATTTATCAAATGCAACCCTTTTATATATTTTACTGCTACCTAAAGATCTCGACAATATAAAAAAAAAATAATTACAGTATGTTTTAAGTCATTATTTTTTGTTATGATTCTTCAAAGTTCTCTTGGTCAAGTCTCCCCACGTATTGGTCATGTCTCCCCGCAGTGGGAAGACTTGACCAAAAAAAAGATCTCAGAAAAACTTTTGTAACTTTTCAAAAATTAATTTAAAAATTCTGCAAAAAATCATGAACACGCACAATAACTTTGCACATTATATCTCAATCACTTTTGAGGGATCGAAGGCCTTTTTAGAGATTTATGCAGTTTTAGCTGAAAACCTGGTCAAGTCTCCCCATGTTCCCCTAATTACCTTATTTAATGAATTTGGGTTTTGTTAGTCAAATTTCGCTATAGATGATTTTGAATTTGAAACTAATATAAATTTTGAAATTAATTTAATTTCTTAACAAGTAAAAAAAAATTCGGAGGGGGCCCGGACCCCCAAAACCCTCTCCCTGGATCCTCCACTGCATTGGTTTAGTTTTCGAAAAAAATACGCTGAAAAAATATTCAGTTTGGACAAGGAAAATAACTTTTTTTCTTAAAAGTGCCCAACTTGAATTTTTGACGGTAGGTAGGTAATTACGTAGCTTGCAAAAAAATTTCATCCAAATCGAATATAGGTTTTTTTGTAAATCGACTTTAAATTTTTAAAATTGGTTTTTTTCAATGTAGGAGTCAATGAAGAATTTTTTCAATATTTTTATTCAAAAATTTGACTAATTTTGTGAAAATCACTTCAACAACATTTTTTGTAGGATTTGTCATTTTTAGACTATAGCCATTTGAAAAAAAAAAAATGGCAAAAAAAGTTTGACCCTTTTCAAAAGACAGTCTAGATCATTTTTGGAAAAAAAACAAAGTATGCAAAGTGGCTTTTTGTGACAAATTTCTCATGTACAGAAATATTCATTAGAATCTGAGAGGATGCTGCCAACATTTGTTCGAGTTGGCGCGAAATTCGTCTAGTGATATAAACGCATAGTGATATAATCGAAACATTACTGTATAAGATCCTCATTATGGTATGATTTACAAGATCCCATTCCCACAATTTACCAAAGGTCCCCATGGTGTTTAAAACATCAAGTTCTTAGTGAAATGATCAGATAATAAGCTTTGAAAATAATTTTTTAAATATTAAACATTAAAAAATCTTTTACTTAAACTGATCACCTCCAATATTATTGTTTAATTCAATTAATTTTGGTTTGGGGGCGGGGGTTTAACCCCCAACCCCTCCCTGGCTACACCACTGATTGGAGCACATATCTATAAACCAGCCAAGAAGACTTCCGAACCAATGAGGATCATGCCAGTCGAGGGCCACTGGCCCAATGCCATCTCGTACAGTTCCTGAAATTAGATGCTTGTTAGTGCTCCTCACGGATTCCATTTCAATGGTAGCAAGTGTCTCATTCCCCCTTGTAAAAATCGCTTACCGTTGCTTAGCTCTTCCGGCATTTCGACGCCGTCGGTCGACCTTCTCATAGAAGAGTCTCTTTCATCGAATCCTCAATTTCCGTCGGAACTCGTATATGAGACGCTCAAGGGGTTCTACAAGCTCGAATATCAACTATTTAAAGCGAAAAGAACGTAAAATATAATTTTATGAATATTCCCTAATCTTATAATCAACTAAGGCTGTCTGCAGAAACGCGTTTTTATTTGAACATCAAGAATACGTCAGACAACCTAAATGGCAAAGCTGCTTCAGAATCTTCATCGCGACGAAGCACTGTGAATCTGAATCAGCTGCATTCGTACCATATCGTTCTTCGCTCTTACATTCAAGTTGTTGTTTTTTTATATATTATTTTCTATTTGATTATATTGTTTTGTTTGCATTACATTTCTAATTTAGTATATTGGGTATTCAGCCACAAGTGATGACTTTTCATCCCTATTGTTTACATAATTCCGTTAATTATTATTAAGTTATAACATGCTTTCGCAGTTAAGTTTTTTTCAGTAGAATGTTTTAAACCTACTTGTCTTCTGAATAAGGAGTTAAACAAATCTTATAAACTAACTTATAAACTATAAAGAGAGCTAATCGATGCAATTGAAGATTGCAACGATTTTTGTCGGAAGTTGCTTATAATACTGTTCGTCATAATTTCTAATGTTTCTATGTTTGCGAGTCTGTGCAACTCATTTGTGCTAAACCAGAGAGGACGCTTCAAAATCATTTTCAGAGTTTTAATCTGAATCCTTTGAAGCGTTTTCTTCCTAGTAGCACAACAACTTACCCAGATTGGAACTGCATATAGCATTGCCGGTCTAAATATTTGTTTATAAATTAATAGTTTGTTCTTTAGGCAGAGCCTAGAATTCCTATTTATAAGAGGGTATAAACATTTTATATATTTGTTGCATTTTGTTTGGATTCCTTCAATGTGATCCATAAAAGTGAGTTTTTTTATCGTAAATCAAATCCAAATATTTAACTTGATCTGACCACGTTAAATTCAAACCATTAAATTTAATAATATGGTTATTATTTGGTTTAAGAGAAGAAGCTCTTAGCTTATGCGGAAACACAATCAATTGTGTTTTTGCCACATTAGTGGAAATTTTCCATTTTTTCAGGTAATCATTGAAAATATTTAAGCTTCGTTGCAGTCGACTGCAGATAATACGAAGAGGCTGTGGCTGAGATGATAGGATCATCACAGAAAAGTGACTTTTTACAGCTTGTAGGTAGATTTGGAAGATCAGAGGTGTAAATATTATATAGTATTGGAGCGACGCTTGATCCTTGAGGGACGCCTGCTTTAACGGGTAGCTTATTAGATTTACAATTCTGATAAGAAACCTGTTGGGTACGGTTAGTAAGATAATTTTTAATTATCTTCATTATGTAAATTGGAAAATTGAAATCCCACATTTTGGTAATTAAATCTTTGTGCCAAACACTGTCGAAAGCTTTTTCGATGTCTAGAAGAGCAACTCCAGTGGAATATCCCTCTGAGATATTTGCCTTTATCATGTTAGTGACTCTCACAAGTTGATGAGTAGTTGAATGTCCAATACGAAATCCAAACTGCTCAGGAAGAAAATACAATTCCCATTGATATGTGACATCATTCTAGTTAGGATGATTTTTTCAAATAATTTACTAATAGAAGAGAGTAAGCTAATTGGTCGATAGCTAGATGTTTCTGCTGGGTTTTTATCTGGCTTTAAAATAGGAATAATCTTGGCATTTTTCCATCTTTCAGGGAAGTATGCTAATGCAAAACATTTGTTTAATATTTTGACCAAGTATCTAATGGTGATTTCGGGAAGGTTTTTAAGAAGAATGTTGAAAATTCCATCATAACCTGGAATTTTTATATTTTTTAACTTTTTAATGATGGATTTGATCTCATAGTTTGTTTCAACAATATCATCTAGAGACAATACTTGATTTGAAACGTTTTCATATTTTTGTAAGATCTCGGTTTCAATAGGACTCACAACGTTGAGATTAAAATTATGGACACTTTCAAACTGCTGAGCAAGTTTTTGAGCTTTTCCTCGTTTGTAAGAAGTATGTGGTCACCTTCCTTCAAAGCTGGAATTGGTTTGTGAGGTTTCCTAAGAAACTTAGAAAGTTTTCAGAAAGGTTTAGAATTTGGCTTGATTTGTTCAACCTCTTTCGCGAAATTTTCATTTCTTAAGAGTGTGAATCTATGCTTAATTTCTTTTTGTAGATCCTGATAGATACATTTCATAGCAGGATCACGAGAACGTTAATATTGACGTCTTCGAACATTCTTCAAGCGAATCAGAAGTTGAAGATCGTCGTCAATAATAGGAGTATTAAATTTTTTCTGTGTTGTTGGTACTGATAAATTTCTAGCATCAACTATAGATATACTTAAATTTTGTAATGCCGTATCATTGTCTACAAGCTTTATTTTGTAAATCAAGGTCATGATTAAAATTATTCTCAATATAAATTTTGTACCTTTCCCAATTCGTTTTGTGATAATTGAACACTGAGCTAATGGGATTGGAAACAGCTTCTTGAGAAAGTGAAAAGGTTACTGGAAAATGATCAGAATCAAAGTCAGCAAGGGCAATCAATTCGCTACAAATGTGACTTTGATCTGTCAAAACCAAATCAATTGTTGATGGATTCCTTACAGACGAATAGCACGTAGGACCATTCGGGAACAAAATTGAATAATAACCGGCCGAGCAATCATTAAAAAGTAGTTTACCGTTGGAATTGCTTTGAGCATTATTCTAGGTTCGGTGTTTGGCATTAAAATCACCGATTATGAAGAATTTCGACCGATTTCTTGTAAGTTTTTGTAAGTCTCCTTTCAAGAAATTAATTTGCTCGCCAGTGCACTGAAAAGGAAAACAGGCTGCAGCAATAAAAATGATACCTAAATCAGTTTCAACTTCGATACCCAAACTCTCGATCACCTTGGTGTCAAGAGACGGCGTAACGGAATGTTTGATCCTGCGATTAACCGCTATTGCGATTCCTCCGCCGAATCCAACAATTCGATCAAATCGATGAATAACAAAATTAGAGTTACTCTTCAATTTAATATTTGGTTTAAAAAAAGATTTTGGTCACAACGGCTATATGCACATTATGTATCCTCAAGAAGTTGAAAAATTCGTCTTCACACGTTTTTAATGAACGAGCATTCCAATTTAATAAATTTAAATGATTATTTAAAGTCATTGTTAAACTTTAATTTCATTAGCAAATTCCCAACCCGCTTGAAAAGCTTCAAACATGGAGGTAGAATCTAACATGGCAATCATCATAGGTAACATAGAGTCTTACAGGTATTTTAATTTTTCTTCCGTTACGCTACCTAGATCCATTGGACTAAAGGAAGCGTTGGGTGCAAACGAGTTTGTGGGCGTGGTAACGGTAGCCGTTATTTTGGCTTTGTTACCGGCCACTGAAGCATAAGATGACACACCATTGTAGGATGGTGTGACGGAGGTAGAAGAAGTTATGCAAATTCCCAAATGGGAAAATTTTTGTACGGTTTTTTGTTTTAGTGTTTCGGATTCTCCTCGTCAGTAACTAGCACCAACTGGGTGTCTAGTTAGACGATGTATCTAAGCTAGTACCCAAATTAGCACTAGTTAGACACTAAAATCCAAAAAGTCACACGTCTTGTGTGAACACTAAACAACTGGCTTATACCGAGTGATGTCTCGATAGTAAGCACAGAAGTTCTGTTTGCCGACGAAGAATATGAACCGAAACTGTCTTGTGGTTTGAAGACCCAAACGCCTGAAATTATGCAAATTCCCAAATGGGAAAATTTTGGACGATGCCAAATTTTTTGTGCATAAGGGCACATACCTTACATAAAGTGCTTAGTACACTAGTGCTAATTTGGGTACTAGCTTAGATACATCGTCTAACTAGACACCCAGTTGGTGCTAGTTACTGACGAGGAGAATCCGAAACACTAAAACAAAAAACCGTACTTTATATAAGGTATGTGCCCTTATGCACAAAAAATTTGGCATCGTCCAAAATTTTCCCATTTGGGAATTTGCATAATTTCAGGCGTTTGGGTCTTCAAACCACAAGACAGTTTCGGTTCATATTCTTCGTCGGCAAACAGAACTTCTGTGCTTACTATCGAGACATCACTCGATATAAGCCAGTTGTTTAGTGTTCACACAAGACGTGTGACTTTTTGGATTTTAGTGTCTAACTAGTGCTAATTTGGGTACTAGCTTAGATACATCGTCTAACTAGACACCCAGTTGGTGCTAGTTAGTGACGAGGAGAATCCGAAACACTAAAACAAAAAAAACCGTACTTTAGAAGAAGTTGTTAATTTATTTTGAATCGGATTAACACGTTTGGACGTGTTTTCTTGAAGTGTACCTGAAGAAGTAGGTACATTTTTTATTTGTTGTTTTTGTTGTCTAGAACGAGAATTTATAATTTTTACTCGAACTGGACAACCCGATTTATGATTTTCGCTACAATTAGCGCATTTGAAACTTTTTGTAGTTTTTTCACCGGACAAGTATCTTTCGTGTGCGATTTATCACCACAGATCATACATTTGGAATCCAAATGACAATTTTTTGTGCCGTGCCCAAAGCCTTGGCATCTACGACACTGGGATTTTGAATTTGAATTCTGCCCCATGTCGTCTATAATGTTACCACTTTACTCGCACGTGGAACATAAAACGTGCTTTTTCAAATACTTTCAAATTATTAACCTCATTACGGTTAAAATGAATTAAATAAAGCTCCTGGATAATACCAGAACGTACTGGCGTGTTATCGCCGCTAGCCTTTCGCTTCATAAGAATAACTTGTGAAGGAGAAAAACCAAGTAAATTTTTCAATTCGTTGGATATTTCATCCAAACATTGACCTTGTGGTAGCCCTTTCAAGACAGCCTTGAATGGTCTATCTGTCTTGAAATCATATGAATAAAATTTATATAACTTCTCCGTAAGATACTGGAGTAGTTGTTTGTGGCCAATCAATTCCTCCGCTGTAAGTCGACATTCTCGTCTTCGGCCAATCTGAAAAGAGACTTTCACGTCCGTAAGGGACGTTGAAAGCTCAGTTCGAAAGGCTTTGAAGTCGGAGATCATCACTGTTATAGACGGAGGTGATTGCGTTTTCTTCTCATTGGCATTATGCGTAATGCGAGGAAATTTAGAAATTTCATCAGCTTCACATTCGGATAAAACATCGAATGAGTTGCTGCAGTCAATTGAATTTTCGGGGGGAGAAGATACCCTTTTCCGTTTAGCTTTAATTTTTGGCACACGGCCTTTCTAGGAGGACCCAGGCATGTTGGAAGAATTAAATATTTCTTTAGGCTGAATTGTTCTTGAAAAATGTTTTAGTCTTGAAAAAGACTGATTGAGTAGAAAAAGTAGGTAGTCTTAAAAAAGACTAATTGTCGAAAAAATATAGATAGTCTTGAGAAAGACTGATCGAGCGAAAATATAGGCAGCCTTTAGAAAGACTGTTGCTGTTGAAAAACTCTAGGTAAACCAGGAGCTATCAAGATTCAAGGTTCAAGCCGGTATGAAGTTGCTGTTGATATTCATCCGGGAATGAAGCCGACAGCCCATCTGTGTTTACCCGAATGACTTATCCATATATTGGTGCCTTGATACTCATCAAGCGACCGAATGAACTGCATGAGGAAGCTATGTAGTGAATAACGAAAAATATCTTCAAGAAACCATTCTTCGCCATAGCGATGATCGTTTACAACTATTGGCGAAGATGACTACAATTTTATCTTCGCAGAAGGATGACTCTCGAAGAAACATATTTATTTCCCGATGCTATTCGAAACAAAACAATGCCTTTTTAGTGCAAAACTATGGATAAAATTAGCATGTAGCCAAAGCAAGACAATATTTGTTAAATTTAGAATAATCTTAATGGAAACCTTGTCGGTTAAGAATGTCTCTTGATAAAAAAACTCGAATATGAAAAAATAAAATAAAATCGAAAATCTACATTCATATCTGACGCTGATATTAAATTAAATTCGGCACGAGGAAAATAAAAAGTTGTAGGATGAAGTTTTAACTTTAATCTGCACATGGTGTTATATCATAGTATTTTTCCAGAATCAGATAAAATCGCTCAATCAGCAAGGCTGTTTAAAAATAAAATATTTAGAGCAGTAAATTTAACACGGTGTTCCTAAAACCGTTATTAACTAAAAAAATGACCATAAATTTGGCATACGGCATTCGAAAGATACAGTATCCAAGCATCTTCTCAGTGAATTTCAAAATGATCCATCGAGGGATTCGAGAGATATGGCGATTTGAAGTTTTATGATACGTTTCATAAGGCTACCAGCAAACACCCACGGGGTTGGTCCAATCTCAATGAACAAAAAAATATTTGTCTACTTATTTAGTACATGGCATTCAAAAGATATAGTAATCAAGTATATCCCCTGCAAGTTTGGAAATATTTCATTGACGGAATCGAAAGTTATAACGGTTTGGATGTGGTATGCGGTTATAGATGGGTTTTCTACCAGACTTAAAGCGTGAATCCATGTTTGTCCATTATCTATTTAGATCGTTTATACGTGTCGCGATTTTTAATGGAAACCCTTACCATTTTATTACATAAATATAATGTACAAATGGTGTTATTAATATTATGCACTGAAAAAATATAAAAATAGGGTTGTCTACCAAATGTTAAATATAATGTGTAATTTAAAAAAAATAGATGAAAGTTGGAATGTTTACTTCAAAAGGCCATATCTCAATGGTATGTTGACTGATTCTAATTATTTTTTCATTGTTGAACAGGTAGACGTTTCATCGTTAATTTTCATCAAGAAGAATATAAAATAGAGTTGGCTACTTCAAACAATAGATAACTTAATTATCCTCAACTATATGTATTTTCACTATGTAGTAAATATCTTTATATTCAAAACGACGACCTATCAATTTCTATACATTAGTTGAATGCAACGAACGCAAACTACAAATCATGGAAAAAAACCAAAAATTCAATACAAATATTCAAAAATATGAAGGTATTTGCTGATTCAGATCAATTTATGTTATGATACGGTTTTTGTTGGAAATTTTGTACAATCGTGATTCGCTGGTTGGGTTGACAGATGTTAAAACTGGGAGATGTTATTAGTAGGAGGATCAAAGGGGATGTTATTAGTACAAGTTCATCTGCTCATATCTCTAACTATTGTTAGTTTAATTGAATTTAACATGAGAATTTGACATTCAGATGTCGACAATGGACCAATTAGCGGAGGTCCAACTAAAAAGCGGCTCCTGTTAAAAATTGAGCGACCAGCGAATCACGACTGTGTTAGTTTTAACATTTCATATATCCATAATTTGTAGTAAACGGCAATTGCAATCAACTAGTATATAAAAATTGATAGGCCGCTATTTTTAATACAAAAATAATCACTAAATAATTATAATACATATAGTTGAGACCAATTATATTATCTATTTATTTATGTAGACAACTCTATTTTATATTCTTCTTGATGAAAATTAACGATGAAACGTCTACCTGTTCAATAATGAAAAAATAATTGGAAACAGTCAACATACCATTGAGATATGGCCTTTTGAAGTAAACATTCCAACTTTCATCTATTTTTTTTAATTTACACATTATTTTCAACGTTTGGTAGACAACCCTATTTTCATATTTTTTCAGTGCACCATATAAATAACGCCTTTTGTACATTATATTTATGTAATAAAATGGTAAGGTTTTCCTTTAAAAGCCGCGACATGTATAAACGATCCAAATAGACAATGGACAAACATGGATTCACGCTTGAAGTCTGGTAGAAAACCCATCTATGACCGCATACCACATCCAAACCGTTATAACTTTCGATTCCGCCAATGAAATATTTTCAAACTTGCAAGGAATATACTTGATTACTATATCTTTCGAATGCCATGTGCTATATAAGTAGACAAATATTGTTTTGTTTATAGAGATTGGACCAAACCCGTGGGTGTTTGCTGGTAGCCTTATGAAACGTATCATAAAACTTCAAATCGTCATATCTCTCGAATCCCTCGATGGATCATTTTGAAATTCACTGAGAAGATGCTTGGATACTGTATCTTTCGAATGCCGTATGCCAAATTTATGGTCATTTTTTTAGTTAATAACGGTTTTAGGAACACCGTGTTAACAGTTTGTAGTGTGGGTAATATAGACAATTCAAATATCCTTTTTTGTTCCACATAGCATTACTCGAGTAAATTATCGATAAATATTATATCGTCGGAGCAAATAAATTTACATACTTTTTTTTAATTCGTTTATTTGACACGGCTCGTTGCGTGAGCTTAAAGGAGCCGTGGGTCTTTTTATATATTTAAAGTAAAATAAATATTAAAAATCATATTTTAATGTGTTTCCTTTGAATCCTTCGCACGCAATTTACTTTTGCGAGCGGAGATTCTTTTCTTGGGCGGTGGAGCATTGTCGACGTCGCCAGACAACGCCTGGGGGTCATTCAATCTGATGCCTTGATCGTCGCTTTCGTCCATAGTTTCATCGCTGCTGTTGTCTTGAAGGTTGCGGTCAATAGCTTTATTGCACTTATTCGTTTGGCTGGTTATGGTCGTGAAGCTTTCCTCCTTGTTGTCTGTATTTTGTTTGGTGGTGATGTTTGTTGCTATCGGAGTACTAGGTGTTGATTCTATATTCGTTTGTTGTTTAACCGTCACTACTTGTTGGACATTTGTTCGTGCTTTAGTTGTTGGCGTTGAAGTCGAGATGGTTTTGTTGGTTGTAAGTGATTTTTTTTTCGTAAGGGTTTCCACGCACGGTTGTCCATAATGCACAGATTTTTCACAGAACTGACACGTGGCAGTTTGTTGATCATATGTGCACAATGTGGTCTGTGCATAGAGGGTGCCAGGTTCTAGGGTCACAAATGATGGTATAGGGCGTTTTAGTCGCATTCTAACCACTCGAACGCCGTTGGAAATGCCGGGGAAGAAATTTCTCCAAACGTCATCTTTAATGGATACCACTTCGCCATATTGCGACAGGAATCTGCGAATTGCGCTATCATCTGTACCAGGAGACAAATCGTGTAGTTTAACGTTAACTGCATTGTCCTCCACATAAACTGGGACCTTGACCTTAACATTATCATGTTCAATGAAATGACACATATTGTTGCTGTATACAAATTGATCTAGTGAAACACGAGCACCGAATACTCACAACAAAAACGGTGCTTTCTTTGTTTAGGGTTTCTATAGCTTAGCGTGCACGAACCGAACGCGACGCGGAGCTGCTTTGAACGTGACCAGCGTCGTTGGTGGGTAGAAACAGACTGAAATTTACATACTTTTTGGAAGCATGTTGAAGGCACTTTTCAATCAATGGTAAATCTAAGATTAACCCACGTAATAAAACAACCTGATTGAATTTAGTAACTCGAGCTCCAAGATAAACCATACCTACATTTCTGATGAAAATTTCTCGATTTAATGGGGGAGGGAGGTAAGGGTTTCAGCTTGAAAAAATGCACTTTTTTGTGATTTTTTTAGAACTTTGCGTGAAGCGAATTTATCAAAACTTTTGTACAATATAGTATACCATTTCAATAACATGCTGTAATTTTTCTATGCAAAAATATCGACAACCGACAAAAATATCGACAAACGACTCCTTGTAATTTTTCTATGCAAAAATATCGACAAACGACAAAAATATCGACAAACGACTCCTTGACGAAGCTTTTTGTACAACGTTTTTAGAAAAACATGATTTGCGGTGTTACCTGCCATTCCCAAACTATTTCTTTCAAATTTTGCATATACATTCTAGGTAAAAAATACGTAACCCCTACGTTGAGTTTTCGAGAAAAAAGATAATTAAGGGTTTTTACTCATTTTAAATAAAAATTACTATTTTTCATGAAAATTTCCGCCTTTTTATAAGTAAACACCCCCTTAAAAAGCAAATTGTCTCAAAAACTCAACGTAGGGGTTAGGTATTTTTAACGTAGAATGTGTATGCAAAGTTTGAAAGAAATCGGTTAAGTAGTTTTTGAATGGTACGTAACATAGCAAATCATGTTTTTTCCAGAGACGTTGTAAAAAACCTTCGTCACCGAGTCGTTTGTTTTTGCATGGAACAATTGCAACATGTTATTGAAATAATACACTATAATGTACAAGTTTTGATAAATTTGCTTCACGCAAAGTTCTCTTTTGGCGAACCATTTGTACATATAAAATATCAAAAATTATCTTAGAACTGCGTATTGCTTGAGACCAGATACATGATATTTAGGTTGATCACTACGCCCTCAAGCGCATTTCAGCCACCTGCGTTATTCGAAATTGCAATTACCGATGTTTAAACACATTTCGAATCGAACCAAAGCATTATTTGTGACTTAAATTGTAATTAAAAACTCTTTTCTGAGATGTTAAAAAAGTACCATTGTGATACATTGGTGTCCTCGTGCATTTAAATCATGTAGTGAACATAGTGGACCCGACGTTTCAATTGAAGTTCATACGAGCTGCTTGGACAGCAGTAAAAACAGATCACAAAACAATAATCGTCGGAATAACGGAAGGAAAAGAAATAAAAAAACAACAAGATAAAAAGCAACATACCGCCTAAAAAGCTTCAAGAAGACTATGCTATATTTCACTCTAAAAAGGAAAATTTTGTAAACCAAAATTTCTCACTAGGGTGACTGGTTTTTACCAATACCCTAGTGAGAAATTTTGGTTTACCAATTTTTCCTCCTTAGGGTGAAATATAGCATAGTGCTTTCGCATAGGCCTGCTAAGCCAAGACAAGTTTCGGCTTTACTGTGTCTCATCGGCATAAACAGAACTTCTGCTCGAACGGAACATCACGTTTGATCAGTCGTTCGATTGAAACACAAAGTGTGTTTTAGTTTTAAGGGATTTGCGTCAAGCCGGCGCTAATCTATTCCGACGATAAGTTAGTGTCGGTTTCCGATGAGGCGAAGCCGAAACGCAACAGAGTATGACTTCAAGAAGAGAAAACAAGAGAAAAGTATGATGAACTTCTGAACAAACAAAGAAAAGTAGCCATTGAAAATATTCCGATAACCAGAGCTTACGAGATATTTACAGAAAAGTTAATAAATGTGCCAAGGAAGTGCTTATTAACAAAAAAGATCGTCTAACACCCAAGGGAAAACCAGAGTTGAAGCAACTAAAAAGACACAAAAATATGAAAAAAGCAAAAGAACTTGGAATAGATGTTGAATGACACAGAAGAGAAATTGATATAAAACGACAATTATATAGAATAAAAATAAAAGACCATAATGAGAAGGAAATAATAAGATTCTACAACGAACTACAGGATTTTGAAGTTGGAGAAAGAATAAAAAGATCTTACAAAAATTATTAAAAAAAAGTTCATCAGAGGTAAACTGAGCAAAAACCCAATAATTCCAATGAAAAAATGGATCGACGAACTAGACAAACTAGCTAAACTAACTTTGACAATACAGGCAGATCAGGATCTAAAAAAAATAAGAAATCCCCCAACGAGAAACGAAATCAAAGAAGTAGCTCAAAACTTAGCAAATTGAAAAGCAGCAGGAAAGGATAGAATTAAGAACGAATATTTGAAATTAATTAATAGAAGAACTGTGGCTTATTATAAAAAAATGGGAAAAGAAAGAAATACCGGACCAATGGAGCGAGGCCTTACAAATACCCATTCCGAAAAAGAGAGCACCAAAACATACTTCAGATTATAGGAGAATTACTCTGAGTAGTGTAGGGTATAAAATTTACACAACTTCGTTAGTGAAAAGATTAAAGGAATATGCAAAAGAGCCAGTATAACATCAAGCGGCATTTGTAAATAATCGATCAACTGATGATCAAATATTCTATGTTAGAAGATATTTGGAAGCTTATTGGAATAGAGAAGAGACAGTTATAATAGTTGAATAGTTGAATCAATACAAGGAATTTTGTTAGAGTTAGGTATACCACAGCATATAATCAATAGAGTGGGACATTGAAATACTTAGGTTCATACTAAATAAATAGAGAAAATACTACAAGGATACGATGTAGACAGGCCACTAATAGTGCAAAGATAGTGATACAATTCATGAGAAAATTGAAACCAAGTTGGAAAATCACAAAATTCGAATATATGACAGTCATTTCCCAGTGTCCCAGCAGCAGTGTTGAAAAGAAACTGAAAATCATTAGCAAGATACGGGCTTCAGATTATTAACCTTCAAACTACCAAGCCCTCTTCGATACACCAAAATCGACGTTTAATTGGCCATAACTTCTTTTCTCGATTTTGATGCAGTTTTTTGCCAAAGAAATTATTATTAATTATTCCAATTTTCGAAAATGCTCTAAAAATTGTATTCGGAGCTACGACCCCGGAGTAAGTACAGATTGCAGTGGGGTACCAACTTTTGGCCATTTTCAGTTTTTCATAAATATTTTCAAAACAACGCTAGAATTCAACATTTTTCGACAAGAATTTATTAGAAATGACTTTCTTACATAATAATTGCACTTCATATATGAGTAATACGAATTGGCCAGTTCCTGGGAGCGGTTCTCAAAAGTGGCCATTCATGAGCTTACATTGCATATGCTTTATTATAACAGAAACACTAATTTATTTCAACAAATCTTATAAGATCATCTACTTAGTATAGCAAGCAATTAATTCAATAAAGGTTTAACATAGATTTGCCACTTTCTGACCAATTCCGGGAATTCCGGAACACGGCTCCCAGGACGAAATTTATTTTTTATGATAATTGTGGAATGCGGCACATCAAAAACATCAACTCGATGATCTATGAAGAATGCAATCACGTTCGAAGGCATCCGGGCACATGTAGACACTTGATGACCAGTTCCGAGAATTCCGAAACACGGTTCCCGTGTCAAAATTTTCATATGATAATCATGGCTTGCGGCACATCAAAAAACATCAACTCGATGATCTATGAAGAATGCAATCATATACGAAGGCATCCGTACACATGTGGACAATTTATGACCAGTTCCGGGAATTCCGGAACACGGTTCCCAGGACAAATTTTATTTTTATGATAATCGTGGCATGCGGCACATCAAAAACATAAACTCGGTAAACTATGAAGAATGTAATAATATACGAAGGTATCCGGACACATGTAGACACATGATGACCAGTTCCGGTAATTCCAGAACATGGTTCCCAGGTCAAATTTTATTTTTATGATAATCATAGCATGCGGCACATTAAAAAACATCAACTCGATGAGCTATGAAGAATGTAATCATATACGAAGGCATCCGTACACATGTGGACCATTGATGACCAGTTCCGGAAATTCCGGAATACGGTTCCTAGGACAAATTTTATTTTTATAATAATCGTAGCATGCGGCACATCAAAAAACATCAACTCGATAATCTGTGAAGAATGCAATCATACACGAAGGCATCCGTACACTTGTGGACCATTGATGACCAATTACGGAATTCCGGAACACGGCTCCCGGGTCAAATTTTATTTTTATGATAATCATGCCATGCGGCACATCAAAAAACATCAACTCGATAAACTATGAAAAGTGCAATCATATACGAAGGCATCCGGATACATACGGACACTTGATGGAGAGTTTCGGGAACTCCGGAACACGGTTCCCATAACGAATTTTATTTTTATAATAATCGTGGCATAAGGCACATCAAAAAATATCAACTCAATGATCTATGAAGAATGCAATCTGATACGAAGGCATCTGGATACATATGGACACTAGATGAAGAGTTCCGGGAATTCCGGAACACGGTTCCCAGGACGAATTTTATTTTTATGATGATCATGGCATGCGGCACATAAAAAAATATCAACTCGATGATCTATGAAGAATGCAATCATATACGAAGGCATCTGTATATATATGGACACTTGATGGAGAGTTCCGGGAATTCCGGAACACGGTTCCCAGGACGAATTTTATTTTTATGATAATCATGGAATGAGGCACATCAACTCGAAGATCTATGAAAAATGCAATCATATTTAAGGCAACCGGACACATACGGATACTTGATGGAGAGTTCCGGGAATTCCGGAACACGGTTCCCAGGATGAATTTTATTTTTATGATAACCGTGGCATGCGGCACATCAAAAAACATCAGCTCGCTGATCTATGAAGAATGCAATCATATACGAAGGCAACCGGACACATATGGACACTTGATGACCAGTTCCGGGAATTCCGGGATATGGTTCCCACGACCAATTGTATTTTTTATGATAATCATGGCATGCGGCACTTCAAAAAACATCAACTCGAAGAACTATGAAGAATTCAATCATATACGAAGGCATCCGGATACATACGGACACTTGATGGAGAGTAACATAACCAAACAAATCAATTCGATGATTTACGAGGAATTTATGAGCAGTCATATATGAAGACATCCGGACATATGCAGTATATTGATGTTGTGGTTCCGTGGATTCCGGAACACGGTTCCTTGGCCGAAATATTTTTCTGTAAGATATGTAATGTATTTAAAGTAAAGCCTTGATACTACACTCCGTTACGTAACTTATTTTTTTAAGTTTTACCCAAAATAGCGCGGTTGCATTTTTTGATTTTGAGCTAACGCTCTCTTGTCCAAAAATCATCCTCGTGTACTTGCAGTAATTCGCATACAGTGATTGAGCGCAAATATCAACGAACCACAAAGAGATAAAATAGAATTGGATGGTATTTTTTTTACCACCACACCCCTCTCTCAACCCACATTATTGACATTTTGTTTTGCGCCGGCTTTACCCTCTACTCCTTTCACTATAACATCACCAATACCATACAATGGTAAACTTCATATGCGTGATGAACGATAAGTTTTCCCCGTTGGCGCGGTGAAAAAAATTATCGTTCATCACCAGCTTCTCAACCTCATCTTTACCCCATTTTAGTGCCAATTTGATTTGCCTTTTTAGGAAAATATTTCTCAGCGATCATAATCAATGCTGAAATGTATGGGAAGTCAAATCAGAAACTCATAAGTAAAATGTCGCAGTATAAGTAACCAAAAGTCACCACAATAAAGTTATTATTTGTCTCCGATTTTCTTATTCATACTAGACATGTTTGTAGACATGGTATTCAGGAGTGACATTCAGTTTAAACGGGACATGTTGTGATAGGAGCCCAAATTTGGAGCGATGACACACTCACATGCGATTTGCTATAAACCGAACAGCTTAAGAGCAACAAAACAAATGCTTTTCTGCTCCAGACTATTTGTTTTGTGTACTACGGTTTCACAGACCATAAGCAATCGTTCCTTAACAGTTATGTGCCCAACAAAAAAAACACCTTTAACAGGCCAACGTGGGTACCCGGGTACCCACAATTTGAAATGCTCATAACTATGGCTTCCTTTAACCGATTTGGACACTTTTAGATGTTTTGGATTCAGAAACTCGTCCACTTTTTGATTCTGTAAAGTTGAACCGGATGAATGGATCTGGTTCTTGGTAATCCGGATTTTCCGGGGTAATGTTCCAGTACTAGGGTATGATTTGTAAATTTTAATAATGTCCTAGCAATATTAGTATCAAAACTCTTCAAATTGTCTCGGAAGTCTGTTATTTATTGTTACGGGACCCTATGGCAATTTAAAAAATGGAATTGGAATGGAATGGCCACTCACGGCCCCACGGGAACCTGCTCCGGAATGTCCGTTCCGGGGTCAAATCACCAAATGGTTCCAAAACCACGAGATACAGCCTACTGATACAATTCCAAGAATTTTGATACCCATATGGCCAGTATTCCATTGAAGTTCACAAATAGTATCCCAGTACTGGAACCTGCTTCCGGAAATCCGGATTCCCGGAAACCGAATAAAGTAACCCGATTCATTTTTACCACGTCCAAAAGCGGATGAGTTCCTGAATCCAAAACACCCAAAAGCATCAAAATCGGTTGGAAATTACCTTAGTTATTGGTATTTCAGTTTTGTGGGTACCCCGGGTACCCACGTCGGCCTGTTACGTAGTAAAAAAATTCAGGAGCCCCTCCTAACTCCCTCCCATACTATATCAACAATATTATTAACCCAAAAGCTTGACTTAGTGAAGTTCTAAGATGTCGCAAAGTTTCGATTTCCAGCTATGGATAAAACATGGGAATTTTATTAATTGAAACCTAAAAAGGTACCCGGGTACCGCGTCGGATACACAACGGTTAACGAAAGGAAAATAAAGCGTGTTCCGGAATTCACGGAACCGGCAATCAAATGTCCGTATGTGTCTGGATGACTGCTTTCTTCGTAGATCATCGAGTAGATGTTTTTTGATGAACCACATACCTCAACTCAAAAACAAAAAAAAAACGAATAAAAAATTTCGTCCTGTGAACTGTGTTCCGGAATTCCCGGAACTAAGAATCATGTGTCCGCATGCCTTCATATATTATCTGGCCATCAAGTAACCGTATGTGTCAGGATACCTTCGTATATAATTGCATTCTTCATCGATCTTCGACTTGACGGTTTTTGTTGTGCCTCATGCCATGATTATCATAAAAAACAAAATTCGTCCTGGGAACCGTATTCCGGAATTCTCGGAACCGGGCATCATGGGTCCGCATGTGTACGGTTGTCTTCATACATGATTGCATTCTCCATAGATCATCGAGTTGATGTTTTTTGATGTGCCGCATGCCACGATTATCATAAAAATAAAATTTGACCTGGGAACCATGTTCCGGAATTCCCGGAACTGGTCATCAGGTGTCTACATGTGTCCGGATACCTTCGTATATGATTACATTCTTCATAGATCATCCAGTTGATGTTTTTTTATGTGCCGCATGCCACGATTATAAAAATAAAATTTGTCCTGGGAACCGTATTTCGGAATTCCCGGAACTGGTCATCAAATGTCTACATGTGTCCGGATACCTTCGTATATGATTGCATTCTTCATAGTTCATCGAGTTGATGTTTTTGATGTGCTGCATGCCATGATTATCAGAAAAATAAAATTTGACCTGGAAACCATGTTCCGGAACTCCCGGAACTGGTCATCAAGTGTCTACATGTGTACGGATGTATACCTATATGATTGCAATCTTCACAGAACATCGAGTTGATGTTTTGATGTGCCGCATGCCACAATTTTAAAAATAAATTTTGACCTGGGAACCGTGTACCGGATATCCCAGAACCGGCCATCAACTGTCCGTATGTGTCCGGATGCCTTATTATATGATTACATTCTTCATAGCTCATCGACTTGATGTTTTCTGCTGTGCCGCATGCCACGATTATCATAAAAATAAAATTTGTCCTGGGAACCGTATTCCGGAATTCCCGGAACTGGTCATCGATGGTCCACATGTGTACGGATCATGCCTTCGTATATGATTGCATTTTTCACAGCTCATCGAGTTGATATTTTTTGATGTGCCGCATGCTATGATTATCATAAAAATAAAATTTGACCTGGGAACCATGTTCCGAAATTACCGGAACTGGTCATCAAGTGTCTACATGTGTCCGGATTCCTTCGTATATGATTACATTCTTCATAGTTTATCGAGTTTATGTTTTTGATGTGCCGCATGCCACGATTATCATAAAAATAAAATTTGTCCTGTGAACCGTGTTCCGGAATTCCCGGAACTGGTCATAAATTGTCCATATGTGCCTTCGTATATGATTGCATTCTTCATTGATCATCGAGTTGATGTTTTTTGATGTGCCGCATGCCATGATTATCATAAAAAAATTTTGGCACGGGAACCGTGTTCCGGAATTCTCGGAACTGGTCATCAAGTGTCTACATGTGTCCGGATGCCTTCGAATGTGATTGCATTCTTCATAGATCATCGAACTGATGTTTTTTGATGTGCCGCATTCCACAATTATCATAAAAAATAAATTTCGTCCTGGGAACCGTGTTCCGGAATTCCCGGAACTGGTCAGAGCAAAAAAAGCAATATGCAATGTAAGCATATGCAATGTAAGCTCATGAATGGCCACTTTTGGGAACCGCTCCCAGGAACTGGCCAATTCGTATTACTCATATATGAAGTGCAATTATTATGTAAGAAGGCCATTTCTAACAAATTCTTGTCGGAAAATGTTGAATTCTTGCGTTGTTTTGAAAATATTTATGAAAAACTGAAAATGGCCAAAAGTTGGTACCCCACTGTAATCTGGATTTACTTCGGGGTCGTAGCTCCGAATACAATTTTTTTTTCGAAAATTTGAATAATTTCCGGTTCTTTGGCAAAAAACTGCATCAAAATCGATTAAACAGAACAAAAGTTAGGGCCAATTGAACGTCGATTTTGGTGTATCGAAGAGGGTTGGTAGTTTGAAGGTTAAAGAAATGTTGAAATATTCTAGAGATAGGCCTAGAGAAAGAATTAGGGTTTCGAAACTACTTAACGGTAAAACGGCTGTAAATAGGTAAAGGTATTGCAGCTCAAATACTGGGCACACATCCAGAGAAGAGAGAATGGGCATTAGAGTGGGACATGGCTATATGAAAAAAATAAAATTTTGCTTCGAGTAACTTTTTGCGTCCCATTTAGCTACCAGAACAACTCTGCAAATTTTTAGCTCAATCGGTGAAACTATATTTTTGCGACCACGCACAGAGGAGCAACTAGGGTCAAATCCTGGCCAAAATTATTTGTTGTTGCTATTGCTTTTATTATGCCTTAATATGAACAAAAAATAGACAATAACAAGTTTTTGGAATAATTTGGCATCTATCCACCTACCAGTGCAGAGGTCAATTTTCTATATCCTTTCGAATACTAGTAATTTCGAGGTGATCTTTGTGAATACATTCGTTTTTTCCAGTTGCACAAACAGTTGATCAGTGGAAAAGGGGGAAGAAAAGGGACGCTTGAGAATATTTTCATAGAGATACATTTTTAAAAACATAGTATTTGGCCCTACAGCATTTCGGTGTACCTCAAATTACTAAAAATTTCAATATTTTCAAATCGCTTGGAATTTGTGGATCGGATAAGATCGGAAGAGTGCTTTTGTTTTTCGGATAGCTGGAATCTGGTTTTGTAATACTACTTCAGCAACTTTGCCGGATCTCGCCGCATAATGTAACTTTTTTATCATACAAGTTTTGAATAAAGTGTTTAAAAAACGTATTTTTTAAAGTGCAATGCACAGCAATATTAATACTTTTAGTTAGTTTTAGGCTGAAGTTATACAAATGGTTGTGTTCAACTACGACTGCAATAATATTGTCTTACTTAATACAGTCATCATTACTAGAAAGCGATATTGCTGGATATATAATTAAAATAATTAAAAAAAAAACCCTTAAAATATCACCATTTTACATCCATGCAAAAAATCTTTAACAATTTTTGACATACTCCTACTTTTGCCACGTTATTCAGCAGGCTTTTAGGTATGTAAAAAAATATAACGAAATAGAAAATCAAAAAAAACATATTGGTTATTGGCCAGGAATATGTTCTAGTTACTCCTCTGTGCCACGGTTTAAAGCTTACATGGGATTTCGCATGCGGTAATCATCTTTTGCAACATAAGTGTCGCCCGTTACCTCCTAAAAATAAATAGATATCTGATTTTTATAGAAAATTTGTCAAGGAAACAAAGTCTACAAAACCGCGAAACGATCTGATGCTTGTGGAAAAAGTTATTAAAAACCGATTGATGCCCTGAAGATTGATGAAAATTTCACTTTTCATAGCATCACTGCTTTTGACGGTCGAACTATATACAAAATTTTTAACTTTCTCTTATTATTTACAAAAGAAGCCTGAATTTATCCCTCAAAACTCTTGCGAAGTGGCCAAACAGTATAGATAAATGATTTAGACACATTAAGAGAAGATTAAAACAAAATTGCGTATAATTGGACAACCAACAGCAGTGGTGCTAGAACAAATGAATATTTTATCAATCGTCAGAGCATCAATTGGTTTCTACTTAATAACTTTTTTCTCAAGCGTCAGATAGTTTCGTGGTTTTCGAGACTTTGTTTGTTTGTTAAATTTCCTATAAAAACCACATAACGATTTATTTTTAGGAAGTAATGGGCGACTCTTGGAGGAATTATTTTGTGAAAGGTAATTTTCTCATATAAAATCCCATGTAAACTTTAAGCAGTGGGCGCAAAAATATAGTTTCAGGGATCGAGCTAAGAATTTGCACAGTTGTTCTAGGACCCAAATGGTACCTAAAAAGTTGCTCGGAGCTGGAATCTAATTTTTGTCCCACCCTAATGGGCATCCACTTAAAATTGCAGAACATCTAGAATTTAAGGGGGGGGGGTAAGGGTTTCAGTATAAAAATCAGTTTTTTGTCAATTTTTTTTAGAAAGTTGGGTGAAGCGAATTGATTGAAACTTTTGTACTTTAAACTACATCATTTCAATAACATCCTGTATTTTTTCATGCAAAAATATCTACAAGCAATTCGGTGGCGATGCTTTTTGTGGAATGTGTCTGGAAAAACACGATTTGCGGTGTTCACTGGCATTCAAAAACTACTTGACCGATTTATTTCAAACTTTGCATACACATTCTATGTTAAAAATACCTAACCCCTACGTTGAGTTTTCGTGATAATTTTTCAATTAAGGGGGCTTTCTACTCATAAAACGGCGGAAAAAATAAAACGCTTGAAAAAATTGAATTGGAATGGCTATCCGCCATTTTATTAGCAAAAAACCATAATTTGAAAAATTATCTCAAAAACTCAACGTAGGGGTTAGGTATTTTTAACACAGAATGTGTATGCAAAGTTTGAAATGAATCGGTCAAGTAGTTTTTGAATGGCAGTTAACACCGCAAATCGTGTTTTTCCAGAGACGTTCCACAAAAAGCTTCGTCACCGAGTCGCTTGTAGATATATTTGCACGAAAAAATTACAGGATGTTATTGAAATGATGTAGTTTAATATAAACAAGTTTTGATCAATTCGCTTCACCCAACTTTCTAAAAAAAAATTGACAAAAAAACTTATTTTTTACGCTGAAACCTTCACCCCCTCTTAAAGAAAGGAAAATAGGTAGCCGCGCAAAAACTTGGAATAACACCATGCAAGAAAATAAAGATAAATTTCCACAAATATCGGAAGTACTTCCCACTCTGCTTGGCCAAAAATAAGAAAAAATTCAGTAAATAAAGTAGAGGAAATCTACAATAAGGTAGCAAGCGAAGAAGATTCTTGCTCAGAAATTGAGGATTAGCAGAAATAAATTAAACATAATGAGAAAAGATATAAAACAATGAAACAATCGAACTAATCTAAATCGATTAGCTCGTAAAATAGTAAATATAAAAATAAGTATATCCATTACTATCTCCATTATTCATTGAAGCGCAATGGGTCTTACTGGGTGTAGATAAGTTTGAATAGATGCAGGGGTTTTTCACCAAAAAACGGTTTTTCCTGCCAATAAAATACTAACATTTTGAAATGAAATATTGGGTGGCTGGTTTTCAATCCGCAAATAAACAGAAGGGTTGACATGGGAAATATAAGGTGAGATAAAAGAAACCTATAAAATGCAGCACAAAACATATGGCTGTAAATGGACAGATTGTGGAATAACGAACTAAATAAAAAATAAATATGTTCAATCAACCGAACGATACTGTTGTATTTCTCTGCTTTTTTCCTCTTGTTCTTTTTTCTTTATTAACTCTCGCATAGACGGAATAACAGAGTCTCTGCGATAAATTCCATGGGCGTATAATTGACGTGCTATCAGAGGAAGAAGATAAACAAGTAAAGGCTGAGAAAAAGGAACAATTTGGTCCATTGTAAACACATATAAATATAAATATCGATATATAAAATCCACTAAACCATCTAAATACACGTCGATTTCTTACTATATGTAGGAAATCGAAAGTCTTATTGTATTGTTGAATCCTATTGATACAAACAACGAACGATGGCTTCGGAACACGATTTTCCTCTGTATACGAAATGGGTCATTGGAATTCAATTGAGCTAGCACCTACCCAAATCCTGGAACCAAGTTATTTGCATGTATGCTGCATACAAATGAATGCAAACATCTTTCTTCTGTAAACCGCTTCCGATCAGTGGTAGATGGGATAGGTTTCACACACACACTTGTCATTTTATATTTTTATTTTATAATTAATTAATATCAACAGACACAGTGTGGTCCTAATGATAATTTCTTAATCTATTTAAAAAGTCAACATGTAATCTGCTACGTGGAATGTGAAGATCGAACTCGGATGACACTCTGTTGAAGGTCCGCTGCAAACCAATGATGGCACCGTTTACTCCATAGTTAGTCCGGCGAAGAGGTAATCGGAGGAATAAATTATTGCGAAGGGCGCGAGGGCGAACATTCATATTTATCGCACTGAGAAGCTCGGGGCAGTCAATTCGATCTTGCAAAATATCCGAAATCGTCATAGCACGGAATAGATCCCGTCGCACTTGCAATGTATCGAGTCCAATAAGCAAACCCCGGCTTTCATAACTTGGCAATCGACGAAGGGCAAACCGAACAAATCTGCGCTGTACTGTCTCAATTCGATGGACACCGTTGAGATAATGAGGGTTCCACACAACTGAACAATATTCCAGAGTTGATCGAACGAGTGAGCAGTAGAGAGATTTCCAGCAGTAAATATCTGAAAAGTGCTTAGATATTCTCATTATGAACCCCAAACAGCGTGATGCCTTTGCGACAATATAGCTGATATGCTGTTTAAACGTCAGTTGTTCATCGAGAAAAACTCCGAGATCTTTGACGCAATTCGCTCTGTCAATTGTGGATTCAGCTAGACAGTAATTGAATCGAATTGGCGTTTTTTTCCTCGAGAACGTAATGACCGTACATTTCTTGGGGTTTAGGGTCATTCGGTTGATCTCGCACCATTCCGCAAAGGTTTCCAGTTGGCGTTGAAGGAAAGCTGCATCATCAGTATTCCGTATTCTATGGTATAACTTGAGGTCGTCGGCGAAAGACAACCGTGGTCCTTCTAAACAACACACACACATTATTGTCCTTGTGCATTTAAAATGTCGAGAACTACTATTATTTTAGCACATTAGGGGACACCCTTGTGCATTGAAACTGCCGAACATTATTGATTTTCAACTAAGGTACCCTGGGGCAAGTTGAAATGCGGGGTAAGTTGTGGAACGGAAGTCTGAACCTTCACCAGAAAAGAGCAATCGCCGAGATTATTTTTTCCAGCATAAAACTTCCTTAAACGCCCCTTTTGGATACCATAAGCGGTAGTTTGAAACATCTCAACGATTTTCGCACTTTTGTTTATTTTTCGTCGTTCGCGAAATCAAAAACCCCTTTTTTTCCTAACCAGATCAATCGATCAAAAATGCTGGTTGCAGATTATTACTAAAAAGTTGTATGTTAAACAATCGGTTAGGATCTATCAAGTGTAGTAATTATGAACTGTCTGCTGAGAAATCATTGTTCACCTTAAATTTTTAGCGTTCCATTATACCCCTCATTTTTTTTTTGTTCAGTTCGTTTATTTGATAGGCACAAATGCGTTAGCTTGGCAGTGCCAAATTCTTTTGTTTTTTTGCATTTTAAATACTTAAAACTAGGAGATTACAATGTTCAGATATTTTTTTATATTGAGAGGAAGAATTCTACAGCTATCTTAAGACTAGAAATACAGTTCTATATACAAGAGTGGGGACAAAAGATTTTTTTCATGAAAAATTTTGAACCATGGAATCCAGTTTGATATTCAGAAGGGGAGGAATAGTTTTTTACGAAATATTTTACTGTTATCCTTAAACTAAATGTATAGTTTGGTATATAAAAGAAGGAACAAATATTTATGAGAAATTTCACAGATATCTTAAAACTAGGGATACAGTTCTATTTACAAGATGGGGGACAATAGATTTAATAAAGAAGAAAATTAACAGCTATCCTCAAACTAGGAATACAGAATACAAATTTGATTTTTTTGAAGGAGACTTATGCTTGGTTAAGATATTCAAAGGAGGGCTTATTTCCATAATCGGTGTAGCAGCAGTTGTATCAAGGACAGGGGAGAGGGCGTATATGATGGCATGGAGAGAAGAGCAAAACTTGTAACTTTCGGGCAAACGGGAGATCAGCTACACAGTGCCTTGTCAGTAGGTCGTCGAGTACCGGGTTGGCGGATGGTATTCTTCAGAACCGCGGGGAAGTTATCAGAACATCGAGTCGCTCTCACTTCAGCTTCCTTCTATGCAGGGCGATGGCGGTCGCATAGTGGCACTCTGGCACTGGTGGGGTCTACAAGGAAGGACAGGGAGCTTCTGGAAACGAGAAATAAGAGAGAGGGTCTAAATTGGGATGTTTATCGTTTCTATAAAGATGTAAATAAGGGACATATAGGGGAGATCTCAATTTGCCAGCATATCCCGAACTGGGACATTGAGTGGTCTACCTCGGGCCCGAAGGGAATTCTTTAACTGAGACCTGGCGTCACAACACCCGGCGCATGCCCAGACAACGTGATCGATATCGTGATAACCTTCATTACAAGTGTACCGACTACTCTCCGCAAGCCCAATACGCCGCAAATGCGCATCCAATGTGTAGTGGTTGGACATAAGCCGGGACATTACACGTATGAAATCCAGACCCACATCCATCCCCCTGAACCAAGGCTTCGTTGATACCTTCGGGACAATAGAATGTAACCATCGTCCAAGTACCCCATTGCTCCACGAGTTTTGCCAACTGTCGAGTGTCCTCTGATGACAAATACTAAAAAATTCCTTGAACCGAATTGGTCTTTCATAGATATCACCTTCTAAAGCGCACGACCTTTGCTAAAGAGTCGGCATTTTCATTACCCGGGATAGAGAAATAAGAAAGGATCCAAACAAAGGTAATCTGGTAAGATTTTTCAGATAACTTGCGCAGAGACTCCCGTATCTTCTCCAGAAAATACGGGAATTGCTTTTTAGGCCTCACCGCACGAAGAGCCTCGATAGAGCTGAGGCAGTCCGAAATAATGAAGTAGTTATCTGTGGGCAAAGTGTCGATGGTCCCAAGGGCTATAGTGAATAGCGGCTAATTCGGCGACGTAAACTGAAGCAGGATCATTGAGCTTGAATGAAGCGGTAACATTTTCATTGAAGATACCGAAGCCAGTGGACCCATCGAGGTCTGATCCGTCGGTGCAGAGCATTTTGTCGCAATCGACTTCTCGGAATTTATTATAAAATATATTTGGGATCACTTGTGGGCGTATATGATCCGGGATTCCACGGGTCTCTTCCTTCATGGATGTGTCGAAGAATACACGGTCGGGATTATATGAAGAAGGATTGATGCTCTATGCCATGTAGTCGAAGTACAAGGACATAAAACGGGTTTCAGAATTAAGCTCGATGAGCCTCTCGCAGTTTTCCAGCACCAACGGGTTCAAGATATCGCATCGGATGAGCAATCAATATGAGAGTTCCCATAATCGATTTTTCAGCGGTAGAACGCCCGCCAGCACTTCGAGACTCATCGTATGGGTCGAGTGCATGCAACCCAAGAAAATGCGCAAGCAACGATACTGGATTCTCTCTAATTTGATGAAGCGTAAGTGCGCAGCGGAGCGGAAACACAAACACACGTACTCCATCACCGACAATATCGTTGTTTGGTATAACCTGATCAGGTCTTTTTTTTGGTTCAGTGTACTCCTACCGATTAGTTGTTTACAAATATCTCTCCAACTATTTTTACTTTTTGACGAGATTTGTGAAGTTTTTATCGTTGTCTGTCGTGTTAATCGACTGAGAATTTTGTGTTTAACATTGTTATTGTGCAGTGTGAAAGTGTCTCCTGTTTGCTTTTGTGTTGCGAAAAAAAACCAGCGAAAAAGCAATTGAGTGAACTTCTGTGACTTAACCACCAAAACATTCCACCGAACGCAGCGCCATCTATATTTCATTGTTCGCATTCTCAGATCGGCACGCATTATGGCAAGTGCATGCGATCACTGCGCGAAAACCGTTAAATCGGATGACGACTTTATCGAATGTATTAATTTTGCGAATGTATGGATGTGCAATGAATGTGTCAAGCTGATGAAGTTTGCTCGCTTTCGCGACACCGTTTCTTCACTTGGATGTGTTATCGATGCTATCGCTGGGAAAACGGATGACGTCTGTGCTGAACTAAAGGCCGAGTTATCCAAAAATAACCAGCAAATTTCGCGTCTCGCTAGAAAGGTTTCAACAGCTACTCCAGTCCGGCCAAACTCCGGTACCTCTCGACCACCTCAGAAACGTCGTCGCGAGGATGGCCCTGATCCGAGCAATATTCTTGTTGGTGGTCGAAAGCTAGTCGATAATAGCAACATTGTTACGGTTCCACCTCCCGCGCCGTTGCTCTGGATGTATCTTTCCCGCTTTCATCCAAGCGTTAGCAAAGAGACTGTCGAAAAAATGTCTAAAGAAGGACTAAATTGTAACGAGGAGATGAAGGTTATTCCGCTTGTTAAAAAAGGCTTAGACGTCAGTACTTTGAACTTCATATCCTTCAAAATTGGAGTTCACCCAAAGTACCGTGATGCAGCTCTTAGCCCTGACACATTGCCGCAAGGCATACTGTTCAGGGAATTTGAAGACAGCCGTACTCAGAACATTTGAAGCCCGCCGACTGATTTTTCACCGCCTCCAGAAGAAGCATGTACTTCTCTAATGCAACCCGGCCCATCAATGGTCCTGCAGAGGACTCCGTAACGATTGACCATGCCATTATACCAAGCTACACCGCCCTTGTGAAGGAGTATCGATACGGATCGCATACTGGGATGCAACGCAGTTGGTACTATGGAAGCCCTCGATCCCCCCGCTACAGTCGAGCCCTTGCCACCAGCGTTCAGCAGTCGTCCCGGTCCTGTATGTGTGGGTGGAGAAAGGGTCTTCCAAGCCGCCTTTCTCGGCAAGTATTATACAAATTGTAATGATACAACGGTTGAGCTGATTCACGCTTCTAGCTCATCGTACGACTCTCGCCGTAAGCTGCTACCACCCCGTTCCTGCTCTCCGCATTCCGCCACCGGGTTTCAACGCATACTGGGACGCACCGTAGTTGGCACTATGGAAGCCCTCGATCCCCCGCCACAATCGAGCACTTGCAGCCAGCGATCATCAGTCGTCCCGGTCCTGTGTGTGGGATGGGTGAAACCTGCCGCAAATGGCAAGTATACATATGTTCCGAACCCTTCAAGCGCTGATGTATTCTTCGCTTCCAGTTTTTTACCTTTTGCTCCGACATCTTGTTATCAGATGCCAACCATTTCTCTCGACGACGACGATAGTAGTATTTTGGGGCGCGACGCAGTTGATTCGGGATGCCTCGAATCCCTCACCACAGTCGACCAAGCGACCGTGAACCGTTCCGATACTGTTCGTGGGATTGACGAAAGGATCTTCTTACACGGCAACATGGCTTCGCTTTCTGCTGTACCTGATCCGTCCTCCAAAAACATCGAGGTTTACTACCAGAATATTGGTGGCTTAAATTCATCAACGGACCGCTATTTGCTCGCGACCACGGGTTGCTGTTAGGACGTTGTCGCCTTGACCGAGACGTGGCTCGACAACCGTACTCTGTCTCGCCAGGTCTTTGGTTCAACATTCGATGTCTACCGCTGTGACCGCACTGCCCTCAACAGCCACAAGATATCAGGCGGTGGTGTGCTTATCGCCGTGGTATAAAAGCCCAAGTGATCAACAATGACCAGTGGGCGAGCTGCGAGCAAGTGTGGATATCAGTGAAACTTGCCGATCGCAATCTGTTCCTGAGTGTTGTGTATTTTCCATCTGACAGAATTCGTGATTCCAACCTGATCGATGTACATCTTTTCTCCGTTTCTTTTATCGCCTCGATCGCCGCCCCGTCTGATGATATTGTTATACTGGGCGACTTCAACTTACCTGGCTTGACGTGGTGCCAGGCAAGTAATACTTTTCTACGATTGGATATCGAAAAATCTGCGCTTATTAACAATGTCAGTTGTATTTTGGACAACTACAGCAGTGCAACTCTTCGGCAAATTAATAATGTCACCAACGAGAATGGACGTACATTGGACCTCTGCTTTGTAAGTGCCCGGGACCTCGCTCCGTACTGCTGCACTGCAACGACTCCTTTAGCCAAGCAGGTGCATCATCATCCCCCACTACATCTTGTATTCGCTGGTAACCTAGGAGTGAATTTTGAAGACGTCTCAAGCTCAATCGTCCACGACTTTAAAAACGCTGACTACGACAGCATCGTTAGCATGCTGTTGGATATAAACTGGGACGAAAATCTTAACAATGACGACGCGAACGAAGCAGCGATGATGTTTTCTAGTATTCTTAACTACCTTATCGACCGCCATGTGCCAAAACGAACAATTAGTACCGATGAACACCCTCCCTGGCAATCAACCGTCCTTAGACTTTAAAGTCTACCAAACGAGCTGCATTTAAAAAATTCTCGAAGCATAAGACACTTGCATTACGAAATCACTACTTTCAACTCAACCACGAATACAAACAACTAAGCAGACACGCCTTTTTTAGACATCAGCGAAACGTCGAGCGTCAACTGAAATCCAAGCCCAAATCGTTCTGGAAGTATATTAATGAGCAGCGAAAAGAATCCGGGTTACCATCTTGTATGTCGTTTAATGGAGTTTTAGGCTCCGACACTAAGGAAATTTGTCAACTGTTCTCCGACAAATTTTCAAGCGTTTTTCCAACGAGCGCCTGCCACCATAACAAGTCGCTGCCGCAACCAATCTAACTCCTTCTCTAGGACAAACCAGCAACCGAATTTCTGTAGATAATGCTGCCATTCTTGCAGCAAATGCCAAACTGAAAGCATCTTGTTTCCCGGGTCCAGATGGTGTTCCCTCGATTTTTGTCAAAAAGTGCATCAGCGGGCTTCTTGAACCACTTCGGCGAGCCTTCGAGCTATTGCTCACTACTGGTAGATTCCCTTCCTGCTGGAAAGCAGCGCACATGTTTCCAGTTCATAAAAAAGGAAACAAATCGAACATTGACAATTATCGGGGAATCTCGTGTTTAAGTGCCGTATCAAAACTGTTCGAGCTGGTTGTGTTAGATCCTATTTTCTTTCACTGCAAACACTACATTGCAGATGACCAACACGGTTTTATGCCTAAACGATCGACAACGACAAACCGGCTCTCGTTCACAACATATGTAATGGATGGATTCGCTGACGGATTGCAAACCGATGCTATTTACATGGATCTATCTGCGGCCTTCGACAAAATCAACCATGATATCGCAATAGCGAAGCTGAACAAACTCGGCATTCATGGACAACTTCTGCGCTGGTTTCGCTCCTACCTCGATGGAAGGCAACTCCAAATCAGCATTAAGGATTGTCTATCTGCACCATTCTTCGTTACATTCGGCATACCACAAGGAAGCCATCTCGGTCCAGTAATATTCCTCCTCTACTTTAATGACGTCAATATCACATTACAAGGACTCCGCCTTTCTTTCGCCGACGACATGAAAATTTTTCAACAAATACGGGATAAAACCGATGCCGAGCTTCTTCAGAGAGAACTGGACAGCTTTAGTACGTGGTGTGATCTAAACAGAATGGTTTTAAGCCCGAGCAAATGCTCAATCGTTACGTTCACGCGGAAACGCCATCCGACTCAGTTTAATTGCCATTTCTTCGGTTCGAGCATTCCAAGACACTCTCACATCAAAGATCTCGGAGTCATCATGGATTCGGCACTTACATTCAAACCACATACTTCATACATCGTGAATAAGGCATCACGACAGCTTGGGTTCATCTTCCGAATAGCGAAAAACTTTAGGGAGGTATATTGACCTTTAGAGTAGAACCAGACCCCGAGATATTTAAATGTGAAAACCTGATTGATCGTTACACTCATCAATAGAAGCTGGAGTTGCGCCGGCTCACGCTTCCTAGAAAAGACAACCAATTCAGTTTTCTCCGTGGAGAACTCGATACCCAGTTGGAAAGCCCAAGCAGCCAAATTGCCCCAAGTATCTTGTAATGGTCCTTGCAAATCGGCAGCTTTGGGCCCTGTAACAGAGACCACTCCATCGTCTACAAGTTGCCTTAGAGTGCATGAATTGACAAGACAATCATCAATGTCATTCGCGTAAAAGTTGTAGACTAGAGGACTTAGACATGAGCCCTGGGGAAGACCCATGTAGCTAAATCGCGATTTTGTTAAATCGCAATGCGAATAGTGCATGTGCTTTTCTGACAACAGGTTTAACAAAAAGTTATTCAAAATAGGTGAAAGACCATGCTGGTGCAGCTTCTCAGACAAAATGTTGATAGAAACTGAGTCAAAAGCCCCCTTAATAACCAAGAAGACTGATGCCATCTGCATTTCTGTAGAAAACAACACAAGACAATCGTCGTCCCATTGCCTTTACGGAAGCCAAATTGCGTATCTGACAGTAAGCCATTTGCTTCGACCTAATTGTCGAGCCGAAACAGGATCATTTTCTCGAACAACTTCCGAATACAGGACAGCATTGCAATCGGTCGATACGAGTTGTGGTCGGAGCCAAAAACCTGTACTCTTCCTCCGGAGGAAGTTCTTGAGTGGATTCGATTTTAATGGATATCGCGGTCGCGTAACTCTTCCAATCAATGTTCCGTGTGAAGTCATACGAAACATTGATTGTTTCTGATGGTCTTGAACAGTTAGCAATTGAAATCAAGATAGGCAAATGGTCGCTACCGTGGGGATCAGGGATTACCTTCAACATGCAATCTAACTGTAGCGATGTCGAGCATAGCGATAAATCCAACACGCTTGCGCGTGCTGGTGGTGTAGGAATCTGCGTCATTTCTCCCGTGTTGTCATGTTGAAATTGTCGCAAAGATCTTGGATTAATGTTGATCTATTATCATCGTGAAGACAACCCCATACCGTACCGTGCGAGCTAAAGTCTCCTAGAACTAGCCGCGGTGCCGGTAAGAATTCCATGATATTACAAAGCGTTCGGTGCCCTACCGAAACTCTAGGAGGAATGTAGATGGAAGCAATGCAAAGGTCTTTGCCTTTGATAAAACTTGACAAGCGACAATTTCAATGCCTGGTGTCGAAGGGAGGTTAATTCGGTTGAAAGAATAGCACTTTTTAATCCCCAAAAGTACTCCTCCATAGAAGTTTTCTCGATCCAGACGAATTATATTGAAGTCGTGGAAGTTGATATTTATATGGAAAGTTAACCAAGTTTCACATAATGCGAAAGCAACACATTTTAAACTATTTAGTAAAAATTTAAAGGAATCGATTTTCGGGAGGATACTTCTGCTGTTCCACTGTAGAACAGTAATCGAATCGGTGACCTCGGTTCGGTTAGTTGTTGGTGCACTCTCAGAGGAGGACATCTTGGGAACCTTGCGAGGTAGTCTAGGGGAGGCAAGATTTTTTCTCTTCCTGGACTCCCCCGGGTTAACGGGAGATGTTCCCTCTTGAGGATTCTTGCACAACGCTAGCCAAATCAGCAAAGGGATTTTTCGGAAAGGACAGATGGCGAAGCATTCTTTATCATTTTTGCAAAAGAACGCCTCGAGCGTTCCTGAAGGGAGCGCCTAATTTTATCCCCGCGCTGCTTATAAGAGCATGGGAAGGGCCCCCACAGCAAATACACTTCTTAGTTTCTTTGACGCAAGAGTCATCCCCATGCTCTCCCTCGCACTTGCCGCGTCGTTTCTTATTTCCACAATAGGGTGCTGTATGGACCAACTGCTTGCAATTGCTGCAGCTCATGACCCACGGTACAGACAGGCGAACAGGTAGGCGAACTTTGTCAAGGAGGATGTAGTTGGGAAGAGAAGACCCGGCAGCTCTTCGCGTTTCAGGTTCGAACACAGCCTCATCGATTTCTACGGCTATACAAGGCACGTACGCTTTAAATTCCCGCGTAAAGCGCTCACAGCAAGCAATCGCCTGGCCGAGATCATTCATTATAACACGTATCTTGTTTGCCCGAACACGGGTTATCTGAGTTACAGCGGGGTAGTTAGCAGTCCGATCCCGAGAAAGTTTTAATATATTAACCGGTTTCTCTCCGGTCCGAAAATATACTACCCATGGCCCAGAGGAACCTTCTGGGTACTGCTTTATACGGGGAGCAATGCGAGTGTTAGGGGGATCAGGGACTTCCATGATGACATCAGATGGTATTTCGCCCTCTGCCATTTAAGCACGAGGGCAGAGCGTTATATAAACGGGAATGTATAGATGTATTTTTTATAAGATTACTGTGGAGAGAAGGAAGGGAAAGGAAAAAAAAGCACGCGAAGGGAATGAAAAAATTAACAAAACTTATCTGTAGTAACGTCGATTGTTCTGCTCCAGAGAGAACAATGTACTGGATTAGCTACCGGCACCAGCAGAACGGCTGCAAACAACGCACAAAGACTTACCTTCACTCACTGAATTAACACACCGAACAACACTGTGAAGCTAATCGGTCTGTTCCGTTGAAAGGCTCAGAAACAACTGTACCCCTTATTTTGACACCCATTGGAGCAAATAGAAATACATACAGAGGGACAAGTTGGAACGACAGTAATAATCCACTAATCTTCAAATTGGGATTGATCATTTTGTTTCAGCATCCGTTAGCATCCGCTAGTGCACCAGGAAGCCGACTAAATATTTCTTTTACAATTTAATAACAAGTAGTTACATACTTAATTTATTTTCGTTTGTAATTTGCTGTGCAATATAAAATTCAGCTGCCACTTGCTGTGTGCTTTTACTGAAACCAGCATCAGTTTCATCGCCTCTCTCACACATTCACTTCCAAGCTGACACGCAGAATCGAATCCCTTCAGTGCAGGGAAAATATATATTCATTCACCAACCAACGCATTCATATGTTAGCAGAAAGTGACATATTTTATATTTTCGAGCATAAGTGAAGTGTGTAATCTATGCCTGATATATTGAAGTAGAATTCTTCTAACGTTTCAATATGGGGTCCCGTTTCAAAAATTTCAGTTGAGAAATTTTCCCAGGTTTGAAATGCGAATATCTTCCGTTCTACTGATCGAAATAGCAATATTTTTGCACTATCTGATCGGAAATTCGTGCACGTATTTCGTATTAAATTTCGGAATTAGTACGACTACTATAAATAAACCAAAACAAGGATTTTTAGAAAATCCTTCGAAAACAGCGATGAAAATGCACAATTTGCAAGCACATCTCACGCAAAGCCGTCAAAAAGGAGCATGTAAGCGTTTCATTACATACGGGAATGTTATATATACAGGTCACGCGAGCTTGTTTTGTATCAGTGGGTGCTCGCTTACCACACGAGTAACATGCTCGTCCGGACGGTACAATGAGCGGTATCATGTTTGCGTTCCCGTACCAAGCGTCATCGCAAGGTTCTTCGTGATAAAATCCAGAGAATCACCAAATTAGGCGTCTGGCTCGTCGGGGTGGTGTAAAATGCATTTCCGATTTAATCTACGAATGCTGATGGTGTGCAGGAAAATGTCATCCGAGATGCCGTGACCTACACTGAATACGCCAAGCGCAAAACCTCAATGAATGTCGTCTATACTCTGAAGCGGCAGGGACGGAATTGATTTGGAAGTTGAAAAGGTAGATCTCACTTGTATCATTATAAAAAAGGCCCTTTTCAGGGCCACCAAAATCATTTCAAAGAATAAGTTTGCATTTTCTGTTTCATGGACTGTTTCTCCCTGGAGAGCAATTTGGGTTAAACCCTAAATTATGATTTATTTCAGTACGCAAAAGGCAAATATGGTCAGAGACAAACTGAAGTGAAGTGGAAAACATTTTTACTAGGTGCATTCAAAAAAGGTTTCAATTCTCAAACATTTTACCAAGGTGCCGTATTACATTATTCTCTTTACCCTGAGTGTTTGATAATCTCCTTATTAAAACACAATTTCTATTTTGTTCTTTATCAAAAAATATGTGGTCGTCCTGAAAATAACGGTTTTTACAAGAGCATTTCTTTGGTAAGTCTCAGCGTTCGATTCATGCTTCCTTTTCGGTCTTCTTGGGAAGCAGTACGGCTTGGATATTTTGCAACACACCGCCCTGAGCACTCCGGAGAGCAGTTTTTTCATCTTTTCGTTGTTACGAATCACCAGTTGCTGAAGACGTGGGATAATTCGATTTTTTGTTGTCACGGGCAGTATTTCCTTCCTCCAATTTAAACACTTTAGCAGCAAGGTATTCCATTACAGCTACTAAGTAAACGGCATTCCGACGCATATTGAGGACAACACAAAAAAGGACGAGCTTACATTGTGGTGTAGTAAGGTATAAAAACTTAGCATGCTGCTGCTCAATATCAGTTTGTTTGTATCGTCGTACCATATACGTCGATCCAAATGTTTCCGAACATTGTTAAAGGATACAAGCGGCCGTCCGTTTGTAGCTGTCAGAAAAGTTCACTAAGTACGCCGTCTCAGATGTCACAAAACACTAGCTCCAACTAAATTCCGAATACTGCCCAAACAAAAGGCCCTTTTCAGGGCCATCATTTATCAACAAAGAATCGAATTGAAGTTTTGTTATTACAAGCATCAGAAAGTGGCTTGTCAAGAGCGTTGGATAGTAAGTGAGCCCCTTGTGAACAATATCGTCGGCATGTCGTAGAATGGCACGAAATAAAAAGCATGGTGTCTACTCAATCTGAAGAAAAAAATTCCCTGAGTATTCCAGGTTTTTCCAGGGTTTTCTAAAAAAAATCCAGGTTCAAAAAGAAAGAAAATTTCATCCAAAACATTATTTTTTCCTGTTTACTAACAATGAGTGCGTCACATTGTTCTTTTTATGTTTTGTAACGACATTCAATAGGCAAGGGATTGCAAGGTATGAAGCGTTAATAATTAATGTCGTTTTTGCTTGGAGCGAAAATGAGTCAGGTTCTAGCTCAAACTGCTATATGAATAGACAGTGGTTGGGATTGCAACCTGATTGAGTATCGAGGTCACACAAAAACAGCATAAGATACATGAAACAGGTCGTTCACCAACGTAGAAAGCATCTTCGATGCCTAGACGTCTCCAAAACGATTTGGGAATCAACCCTATGTTGCATTTTGCAAAACAACAACTATTCAGTTTATTGAAATCGTGATTGAGTCTGAAAAGAGTTCTCATTGACAAGGTACGGCGTTTGCCAGACGTTCGTAATGCTAATCTTTTCGCCGTTTTTAATCGACGCAGCTCTGCTTTCTACCAGGGAAAGTAGTTAGTTCGTCGATGGTTTACATTAGGGATATGACGATCAATGAGGTAGCTCAGCTATGGCAGAAGTTTTCAGTAGCGGAATTCTCATCTGTGCTTATCACAGAATCCCAGTTATTGCTTTGGAAAATCTTCAAAATTCTGCTGTAGTCGACCAGCTTGTGGTCTTGGTCTTCGAATGAAAGATGCAAGGTCGGATGGTGACGAACATACTTTACTTTAAACTAAGCATAGATCCAAAATCCGACCATTTTCGTTCAGCATGCTGCTAATCTGTAGGAGGGTGGCCGTAGCTATCCAAAAGAGTCATGCTGCCTGGATGAAACATAACTTCTTCGGGTTCAGAATGTAGAAGAGCAGATCGCCACTTTATTGAATAGAAGTTGAAATAGCCGAGAATCACAATTACGACAGTTGTGCCATCGCTGCAATAGACATCAATGATTCGGAATGAGCATCAAATAGTGCAGTGTCACGAATTTTATCACCGTGGAAAATAAACCACATACCGCTCCGCAATACTCTACTGCGAAAGATCGGCGAGCTCGGACTCCATACTTTCAAGAGAAAGTACGAGTGGAACTGCAATTTATGCATCACTCACCCGATACCGATGATGTATACAACATCGATTTTACAACATTTTGAGCTTTTGTGAAATCACCAAAGGGCGAAGTGTCTTAGCAGGGACTGACTTGATCGGCTAGCCTCTTCTCCAACGACTCCCGCTATCTGTAAAGATAACACTCTTTGAGATTTTCAACGCTGTTCGGCTGGTGGATTGCTATAGTTATTTCAATTCCATAACCCAATTACAACGACTTTGGACTTACTGCTTTCCGATTTCGCTCACTAGCTGTATGACAAGTCTGTTCAAGCGCATCGTAAATAGACGACTCGATGAACGGCAAAACGCTTTTCGTTCTGGACGCGGCAATAATACGTACTTTACAGAACTAGAGATCGTTCCCGATAACCGATGAACATTGCTTCGTTACACATCTCCAAGGCATACGACACAGCCTGGTAGCATGGAATACCACCATTGAAGATATTCTATTGTAATCCTAATGCAAATCAAGATCCTGTGTGTAACGTTACCATCGATCGTGTAGCTGTTCCAAAAATAAACCGATTGTGTAAGGTTAGACCAGACATTGAGCTGAGAGGCGCATTGCAAGATGGTGAAGAAATCCTACGAGTCCAGACAACGATTTCTAAAAATTTAAAAGTTGGGTTGGCTATGATCACTTGGAATTTAACATACGGCATTAACAGCGACGTCGACTATGTATGTGGGAAGACTGCGAAGACAACTAACGCATTGGTAAGGATCATGCCGAACATCGGAGCTGCAAGATGCAGTACGATACGTCTCTTGGTGGGTGTCTCATCTTACATACTGAGGTATGGCGTAACAGCCTGAGCTGCGGCGCTGAACTCAAAGCGCAGCTGGATGAAGTTAACTAACACGTTTCGCCTAATTGCTATTCGTGTCGTGGGTGCGTAAAGAGATCTCGCTGAGTACATGGAATTCTATCAGCCGAGTAATACACGAAATGCCAGGAGAGTCAGAGCGAACTCTTTGGCTAATGGGGCAGCAAGAGTGAGACAACGCGGAGAAAGGAACCCTCCGTCGGAGTAGACTAGACCGGACCTACCTCGACACACTTTCGCATCGAACAGCAAGCAGCGAGTCGTTGGGGCGCCAATGCACCGGATGCTATGCTCCAACCGGAATCGCTGAACAGACCTCGGCACCTACTGGTTGGTCCGTTGAGTAGGCTAGTTTCAGCGCCGGGGACTAGATCGAGCAGATCGGCACGAAGCGGGGAGCTAAATGGGTCACGAAAACAAGCATCGGTATCGGAATAAATCCACCGCCGATGAATTTACAGTTGGGTAAATTCTAATTGTCTGGAAGCTAATTGGCCTACGAAACAGACATCGATACCGACAGAAACGCCGCCGCCGGGGAGCTCTCAGTCGGAGTAGGGTAGTTTCACCGCCGGATGATGTCCGAGTAGGTCTCGATAAAGCTGGGAGCTAAATGGCTCCAGAATGCGGGTATCGATGTCGGAAGAAATTATTGTGTCAGGGAATTCTCAATCGGAGTAGGGTGAGTTCATTGCCGGGGACTATCCGTGTAAATAGTGAAATAGGAGCTACATGGTTCAGGAAATCAGCAGCTAAACCAATCACTGAGAGAATTAAAGAATTAAATGGCAATGTAATAGATGAAGACGAACAGCAAGAGAAGAGTTCAGAGCTGAATGGCTCAAAGGTTATTTCATCAAGTGTGGCTCCGAGATAGCTGCGGAAAACTCGTCAGCAAAAGAAAGAGGTGTGTAGAAACCACAACGAGATTCCGTTTGGATTCCAGGACGGCATAACCGGTAACAAAGGGGCAGATCGATTTCCGAAGGAAGCCAGAACAGTGATGGTCATTGATATGCCGAACCCAGCAGAAGATGTTTAAAGAGAAGTTGTATATGCGTAACGATGACAGTAGGATAAGCAGTGGTTTTGTTCCCGGGAGAAATAAAACACAGAATTGGACGGAGCGAAGCAACGCTGTCGAGCAATATGCACTGACACGGGTAAAGATTAGCGACACAAATGAAAAACACCTTTCTGCTGAAAAAAGAACCACCACTGAACTGTGAATGCGGTGGAGTATCATGTACGGCACTTGGTCCAATATTGCAGGAAATACGTCAACGAAAGACAACAAACGTGGTATCAGAACAACTAGTGAGAGAGGTAAACTGAGCAACGAATCAAGAAGCAAAACGAAGATAGAACTTTTTGCGAGAAACTGGAATCGCAACAGAAATTTGAATGCAATGTTAATTTAATACACCCAGGTTTTTTTACGCGGGGAATACAGGCCGCGTAAATGAAAAACGGCATAAATTTCAAAATCCGCGTAAATGAAAACCGCGTAAATTTAGGAATCCACGATGATGGAAACCTCGTTAATGGATGGTACCATGGACAGCATTCCAGAGCTATCAGACGAATAAGTGATTTTTTATATAGCCCAACACCAAAGGAAATTTGTAAATATCAATTTTCATTAGTGTTGGAGGTCTATATTTTTTTGAAATCAGTAGATACTCTAACTGATGTCAAAAGATTCAGAATAAACTGGAAAACTAACAAGTATTTCAACAAAAAGTGTAAACGGAAATTGCATTTGCATTTGATTATTGCAATCTTCTTCCACTTGTTTATTATTTAATACGGTCGGTTGGATTGTTATGACGTTCATCTCTCCCACTGACAGTATTAAAATGTAAGAAAAAACTAACATTACTATTCAATTGAATGATTGTTTTATTGGCTAGTAAACCCAAATATTTGTTATTCGTAGCAGTCGATACAAGTAAAGTGAAATAATAACGGATTAAAGAAATGTTTGAATTTATAAATCTACATTTTCTCGCTTTTCGAAATAAATATTTTATTCTATCGAAATTCAGAAAAAGTTCGATGGTATTGAAGGAACAAAAGTATTTTGCGTATGGCGTTGCTCGTGACAATTGATACAATTTTGATATCATCATAGTCAACTTTCAAAATTCCCTGAGGATTCCAGGTTTTTCCAGGTAAAATTAATTTCCCTGAGAATTCCCGGTTTTCCATGTTTTTCCCGGTTTTTCCAGTGAGTAGACACCATGAGTTATCATTTGTGTGATTTGTTAACAGTTTCATGTAATGATTCAATTTACAATAACATTCATTAAATGCTCTTTTTAGGATATATATATATATATATATATATATATATATATATATATATATATATATATATATATATATATATATATATATATATATATATATATATATATATATATATATATATATATATATATATATATATATATATATATATATATATATATATATGTATATATATATATATATATATATATATATATATATATATATATATATATATATATATATATATATATATATATATATATATATATAAATATGTTCCAATATTTTAGATTTCGTGTAACGATTTTTCGGTATTTCCATTAGAAATAAAGAAATATCTGCTTTTAATACAACCTATCAGAAGATTGTAGCATTTGTATAACCAGTCTAAAGTGTATTCTACTTCACTCCGGTTATGTCTCTGACATTACCGACCCATCTTTTTTGCTCGATAACTCTTAGTCAGCGTAGAATCAAAATTCAGTTTGCAACTGAAATTAAACTTGAAGCGAAATTAACTGAATGAATGCGCTACGAAACACGATTGAATTACAAGGCAAACAACCGAAGCATACCCTTCATCGCGCCGAGCGTGATTTCTTTTTGAAGCCCACTCGGGGGTGTAAATATTTCAGAGTTCTACTAGGTAGGATATAGTAGAAGTTTTTGTATACTGATACTTTTATTTACCGGTATTGATAAAAAACAATTGTATTCTGTATCATCAATTGAATAAATAAGCTCAATGTTCTATAAAATTTATCGGATAAAGTGTATCAAAATAGTAAAAATATTTTTTTACACTATTGAATAGTTTTTACATACACCTACAATTGAGAAACTTCATCCAATCGTACCTTCTTAAAGTTTTACGCAGTTTTTTAATAACTTAATGCTTGTTTTTTTGCGACGTGATCAACTAGTTTTCTCCGGAAATATAGGACGCATAAAATTATTTCATAAACAAAAATGTTTGTAAACCAATACTAAAATATAATCAAACTCACGACTTGGCAATTTTCAGTATTCAATTAGTTTTTTATACGTCAAAAACAAGACGGAATATTTACCTCTACCGAAATGCGGTAAAAAATGTTTAAATTGCAATTTTTGAAAAATTTTCACAATAAAACTATTGCAAATTTTGACTTGTTCTTCTCGCCAAAATGACGGCATCAGCTTAGTATAAAAAAATAAATAAAATAAATTTTGAAAATTAGCGGTTATACGACTTTGAATATTAACACTTACTTAATTCTTTTGAATTTCTGCTATATTAAAGATGTTCGATTTGTCATCTCGTTGTGAAATCACAGAAATTTGGATTGACAGTTTAAAAAAAATTAAGACACAAGACACGACCACGGTAACATAAAAAAATGTAGCTTATTTAAAAATAAAAAAAATAAATAAAAAAATAAATATGAAACGTGTGTGTCAATGAACTCATCACCTTGCGTACCTACAAACTACCGAGTACATGTAATGAAAATTTCACGCGTATCAACGCAACGCACACACAAGCAGAAAAATAAATTGATTTATCGAAGCACAACTCACAAGTAGCGCACATACGTCGTACCCTATAGTGTTGAACTCAATCCAAATTCACCCTTCCAGCCCGGATTGTATACCCGTTCGTGTACATGGAAAGTTGGAAATCGCACAGCGTGATGAAGAGCGCGCGATAAATTTTGCACACAGCAAGGAAACGGGTGCAAATTTTACATTTTTACTGTGTGCCAGTTAATGCTACCCATGCTGAAAATCCATGGCGTCCTCTACAGATTAACTCGCACTCAGTTAAATTATGTAAAACTTTCATCTATTCCCTCGCTACGTTTATCGTGCGCTCTTCATGACACTGTGCGATTTGATGCTTTGTATGTACATGAACGATTGTACCGTCCGGACGATATCATCATGATGTTGCTCATTAAATATTCGAGCGACGAATGATTAAAGCGAACACGTGACACCTCTATTTGTAAACTATTCGTATTTGATTGAATCACTTAGGTACGAGTGTGTGCATATTCCAACGTTACCATAGCATCTGTCGCTTATTGCACCGTCTGGACAATACAGTCAACATGTTGTTTGTTTGTCAAATGAGCATCGACTGATACAAAACGAACACGTGTAACATGTATAAATAACCTTCCCGTATATAATGAAATGCTTAGATGCTCCTTTTTTTACGAATCTGCCTCTGGGTTGCAAATTTCGATTTTTTCTCGTCGTTTTCGGAGAAAGAATTTTATTTATATTAGTTGTACATTATGCGAAAATTTAATGTAAAACACGTGCACATATTTCCGATCAGAAAGTGCAAAAATATGGCGATTTTGAATTTCTGCTATATTAAAGATGTTCGATTTGTCATCTCGTTGTGAAATCACAGAAATTTGGATTGACAGTTTAAAAAAAATTAAGACACAAGACACGACCACGGTAACATAAAAAAATGTAGCTTATTTAAAAATAAAAAAAATAAATAAAAAAATAAATATGAAACGTGTGTGTCAATGAACTCATCACCTTGCGTACCTACAAACTACCGAGTACATGTAATGAAAATTTCACGCGTATCAACGCAACGCACACACAAGCAGAAAAATAAATTGATTTATCGAAGCACAACTCACAAGTAGCGCACATACGTCGTACCCTATAGTGTTGAACTCAATCCAAATTCACCCTTCCAGCCCGGATTGTATACCCGTTCGTGTACATGGAAAGTTGGAAATCGCACAGCGTGATGAAGAGCGCGCGATAAATTTTGCACACAGCAAGGAAACGGGTGCAAATTTTACATTTTTACTGTGTGCCAGTTAATGCTACCCATGCTGAAAATCCATGGCGTCCTCTACAGATTAACTCGCACTCAGTTAAATTATGTAAAACTTTCATCTATTCCCTCGCTACGTTTATCGTGCGCTCTTCATGACACTGTGCGATTTGATGCTTTGTATGTACACGAACGATTGTACCGTCCGGACGATATCATCATGATGTTGCTCATTAAATATTCGAGCGACGAATGATTAAAGCGAACACGTGACACCTCTATTTGTAAACTATTCGTATTTGATTGAATCACTTAGGTACGAGTGTGTGCATATTCCAACGTTACCATAGCATCTGTCGCTTATTGCACCGTCTGGACAATACAGTCAACATGTTGTTTGTTTGTCAAATGAGCATCGACTGATACAAAACGAACACGTGTAACATGTATAAATAACCTTCACGTATATAATGAAACGCTTAGATGCTCCTTTTTTTACGAATCTGCCTCTGGGTTGCAAATTTCGATTTTTTCTCGTCGTTTTCGGAGAAAGAATTTTATTTATATTAGTTGTACATTATGCGAAAATTTAATGTAAAACACGTGCACATATTTCCGATCAGAAAGTGCAAAAATATGGCGATTTTGTTCAGTAGAGCGCAAGTTATTCCCATTTAAAAACTGACAAAATTCACGTGACCCCAGTATTGAACTATAGGAAATATTCTACTTCAAAATTGGATGGGGTGTACATATTTCATGAATATTAGGCCTTTAATTAACCTATTCGGCCAACTGTCGGGTTTTATTATGCGGCGTACCGTCATTCTTTTCAACGCAGTATCAAAAATCTATAGTTGGAATAATCGATTTTTGCATGACGTACTAAATGGAGACCCTAGCAACAAATGTGAAATACTCACCTAGATAGGGAATACATGGAAGCTTAAGGCTCTCCAGATATTCTCTCAATAATGCCCAGTTGTTATCATCGTGGAAAATGACAGCTAACTTTTCAAACAGTTGTTTATCTCTTTTGGACACGTGAAACCAACTTTTTTCTAATCGATATACACTGGCACTTTTTAACGCAGATGTAATTGCAAATAGCGAATGGAGATTGTTTAATTCGTGTAAATGCTTTGCCACCTGAAAAATAAATATTAATTATTTACTTTATTATTTTTCTTATCTTTCTCGTACCTTAATGAAATGCGTTATAATTTCTGCTCGCTCTTTAGGAGTTATTCCATTTAGTACCTCCTGTACAGTCCAAAATATAGTATGATTGAATCGTTTGGTAAACGCCACTACGTTTGGAGAGAGTTCTGTTTTGTTTCTCTTGTTCCAACAGCAACTAGTTAGCTCATCCGGTTGAATGGCAGAAAATACAGGAAAATCTAACAGCGTTAATTGATTGGCTAACTCCTCGGGTGCTACTCGTAAGCAACTGATAATAATTGAATCAATGTTTGCAATGGTTGCGTTTGGTGGGAGACTTTGTGACTTATTAGGTGTTGAAAACCGCCTGCAAAACAATTTTTGTAATTGAAGAATTGTCAAATTGATCGTGGTATTTACTTGTGAGTTGTTGTTCGACTGCGATCGATTATTGACTCAATTGGACCTACAGAAACTATGGAATGCTTCTTGTGGCATTGACACTGTTGGTCTTTAATGGCACGACCGGTTTCCACCGCACTGATGAGTGGAAGTCCTGGACCACTGTGAGTTGATATATCGCTTTGGGGAGATTCATCTCGTACGTTTTGGTAGTAAAGACTTTCTTCAGAATACTGAAACAATATTTCTCTATAAGAAAGTATTTATAAGCTTTGTAACGATTTAAAAACGCTGCTGAATAGATACCCCTACGAGACCATTGACGAAATTCCAATAAAATACCAGTAGGGGAGACTGAGGAGACTTGATCCCCTTTTTTATTTTTCAGTCCAACTCCGTGGAATGATAAAAAACTATGTATTTTTTTGTACATATTTTTATATTGTTTCTAGGGATGACTAATAATCATAAAAAAAATTACATGGAAATATTATACTGGACATGAGCTATGAGCATTTCTGGAAAACAACAAAAAAATGGAAAATTCTTAGATTAGTGGAGATTCGATCCGTAATTTGGGGACACTTGATTCCTTTATGAAAACGTGTTTAAAAGAGCATGTAGGGTAAAAAGCCTATTTTGCCCTGTTTCTACTATCATCCTACCCATCAGAAGCTTTTGGTTAGAGCAGCGTCTGCCATCTTTGCTCAACGCATTGACTCAAATGGTATTGCGATAATGGGGGTACTCGATTAGAGATTTTGCTGCGCTCAAACAGAAGATTTTCACCATTCTCAAGACAATTTTGTTATTATATTGGCTCTTAATAAGAAGCGAATGACCTTAACGTTAAAACCTCTATAATCGAAATAAAAAAATGGACCTTAATAACAAGTCAAAGAAGCTGAAATAATAAAATTATTGTTATTATTGGGTACATTACCCCATTCAATTTTATAAATGGATTGTAGTATTGATTAAATTGTTATGATTAGATATTGTTATTTTTGTTACTACATATTACGCATCTCTCACCTGATTTTTTTACGAATTCCCCAAATCTCCGTGCGATTATTTGAAAGCTGTCTTTATTATGGTTGAGGAACGTCAAATGTGGGATGAATGGTTGCTACGTATACTGTAGTAAACAATTACAGTTATGTTTCTTTACGATGAAGCGTTCATTTTTGACATTTTTTATGACAACAATAACTTCAATTGTTCTGGTGTGAATTTGGTTATTTTCAGTGGTGTGTATGAAGTATGGCGAAGGGGATCAAATCTCCACGAATTTGAAGGGATCATGTGAACCCATAGCATCTATTTCAGCAAACTTTAGTAAAAATATAGTTGAACAAAAGAATCAGCTCAATCCTAACGTATTCATATAATTGACATTCTCCTGTAATTCTGTATGCAAAAGTAGAGTACGTAGTGGATGATTTTATCAATTTTATAAAAGTTTGAAAATTTGAAAAATAAATCTTCTTCAGTGCTTCTGAGACTTTTTTTTTAAATCGGTAAAAATTCGGTTACACAAAAGTCCAATTTTTTTTTCTGTGTTAATGAAATTTATGTTTAGATAAAACTACGCAACTTTGTAGTATATTCTATTAATGTATTCTGATCCGCCTTTAAGTTACAATGATGGGATCAAGTCTCCCCGGGGATCAAGTCTCCTCAGTCTCCCCTATTGCTAAGAAACCAATTAAAAATTATGGCGTACATTTATTATGGTGAAGAGCGGGGTTATGCAAAATAGTACCATATCATAATGTGTGTGTGTGTATATATACATATATATATATATATATATATATATATATATATATATATATATATATATATATATATATATATATATATATATATATATATATATATATATATATATATATATATATATATATATATATATATATATATATATATATATATATATATATATATATATGTATATATATATATATATATATATATATATATATATATATATATATATATATATATATATATATATATATATATATATATATATATATATATATATATATATATATATATATATATATATATATATATATATATATATATATATTGCTTTAAGGACAATTCAGACGATACATCAGCTTCCGTCAACGTCAACGGAACGTCACCGTTTCGTCAGGATAAGGTAAATGCGTTTCTCTTGTGCCCGTTCATACGTGCCGTACGTCAAAACGTTCCGTGCCGTTGGTGTTGTGTGTGCATGCCTCCATTTAACTGAATGTAACTAATCTTGATGTTCCGTACCGGTGACGGAAGCCTGATGTATCGTGTGAATCGTACTTTATAGTGTAGCGTTTACCACGTGACATAACCACCTGGCGCGGATCAGCGCTGTGCTGCTTCCTGGAAGGATTATTTTCAGAACGACTTCAAAAGTTAAGGATTATATTTTCGGATAGTATAGCTATTGATTATAAGAAAAAACTAATATGTACTTAATGAACATCCCTATTTGTGCAACTTTTATCTATAGGACTTAATGATAGTTTTTAATAAAGAAGAACAGTTCTCGTGTGTCCGTCTAACAGTACAGTTCATAGTCGACATCCGAAGTGCCTATTAAAATACATATCATCTGGCGACGAGAAGGGCACAGTCTAATAGAAGTAATTTTAGCTTTTTTAATTCGAACCACGCTTGATAAAATGTCGACAGAATAGTATTGAACAGTTTAATCCTGAAAGATGTGATTTTGGGTCATACGTTGATCGCTTTGGTCAATTTCTTATAGTAAATGGTGTTGAAAATGAAGCGAAGAAACGAGCAATGCTTATAACTCACATTGGTCCGGACGCGTATGCCGTGTTAGAAAATTTGGTGATGCCTGAAAAAACCAGTCCCTAAAAAGTTTGATGAATTAATTGATATAGTAAAAAGACATTTCACGCCAAAAAGAGTAGTGATGGTTGAGCGCTTCAAATTTCACAAGCGGGACCAAAAGGAAAATGAAAACATGGCGGAATACGTCGTACAGTTAAAGAAGATGGCGAAATTTTGTGAATTTGGAGCAGAGCTTTCGTCGGTGCTACGAGATCGCTTCGTGTGTGGCATGAAAGATGAAAGTATTCAAAAAAAACTGTTGACTGATAACGATCTTACGTTTGATAAAGCTTGCTCAATTGCTCTTAGTATGGAAGCAGCACACGAACAAGCAAGTGTAATGCATCAAATAGTCGGGAAAGTTTTCGATAAATCGGCTAAATTCGCCAGTCGTCGGGACCAACAGCACCAACTACCTTCAACGTCCAAAAAAACGAGAGGAGCTTTTCCGTGTTATCGGTGTGGTCGTAATCACAACCCAGAAATTTGTCCTGCGAGAAAGCGGAAGTGTTTTTCGTGTAAGCGTATCGGCCATACCTCGAAAATGTGTCGAAACAAAAATATAAACTCCGTGGAAGATAAAAACGATAGTGATGAAAGTTATACTGAAGAACAGTTTGTTAACACGTTGTTCTGGGAACGTCTATGTAGGTGCGACTATCGTTTTGTTACCGATCAATCAGAATGTAAACGGTGTGACAAAAAAGACGAAGGCTGGATAAGAATGATGAACAGTAGAACAAATTTGTGTGTCATGAACATAAACGGTAAACATGTCAGTGTGGAAATAGACACAGGTGCCGTAGTAACAATAATGTCAGAAGAAGTATATGACTCATCGATCAGTGAAGTTGAGCTGAAAAAGTGTGCCCTATCATACACGTTGAAGACGGTTGGAAGGCATACTTTGGACGTTTGCGGAGAAGTCCATATCCAGGTTGAGGCAAACAACGAACTGTTCAGACTGGTGGCAGTAGTGGTCAATGATGTTTACACTCACGATCTCTTGGTTGGTCGAAATTCGCTAGACCGATTAGTCCCCGGATGGAATACGTATTTCGCAGAGGCTATGTGTTCCGAAATAAAAGTTGTAAAACCAAATTGGGCTGCAAAGCACGAGTTCCAACATGATCCAAGTTATTATCCGCTATTTTCGGGCGGTATTAAAGGTTTTGAAGCCCACATCCAGCTTAAACCTAATGTCATACAAGTTTTTAATAAAGCCCATAACATTCCTTTTGGGCTAGTGGATCGCGTAAAAGCTGAGCCGGATAAAATGGTGGAAATGAAAGTTTTGCGTCCTGTAAAGTTCAGCCAATGGGCGTCCCCAATTGCAGCCGTCGGGAAGAAAGATGGTTCTATCCGGATCTGTACGGACTTTAAATAGAGTGATAGACGTAGAACAATACCCATTACCTCACCTGGAAGATGTCTTTGCCAAGGCGCAGGTCGGAAGATATTTCACTGTGTTGGACATGACTGGAGCGTTTCAACAGCTGAAAATTGCGAAATCGTGTGAAGAGCTTTTCACTATCAACACACCGTTCGGTCTATATCGATACAGAAGGCTAACATACGGAGTATCCAGTGCACCAGCAATTTTTCAGCGTGTCATGAAGACCATCTTGGCGCTAATACCAAGAGTGGTAGTATATATCGATGATGTTTTCATTTCCGGCCGGAACGAAGACGAAGCTAGACAACTCACTGAACGTGTTCTTGAACGACTTCGCGAATACAGTCATTATAAACATGGACAAAAGTATGTGTCTGCGTGAAGAAGTCGAGTACCTTGGCCGTTCTTTCAGTCAGAGTGGTATACAACCAGCTAAAGCCAAAATGGATTCTATACTGAACAGCGTGGCTCCAGAAAATCTTAAACAAGTTCGATCGTATGTAGGGATGCTGAATTTCTATCACCGTTTCATACCGGAGTTGTTAACCTTATTGAAACCGCTTTATGAGTTGACAAGATAGAGTCAAGAATTTTAGTGGTCAAGAACGTGCCAGGCGGTGTTTGAGGGGTCAAAGAAGCGATTGTGTCAGAATAATCTAATCGTGCCGTATGACCCTACCAAAGAAATAGTGGTGGCGTGTGATGCTAGTCCGTGGGGCCTTGGAGGATACTTGTCAATCATCATAAACGGAAAGGAGCGGCCTGTCATGTTCGCATCGTGTACATTGTCAGAAACGGAACGTAAATACTGTCAGCTGCAGAAGGATGCTTTAGCCATTGTATTTTGCGTAAAAAAGTTCCACCGCTATATCTACGGTCGAAGATTTACTTTGGTGACCGACCATGAGCCATTAAAAATGATCTTTGATCCGCACAAGAATGTCCCATTTCTCGCTGCAGCAAGGATACAACGGTGGGCTTTAGTACTTTCATCCTATCAGTATACGATACGGTATAGAAAGGGCGAGCGGAACTACCTTCTGGATTATTTATCAAGAAATCCATCATTGGAAGCAAGTAAGGTCGAAGATACAGTTGCGGCATTCAATTTAACAAATGATCTTCCACTCTGCTACCACACTGTCGCAGAAGAAACGAATAAGGACCTGGTTCTGCAAGTTGTATCAAAATATTTAGAAAGTGGTTGGCCAAACATCGAACAACAGAGTAATTTAAAATTGTTTTTTAATAAACGTCATGAATTGAGCCTGGAGCAAGGATGCATTTTGTGGCGCTCTCGCGTCGTTATTACCCCTAGCATGCGTCAACATGTTTTGAAATTAGTGCACGATCAACACGTAGGAATAGTGCGATGTAAAATGTTGGGAAGAGCTGTTTGCTGGTGGCCTAATATGAATGCAGATATCGAAGATTTTAATGGTCGCTGTTTGGAATGTCAGACGAATAGGAAAAGTGAAAAAATACATCTTCTCACCTTGGCCCCCAACAAATACGAATTGGGAAAGACTTCACTTGGATTTCTGTCAACTGTATGGTCAAAATTATTTCATTGTGTTCGATGCACATACCAAGTGGATGGAAATTTTTCTCTTGAAAACTACTACGGCAAGCGATGTGATCCAGATATTAAGGCCTCTAATTTCTCGATTTGGTAATCCAAATTGCATTGTTAGTGATAATGGCCCTCCATTCACCTCTAGTGGGTTTGTCAGTTTCCTACAAAGCAACGGTATCAAAGCGTTGAAGAGTCCGGCATACCACCCTGAGTCAAACGGATCTGCCGAAAGGGCCGTCTAAACTGCAAAACAGACATTACGGTCTACACTGAAAAATAAAAATAAACCAAGCGATATCCAACTAGCTTTGGAAAACTTCGTTTTCAAATATCTTAATACACCATCAACAGCGACTGGACAGACCCCTAGCGAAATAATGCTACGACACAACGTTCGAACGCTGCTAAATATCCTGAAGCCTTCTCCAAAGCAATACTAAAATCTTGAAAAACGCTCTGTGTAGGCGATAAAGTTACCTTGAAGTGGAAACCGACTTCTCCAGCAGTTCCTGTCAGAATTCTACACATCCTGGGCCACAACACATACTTGGTGAACGTTAACAATACAGTTAAGATGGCTCACGCCGATCAACTTCGAACGTCGGACATGGATGAACAGGAGTTTCCAGGACTTCTAATTATACCATCTGCTCCTGAGCCTCAGGCCGATCATGCAGCTACTGAATCTTTTGCGTCGGATGAGGGAGTCTCTGGAGCAAAGCACCTTTCAGGTGAATAAGAGTCGGGTACACCTTTAAATGCTAAAGAAGACAAAGGCAAGAAAATTACCTATCATGATTCGCAACCGGTTCGACGTTCAGAAAGGGTAAGAAAACCTCCAACGCGCTATCAATAAAGAAAGGGAGGAGATAATATGTACTTAATGAACATCCCTATTTGTGAACTTTTATTTATAGGACTTAATGATAGTTTTTAATAAAGAAGAACAGTTCTCGTGTGTCCGTCTAACAGTACAGTTCATAGTCGACATCCGAAGTGCCTACTAAAATACATATCAAACGAAAAATCGATTTTTTTTAAATTGCAAATAGAGTGCTCCCTACCTTCATAGTGATTATCTTCCATCAATCGCGGCGAGTAGAGCAAAAAATATGGCCAAAAGATTGTATTTCTGATCCTAATCCTTCTGCCACTTATTGTTTTCCGATTTGTATATATCACACTCTCTCAATTGAGTGTTATCTTTCTAAATTTACATTTTTTTTTCTACTAAATAATCTCTTGCTTATCGAATGTCATTAAAGGCAACAAGAAAAATGTGACCAAATATTTGTCGAATCAAAAATGAAAAAAAGGTTATTTTATTTAAACTAAAATTAGAGTTATCCTATAGTCCTGCACAAATATGTTCATAATTGATAAGAAAATAACTCGAACTTTTCATTGCACACCTTATTTAATCAAATAGATATTCTCAGTACTTCACATGCTTGTTTTAAAACCATGCGGAGCGAAATAGTGTAATATTAGGGTTTCAGCTATAATAGGCACATTCCCCCAACCTTTTAAAAATGATATAATCACTGATTTCATTGATGCGAGTCGTGCAACTTATTTAAAAGGAACACCATACCGGCTTGAACCTTCGTTCGAACCGGTCACAAATCTTGATAGCTCCTGGTTTACCTAGAGTTTTTCAACAGCAACAGTCTTTCTCAAGGCTGCCTATATTTTCGCTCGATCAGTCTTTCTCAAGACTACCTATATTTTTTCGACAATTAGTCTTTTTCAAGTTTACCCATTTTTTCTACTCAATCAGTCTTTTTCAAGACTAAAACATTTTTCAAGAACAATTCAGCCTAAAGAAATATTTAATTCTTCCAACATGCCTGGGTCCTCCTAGAAAGGCCGTGTGCCAAAAATTAAAGCTAATCGGAAAAGGGTATCTTCTCCACCCGAAAATTCAATTGACTGCAGCGATTCATTCGATGTTTTATCCGAATGTGAAGCTGATGAAATTTCTAAATTTCCTCGCATTGCGCATAATGCCAATGAGAAGAAAACGCAATCACCTCCGCCTATAACAGTGATGATCTCCAACTTCAAAACCTTTCGAACTGAGCTTCGACGTTCCTTACGGACGTGAAAGTCTCTTTTCAGATTGGCCGAAGACGAGAACGTCGAGTTACAGCGGAAGAATTGATTGGCCACAAACGATTACTCCAGTATCTTACGGAGAAGTTATATAAATTTTATTCATATGATTTCACGACAGCTAGATCATTCAAGGCTGTCTTGAAAGGGTTACCACAAGGTCAATGTTTGGATGAAATATCACACGAATTGAAAATATACTTGGCTTTAATCCTTCACAAGTTATTCTTATGAAGCGAAAGGCTAGCGGCGATAACACGCCAGTACACTCTGGAATTATCCAGGAGCTTTATTTAATTCATTTTAACCGTAATGAGGTTAATAATTTGAAAGTATTTGAAAAAGCACGTTTTATGTTCCACGTGCGAGTAAAGTGGAAACATTATAGACGACATGGGGCAGAATTCAAAATCTGTCCCAGTGTCGTAGATGCCAAAGCTTTGGGCACGGCACAAAAAATTGTCATTTGGATTCCAAATGTATGATCTGTGGTGATAAATCGCACACGAAAGATACTTGTCCGGTGAAAAAAATCACAAAAAGTTTCAAATGCGCTAATTGTAGCGAAAATCATAAATCGAATTTCTGGGGTTGTCCTGTTCGAGAAAAAAATATAAAATCTCGTTCTAGACAACAAAAACAACAAATAAAAAATGTACCTACTTCTTAAGGTACACTTCAAAAAAATACGTCCAAACGTGTTAATCCGATTCAAAATAGATTAACAACTTCTTCTACCTCCGTCACACCATCCTACAATGGTGTGTCATGTTATGCTTCAGTGGCAGGTAACAAGGCCAAAATAACGGCTACCGTTACCACGCCTACAAACTCGTTTGCACCCAACGCTTCCTTTAGTCCAATGGATCTAGGTAGCGTTACGGAAGAAAAAATTAAAATACTTGCAGGACTCTATGTTACCTATGATGATTTCTATGTTAAATTCTACCTCCATGTTTGAAACTTTTCAAGCGGGGTGAGAATTTGCTAACAAAATTGTAATGAAATTAAAGTTTAACAATGACTTTAAATAATCATTTAAATTTATTAAAATGGAATGCTCGTTCATTAAAAACGTGTGAAGATGAATTTTTCAACTTCTTGAGGATACATAATGTGCTTATAGCCGTTGTGACCGAAACTTTTTTAAAACCAAATATTAAATTGAAGAGTAACTCTAATTTTGTTATTCATCGATTTGATCGAATTGTTGGATTCGGCGGAGGAATCGCAATAGCGGTTAATCGCAGGATCAAACATTCCGTTAAGCCGTCTCTTGACACTCTTTACACATGCTGACTTTGATTCTGATCATCTTCCAGTAATTTTTTCACTTTCTCAAGAAACTGTTTCCAATCCCATTAGCTCAGTGTTCAATTATCACAAAGCGAATTGGGAAAGGTACAAAACTTATAGTGAGAATAATTTTAATCATGACCTTGATTTACAAAATAAAGCTGACCTTGATACGGCATTACAAAATTTAAGTAATTCTATAGTTGATGCTAGAAATTTATCAGTACCAAAACACAGAAAAAAATTTAATACTCCTATTATTGACGATGATCTTCAACTTCTGATTCGCTTGAAGAATGTTCGAAGACGTCAATATCAACGTTCTCTTGATCCTGCTATGAAATGTATCTATCAAAAAGAAATTAAGCACAGATTCACACTCTTAAGAAATGAAAATTTCGCGAAAGAGGTTGAACAAATCAAGCCAAATTCTAAACCTTTCTGGAAACCTTCTAAGGTTCTTAAGAAACCTCAGAAACCAATTCCAGCTTTATTTATTTATTTATAGGCTTTAACCGAAGTGGTCATTCGCCTACCAAAGGGTGCTTATATTCTATGTAACCTCTTAGTCTATTTTATTTGTTACAGTTAAGGACGTCTATTTAAAGTCGGAAGTCATTGCTAGAGATGCGCACCAGGTCCCGAGGCGATCATGGTAGTCCCTTCTTTTCAAATCTCTGCGAACAAGTTTTTTAAGAATATTAGTAGTTTCTCCTCTCGTGACGGGTCATTTCCAAGTATATCCTTTATGGATGATGATACATCGTGTTGCCGACGAAGGTCCTCGTAGACGGGGCAGTTGACGAGTATATGTTCGACTGTTAACCTGCTGTTGCATGTGGAACATAGTGGTGGATTTACTCGTGAGATAGTGTGGGCGTGGGTAATTCTGGTGTGTCCTACACGGAGTCGCGAGAGTACCTTTTGCTCTATTCTGCTCTCTCTGTCTTCCCATCTTTGGAGAGATCCCTTGATTTTCTGTGGGTGTCCTCGCAGGTTCGTCCAGTGGTCGATGAAGTGGTTGGAGGCTTTCTGCTTGAATGATTTAGTGATATCATTTACCGGGACTTCTCGGGTAACCATTGACCTCGTTCGCCGACCGATAGAGGCCAGATGGTCAGCGGTCTCGTTGCCCTTAATTCCACAATGGCCCGGAACCCAGCAAATCGTAGTGAGAATATCACAGGTATCTTCGATTTCCTGGATGTACGGATGCTTCGATTCTCCGGTCTCGAGTGCCAAGATGACCGAGAGAGAATCGGAAAAAATTACCGTTGGTATACCTTCGGATTTTCTGCGTATGGCAACGGCGATCGCGGCTGCTTCTGCGGAAAATACCGAGCATTCTGGAGGCAGACGTAGAGCTAATCCTTCACAGATACCGTGTATCCCTATTCCAACTTCTTCTTCTAGCTTTGATCCGTCAGTGAATATTTTGTGGTGATTTTGGTATTTGCGGTTGACCAAGTGCAGAAACTTTGCTTGCGTTGCGCTGTGAGGATCATCTTTTTTTACGATACGTGTCAGTTTGGTGTCCCGGTTTGGGCAGCGTTTGTTCCAGGGGCGATTCCTGACCCTGCGCATGCTGGCAATTGCAGGGAGTTGGGTATTAGTGAATTCTGAGTAGATATGTTTAGCTATATCTAATATTTGACATTCTCCCCCTGTCGTTTTTTCTAGGAAACTCAGTGCTCGTTTCACAACGTTGATCGCTATCGCCCATCGACATGGTAAAATACCTGCCTCCATGCAGGCGGCTTCCGCCGGTGTGCTAGGGAGCAGGTTGGATGCGAATCTAACCGCACCATGGTAGACAGGTGGTAGTGTGGTGGCCAGACCCTCCCAGTTTCGGCAGGTGAGCTCAAGGCCATAGAATATTTTTGAGTGTATTAGGGCTTGACTCACATTTAGAGCTGTTTTTCTGTTGCACTTGGTGTGGCGGGAGCTTATGGTGCGAACTAGTCTTTTCCTGCTTTCGCAATCCTTTTTTATTTGCTGGAAGTGGGATGTGAAGGTCATTCTCCGGTCTACCTTAATTCCGAGAATTTTCGGTTCCTTGCGAAATGGTATAGTTGCACCGGCGAGTTTCACGGGTCGATCGAAAGCAACGTGGTGGGAGTTGCAGCAGTGTGCAATAGCGCATTTTTCTGGGGCAATATTGAAACCGGTTGCTTCGGCCCACCGGCCTACGGCGTTAACAGCAGCCTGCAATTTTATCCTGGTTCTAGCTTTTGTTTTTCCGATCGCCACCAAAATGATATCATCAGCATATAAGAATATAAATACTCCTTTCGGTAAAGCATCGAATAGAGTATTCATGCTTACGAGAAAGAGGGTGACTGGCAACACGGATCCTTGCGGGACCCCATTGGCTTCCCGGAAGGTATCAGATTTGTTTCCTCCGATGCACACTCGGAAGGTTCTGTTCCTGAGAAATTCCTGGACGAAGCGGCCCATATTCCCTCTTATTCCCCACTGATGTAATTGTCGCAGTACACCCTCTCGCCAGACCGTATTGTAGGCCTTGGCGAGGTCGAGGATCGCGATATCAGCGTGCTTGTTTTCCTCGAGTGCCTGACCGACTACCTCTCCAAACGAACCGAGATGGATACCTGAGGCGAGTCCTTTTCTGAAAGCAAACTGCCGGAGGTCGAGGAAGTTTCCCTCCTCCAGATAGGTCACAAGGCGCCGATTTACTAGTCTCTCCATCGTTTTAGCTATACAGCTAATCAAGTTTATAGGGCGGAAGTCGCTGGGCTCCTTTCTTCCGCTACTTTTTTTGGGAATAGGAATGACCAGTGCCTCGCGCCAAGCTTCTGGGAAGTCTCCACCTTCCCAGACTATGTTCAAGCATTCTAGTAAGGCTCTTTTCGCCCTTGGTGGGAGGTGTCTGAGCATAGGGTAGCCCACTTCATCGGGTCCAGCCGATTTCCCGCGTGTCGCACTTAGTACAGTGGCGAGTTCCATTCCAGAAAAAGGTTGATTGTACGGTGCACTACAGTCGAGTCCGAAGCTCGTTGGGTGTGCTTCTATGCCGGCTTTCCACCTCCTAAAGGATGCCGGTAGAGATTCGTCGGATGATAGCTCCTGAAAATATTTCCCGATCTGGTTTGCTATTTCAGTAGGGTCCACGGTAGTCGTTCCATGGATATTAAGGGAAAATCCAGTATGTCGGCGTTTACCGCTAAGTGCGTTGACCCTTCTCCACAGTTCCTTGGTGGAGGAAGTCGGATTAATGCCATCGAGAAACTCTCCCCAACTTGCTGCTTTAGCTTCCTCAATCGCCTTTCTTCCCTGGATTCTAAGCCTTCGGTAGTTGGCTGCGCGTTCCTCCCATAGTTGGTGTTCCTGTGGGGTTCTTCGAAAAAGTCTGAGGGCTTTTCTTCGGGCTTTCAGAACAGCTGCGACCTCGTCGTTCCACCAGTGGATTGCTCTTCGTGGGGGGGTTCCGCTAGTTCGGGGGATGCTTGTGGAGGCGGCTTGAACAATAAGCTTTGCAATGGCCTCAGGTGTGTGAGTCTCGTTAAATTCGAGAGCTGTTTCGATTGCATCTTCGTACGCCTCCCAGTCGGCTCGCTCGTACAGCCATCGCCTACGTCGTGTTGTTGAAATAGGGCGACTGGCGTGAGTGATCCATATAGGGAAATGACCACTACCTCCTTTGTCGAGATCCACCGACCAACCACAGGTATTGGCAATAGAGCTGGAGCAAATCGTCAAATCGATGGCTGATGAGGAGCTTGCTCTGAGAAATGTGGTTTCTCCAGTGTTGAGGATGATGGCGTTGCATTTTTCAGCTACTTCCAGGATTTCATTTCCACGCCGATTGCTACTTTGGGAGCCCCAATCGCAATGGTGTGCGTTGAAGTCACCCATAAGTATGAAGGGTGGCGGAAGCTGGTTTATTAAGTTCAGAAGTTTGTTTCGCAATTCCCGAACCCCACTCGGGATGTATACGGATACAACTGTACATTCGACAGGGTACGTGATCCTGCGAGCTGCTGCTATCAGGTCTGTATCGAGTGGTATAGTTTTCGATGGGATGTCCGCCCTGATCCCCAGACCGACCGTCTGGAAGATGTTGTTCCCTTGACATGTGTCCCAAGTATACTTGTGCCCAAACCATGGAGACGGGTCTGTGGTGCTTCTTGTGTGAGTCTCTTGTATGGCCAGACATATGGGAGTTCTGTTTGCAATGTGGATTTGTAAATCTCCTAGGTTTCCATTCAGGCCGTTAATATTCCACTGCAATGCCAGGACGCAACCTTCTCTTTCGACTGCCTGTGTATGCAAAGGCTGCTCCTTACTTGGTTCGTATCCCTCCGAAGGCTGTATGTTTTCTCCGATGCTTGATGTTTGTTCAGCTGTGTTGATGCAATAGGGTTCTGAGGGAGAGCAGAAAGCGACAGATGGATATGATCGTGGATAAGCGTTGGTGGAACTTACCCGGGAAACCCCCGGGTTCCCCGCGCCGGCAACCGTCGGGGACTCTTCGGATATTTCCGGTACTTCCCGAGTCGGGGGCGACGCGGGGAGGGAGGCTTTGCTCATGCAAGGGGAGCAGGTTTTGATGTTTTCTTCGAAGTCTCTAGTACTTGGTGTTGATTCGGTTGATGTACCATAGGATCCTGTACGAGAGTAAAGTGCGGCAGATGGATACGATCGAACTATGGGATTGATGGAACTTACCCGGGAAACCCCCGGGTTCCCCGCGCCGGCAACCGTCGGGGACTCATCGGATGTTTCCGGTACCTCCCGAGTCGGGGGCGACGCGGGGAGGGAGGCTTTGTTGATGCACGGAGAGCAGGTTTTGTTAGTGATGTCTCGGTGTGATTGTGAGTGGGTAGCTTCCACTATTATACTTGTGGAATAGGTGTACATGTTGCGTTCTGTGGTATTGGTGTCACTGTTCCTGTGGTGGAACCGAACTGGATGCCAAGAGCAACCAGCGATGGGGCTGAGGCTGCGGAGCCGATCGGTGTCGCTGTTGTCCCTGCGTCCAGGGGTCGATGTCATAGCACTACGTTTGCTGATTATTTTTTGTATTTGTATGGTTGGCGGCAAGGTGACGTCTAGTAAGCATTGGCTGGAAGGACTTGAGGGCAGTCGGTTGTTTTCTGTTATATTTTGTGTATGAGTACTTGCCTGAGTTAAACTCGGGCCCGCGCCAACAGCCGCCGGGGGTGCATCGGGAGAACCCGGAACGTCCCCGGTCGGGGTCGACGCGGGAGGTTTGTTTGTTTGGTTTCGGCTATTGAATGTTGTTGCTTTTGATTTCTGCTGACTGCTGGGTTGAGCGTTTGTGCGTTGTGTTACTCTGAGATGACGTCCGAGTAGTCAACGGTTGTTGGAGGTTCTTGGCCTGACGTGTTGAGTGCTGTTGTTGAACTGGATCGGGACCAGGGCATGGCTTCAAGATCGGGTGTAAGCAAGGTCATATCGGGAGTTGTTTTGAAGTTGGGGCTTCTGGATTTATCGGTACCACTTTTTCTGGTATCCTTTACTTTTTGGCGACTGGACCTTCTGGGTTCTGGTTGGTTGGCCGGGCCGGCAGGAGCTCCGGCAACAGAGGTTGGTTCTAAAAATATAGTCTTCTTAGCTTTTGTTCCCGTTGGGGTGTTTTCGTTGGTGGAAGTGTTCTCCCTAGGGTGGATAGACGACTTTTGGTGAAGCTCGGAGAAGGCATGCCGCAGTTTCGCTATATCTGCTGTAGCCGCTTGAAGCTGTTTTTGAAGCTTGGAACAATATTCCTTCAGCCGTTTAATTTCCTGATCTTTACCGTCAAGTGAACTTTGGGCCTTGCTTTCTTTCAGAGTCACTAGTTCATTCTGTAGCTGTGCTATGATTTTGTCCCGTTCGTCGTCCATGGTGTTACCTGTGGCTACGCTGGCATAACTGGGACCTTGTTGGCGTTTCGTTATCAAAGCTCTGGCCTCGGGGAAGGTGAGATTTTTGTCAACTCTGATTTTGGTTATCTGTTCTTCCTCGATAAACTTGGGACACGTCCTACTACGGGTGGAGTGACCTTGTCCACAGTTGATGCAAACGCTTGTCTTGGTACATGGGTTATCTTTGGATGTTTCATGTTGTTCACTGCAGTTCAAGCAAGCGGCGGGGTTGGGACAGAGACGACTACCATGCCCAAATTTGCCGCACTTGAAGCACATCATCGGTAGTGGATAGTATGGGCGGATACTGGTGCGGAGTAGGCCAATGAAAACGTGTTCCGGAAGTGCAGAACCAGAGAAGGAGAGGATGACTAGTGGTGTGTTGACCGGCTTACCTTCAATCTTTTTTGATATTCGGCGAACCTCCGTGACCCCCTGGGTCTTTAGTTCTTCCAGCAGTCTGGCTTCTTCCAAATCTTTGGTGTCAGGATCGTAGATGACACCCTGGACTTTATTGAGGGTTGGGTGGGGAATAATCTCCACCTTCTGACCGCCTATAAGCTGATTCAACTTCTGTAGGGCTAGAAAAGCTTTCTTCGATCGGGTTCTCAACACATATCTGGATCCCTTTGCCTCCTTTGTCGCACTCACCAGGTTTCTTGGATCGATACCGAGAACTGACTGTACAGATTTTAGAATAAGGAAAGGATCCGCGGGGAGTCTTTGTTCCTCGTTTCCTGGTTCGTTGACGGCCCTTAATAGTAGGGTCTGCTGATCTATCACATCCCCGGAATTCATGTAACCGGGGAGCGATCGACTTAGGGGGGGTTCCTCACCCCAGTCCGGGGGAGGAGGGCGTGGCATTATTGTCGTTTGGTTTTCGTCACTTTACTATCGTGTAGGTCACTTCGCAGGCGCACACCAATTCGATTTTTCTGTTCGATACTTCACACGCGTTTAAATCGCCGGCGGTCGGTAGGTCAATGGAGGCGCAAGTCTTTTACTGATTTGAATCTTCGCCTAGGTGGAGGCGCGATCAGTTCACCGATTTAACGTGGGAGATTTGATGGAGGCGCGAGTTGTTTACCTTCTTAAAAGTCTGTACTCCTGATACCTGCTACGATTTTCACAACACTTTTTCCCGCGGAAAAACCGTAGTATGCTTCGAAATTCGGTAGGAATCAGCGCCTTGGCGGATAATCCGTCCCTCAGGGCACCGGAGACCCGTCGGGGATCGAGTTGCGAAACACTTGTTTTTCACACTACTAATCGGGTTTCGGAGCACTGCACTTGCGTAAACTATCGCTGAGCTAGCGAAATGTCGCGATGATTTGTGCCGGATGGCAGAGACCGCGCTAAAAAAAGGCGGGTGGCGTAGGCCGAGCACTTGTTTATTCGATGGAACACGGAGTCAGAGAAAAAACTCAACTAATCACTCCGAGTGATTGATACGATCTGAATTCCAGCTTTGAAGAAAGGTGGCCACATACTTCTTACAAACGAAGAAAAAGCTCAAAAACTTGCTCAACAGTTTGAAAGCGTCCATAAGGTTTAATCTCAACGTTGTGAGTCCTATTGAAACCGAGATCTTACAAAAATATGAAAACGTTTCAAATCATGTATTGTCTCTAGACGATATTGTTGAAACAAACTATGATGAGATCCATCATGAAAAAGTTAAAAAATATGAAAACTCCAGGTTATGATGGAAATTTCAACATTCTTCTTAAAAACCTTCCCAAAATCACCATGAGATACTTGGTCAAAATATTCAACAAATGTTTTGAATTAGCATACTTCCCTGAAAGATAGAAAAATGCAAAGGTTATTCCTATTTTGAAGCCAGATAAAAACCCAGCAGAAGCATCTAGCTATCGACCAATTAGTTTACTCTCTTCTATTAGTAAATTATTTGAAAAAATCATCCTAACTAGAAGGATGTCACATATCAATGAGAATTCTATTTTTCTTCCTCAGCAGTTTGGATTTCGTATTGGACATTCAACTACTCATCAACTTGTGAGAGTAACTAACATGATAAAGACAAATATCTCAGAGGGCTATTCCACTGGAGTTGCTCTTCTAGACATCGAAAAAGCCTTCGACTGTGTTTGGCACAAAGGATTAATTGCCAAAATGTGGGATTTCAATTTTCCAATTTACATAATAAAGATAATTAAAAATTATCTTACTAACCGTACCACGGTGTTCCTAAAACCGTTATTAACAAAAAAAAATGACCATAAATTTGTCATACGGCATTCGAAAGATACAGTATCCAAGCATCTTCTCAGTGAATTTCAAAATGATCCATCGAGGGATTCGAGCGAAATTGCAATTTGAAGTTTTATGGCACGTTTCATAAGGCTACCAGCAAACACCCACGGGTTTGGTCCTATCTCTACAAACAAATTTTTTTTTGTCTACTTATTTAGTACATGGCATTCGAAAGATATAGTAATCAAGTATATCTCCTGCAAGTTTGAAAATATTTCATTGACGGAATCGAAATTTATAACGGTTTGGATGTGGTATGCGGTCATAGATGGGTTTTCTACCAGACTTCAAGCGTGAATCCATGTTCGTCCATTGACTATTTAGATCGTTTATACGTGTCGCGGTTTTTAAAGGAAAACCTGACCATTTAATTACATAAATATAATGTACAAAAGGTGTTATTTTTATGGTACACTGAAAAAATATGAAAATAGGGTTGTCTACCAAACGTTAAATATAATGTGTAAATTAAAAAAATGGATAAAACTCGGAATGTTTACTTCAAAAGGCCATATTTCAATGGTTTGTTGACCGATTCTAATGATTTTTTCATTATTGAACAAGTAGACGTTTCATCGTTAATTTTCATTAAGAAGAATATAAAATAGAATTGCCTACTTCAAAAAATAGACAACATAATTATCCTCAATTATATGTATTATCACTATTTAGTGAATACTTTGTATTCAAAGCGATGACCTATCCATTAGTTGAATGCAACGAACGCAAACTACAAATGATGGAAAAATAAAACCATAAATTCAAAAAATATGAAGGTATTTGCTGATTCAGATCAATTTATGTTATGATACGGTTTTTGTTGGAAATTTTGTACAATCGCTGGTTGGGTTGACAGATGTTAAAACTGGTCAAAGGGGATGTTATTAATATAAGTTCATCTGCTCATATCTCTAACTATTGTCAGTTTTATTGTCGAATTGAACTTATCATGGGAATTTGACATTCAGATGATTATACAGCAATTGCAATCAACTAGTATATAAAAATGGATAGGCAGCTAAAATATTTACTAAATAATGATAATACATATAGTTGAGATCAACTATATCGCCTGTAGATGACTCTGTTTTATATTCTTCTTAATGTAAATTAACAATGAAACGTTTACCTGTTCAATAATGAAAAAAAATTAGAATCGATCAACAAACCATTGAGATATGGCCTTTTGAAGTAAACGTTCCAACTTTCATTCATTTTATTTAGTTTTCACATTATATTTAACGTTTGGTAGACAACCCTATTTTCATATTTTTTTCAGTGCACCATATAAATAACACCTTTTGTACATTATATTTATGTAATTAAATGGTAAGGTTTTCCTTTAAAAACCGCGACACGTATAAACGATCTAAATAGTCAATGGACAAACATGGATTCACGCTTGAAGTCTGGTAGAAAACCCATCTATGACCATACCACATCCAAACCGTTATAAATTTCGATTCCGTCAATGAAATATTTTCAAACTTGCAGGAGATATACTTGATTACTATATCTTTCGAATGCCATGTACTAAATAAGTAGACAAAAAAAAATTTGTTTGTAGAGATAGGACCAAACCCGTGGGTGTTTGCTGGTAGCCTTATGAAACGTGTCATGAAACTTCAAATTGCAATTTCTCTCGAATCCCTCGATGGATCATTTTGAAATTCACTGAGAAGATGCTTGGATACTGTATCTTTCGAATGCCGTATGACAAATTTATGGTCATTTTGTTTTGTTAATAACGGTTTTAGGAACACCGTGGTACCCTACAGGTTTCTTATCAGAATTGTAAATCTAATAAGCTACCCGTTAAAGCAGGCGCCCTTCAAGGATCAAGCGTCGCACCAATACTATACAATATTTTTACCTCTGATCTTCCAAATCTACCTACAGGCTGTAAAAAGTCACTTTCCTGTGATGATACTAGCATCTCAGCCACTGGTAGGAGTCTTCGTATTATCTGCAGTCGACTGAAACGAAGCTTGAATATTTTCAATGATTACCTGAAAAAATGGAAAAGCTCTCTTTATAGTTTATAAGTTAGTTTGTAAGATTTGTTTAGCTCCTTATTCACAAGATAAGTAGGTTTAAAACATCCTACTGAAAAAAAACTTAACTGCGAAAGCATATTATATCTTAATAATAATTAACTGAATCATGTAAATAATAGGTATGAAAAGTCACCACTTGTGGCTTAACACCCAATATACTAAATTAGAAATGTAATGCAAACAAAACAATATAATCAAAGAGAAAATAGTATATAAAAAAGGAACAGTAACGTTAGGAAGGGCTATTACCAATGCATTTCTGAACTCGTTCCAGTGCATTACTTTGACAAGTGGTCTTGTAATAAAAAATATTCCTTGTTGAGTTATATTAGACTTACCTCCTTTAGACGTAAACTGTCCGAAGATAGATCACGTGGTATTTCTGAATACCGCATCATCTCATAAACATCATATATGGTTGAAAGAGGACCTAAAAAATACTATTATATTATATGTAATTCTCAACATTTAATTCATGGTCCAGAAAATAATTTTCATAACAGTCGGTAATTTTTTCTCCTCGCTCTTGGCTCTGTTTAGCTTATTTCGATTACTATTATAACTGACCTTGGTCGAATATTTTTGTCATGACTACGATTTACCTTTCAATATTGGGCTTCTTTTTTGAAAGTAACAACTGATGAGTTTTTGGAAGACAGTAAGTTGCAATTACAACAAGTTTGCACTAATCAGTTGAAAATATATGCATCAATGTTGTATTAACTTTTGGAGTATGCATGATTTCTCTAAATAAAGGTAAAACTGATTTTGAGATAATCTTTCCAAAGCGGCATCGAAAAACGATCGATTTCCCTGTCTATTTCGAAAGTTAGTGTTGGTGCCCTCTGCGCGGTAAAATGTGCAACTAAAATTTTCTAACCAAAACATGACTCGTATTACTTACTATAATTCTTCTGAACATACTATTGACCTAAACCTAACGATTATATCACAAAAATGTTTAGTCCGTGTGAATCGAGTACTGATACACACGCATGCACTGCTAGGCCCCATGCAAAACTGACTCTTACATCACTTCGTTAAAAGTTTAATAACTTCTTTGAACAAAGCCGGACTTACTAGCAGTCTTCGACAAAGTTGTAGGCAATTAAATTATATTTCTTATTTTCACTTACAGCCATAATACGATGCATACAGCGCCACCTAGCGGCGAAAATGCGGATTAGTGGGTTTTCTCCATGTAAATTGTCGAAAAATCCCATACAAACTTCAGGCACGTTGGTCCGGGAGCTAGACTTGTCCGATTTGCTTCAAATTTGGAGCAAATGCTCCTGGTGGGACTAGGAATCGACTCGGGCATGGGCTGATAGGGGTTATTTTTTGCTGTCACTCTAAGGTTCATGCAAGAATAGTTATCAGTCATCCCCGAGAACAATCGAAAAAATGAAAAAGAAGGCATACATAATTGAAAAAACTATTTCTGCGGGAGGAATCACTCACCATCTTGGAAAAGAATGTTAATATCATACTCGTTTGGTCAACACTTATCTAAGACTTCTCATCCCAAAAATATTAATGGATCCCTATATCAGGTGGAATCTGGAATTATAATTTTCAGCTGAAAGATGAGATTTTCCAAGCTCTCAAATTCCAGTGAATGCACTGTTCAACTAAACACAACTAACTATTTGGTAAATAATAAAGTGCGTGTAGATTGACTTACAAACAACTAGGGCTTCTGTGAAACTAACTTAGACTTAGCCTTCGTTAAAATATTAAACAACTTTTCCGGATAATTTCAAACCGGTTTTAGTTGTTAACATTGTAAGTTGTAGATAATTAAATTATCTATCAGATTCTCACTTTCAGTGTTGTTCGAATGTTCGAACGATTAAAACATTTTGATTTAAAATAGCGTTTAGAATCATATTCAAAAATAAATTTGTATTTTAGCAAATAGTAGGAATTTTGAAAATATGTCAAAAGTTGTTGTTAGAAAAACTTTTTTATTGAAAGCTTCTCCATGATCCAAATCCACTGAAAAAGTTTCTTTTATGTCTTTACATCTAAATATTATGGATTTTTGACATTTTATTATACCCCATGATACACGAATAACTTTTAAAAAGGGTAGTATCACACGAATTAGGGGAAGATGGGGTAAAACGCACCCCCTAAGGAAATATGATCATAACTCAGCTATAGAACATCAATCGGGAGAATTTAATTAATAAAATCGTTCAGCCAACATCTTCCTCTGTAATCACAACCATAACGCTTTGCAAAATAATCAAGATCATGAAAAATATTCGATTCTTCAAAATCATTAAAAATTTAATGTTGAAAAATAAGCGGGGTAAAACGCACCTGTTCGGGGGTAAAATGCACCACAACAACGGGGTATAATGCACTACAACAACGGGGCAGAAAGCACCGCAACAACGGGGCAGAATGCTCGATGAACAAGCAAGTAGTTTTGTTTTCTGACGAGATTTCACAAAAGTGTGCCATTAAATAGCCTTAGGTTATGCAATTAGTAGGTTTTCAGAACAATTTTTCTGTTTTCGATTAAAGAATCAGTAAAATCAAAGAAGAGGGCATTTTGCCCCCGTTGGGGCAGCGATATAAATTTAGCAAAATGTGAATTATTTAGCAGATTTTTCATATATAGTGCGACAGAATAATAATCAACGGTATAAATAGAACTGGAATGCACTGATATAATAGTACAAATTACATTTATAAGAGCTGGAAACCCTTGTTGCACGAGCCACGATAATAACATGAGAAGAGTACGTTATTGTCTTTTATTTATTTCTCGAGCTGCTATTGACGTACGGTTATCAAAATTTAACCAAGTAGGTTTAATATGGCGGACTTCCGACTGGTGTTACCCTTTTCTAGAAAATTTCAGTAGTTTTCGTTATAAGCAAGGGGTGCATTCTGCCCCGGGGTGCGTTTTACCCCATCTTCCCCTAACTGTTTATATTGGAACAAAATTCCAAATATCTCGAAAACTATCGCATTTTGGATGATTTTTGTTAAATGTATTTTGATTTAAAGCTATATTTACAATTATTTTCTGTAATACAATTACAGTTTTGTATGTAAATCAGTATGGAACTAAAAAACATGTACAGTAATGACCCGTTTTTGTCAACCAACCGAAAAATTTGGGTTGATGAAACGGGGAAGTTGATAAAATCGGGAAATTTTTTTTAACTTCTTTTTTCAATCGTACATAATTAAAAACAACCTAAAAATTATCTCAAGTTGTTAGTTTACAGAAAAATTAAACCTATTGCCCTATCAGTGCAAAAAAAACGTATTCAACCGAACCGTCCGAAAGTTGTCTAATCCAACTTCCAAGCATAGGATCTATCTGAAATTTTGCAGATAGACTCATTATGAATGACAATGTATTGTGTCAACGAAATTTAACAGTTAATCTCCTGAAAAGCGAGATGCAAAAACTATTCTTTTATTAATTAGATATAGAGCGTTGGTAGTTCACTGCTATTCTACGTCCATGTTCCAAAACTGACAATTAAGAAAAACGCGATCGAAGATGAAAATTAAATGTGCAATCTGGAGAGAAACGGTGGATCAAATTAAGTTTTACAGTCTAAAATTACGTTCATATTCAACGTTTCTAGTGTAATTAGTCCAGTTTTTCATTAGAAAAATTCTCTTTAAGGAAGATTTTTCGAAAAATGCTCAGTGGAAAAATCTGATAGAAATCGAAAAATTCTTAGCATATTGGTCCAGCCATCACAAATGAGTTGTCTATTCATTTTATTTACGAAAGTGTGCGCTGAGAGCTTTCTTGTTAAGCGGGCTACTTCAAGTTTTACTAAAATCGAAAATGGATGAGTTCGCCATGTTTTAAGTTTTTGGAAGCGACGACAGTGATGAATAGTTTCACAGGATCGATCTCACTATTGTAGTTATTAATATCATACCCATCTCTTAGTTAATAGAACTTTCTCTTTCCACAAACTTTATTTCCTTTTTTTTGGGTTTTTTATTAGTAGAAGTAGAACAGTTATGCGTAGAATTTCAAGAATGGGAAAACAGGTTTGATTTTTTTAGGGTTTTTCGTCATCAAACAATATTCCGTATCGGGTCTCAAAAAGTTTGGAATCGGCACACGTGTTTTTATGAAGATGGGCGGTTTGAGCCTAAGTCAGTGGCTTTCGACTGGTATGACCCATTGTCGTTAATTCGGACTGGTTGGTTTGTTCTTACTTACAAATGAATAGATCAATTCACATAGGAGATATCAAAAGAGAATAGGAACAAGACAATAGCTGATTCAATTTGAAGTTTGTTTAATGATAACTCAAGTGCGCTGGCAGGAGATCGTTTTATAGGAGTAGATAAACTGGAGAACAGATATTCCAGTGTCTGAGGCAAATATGCGCTAAATTGTATCCTCTGGACCGATGTTTACAGACAATCCGCCAAAAATTGTCTCTGGTTTAAATTTTGTTTGCAGTTTAGCATGAACTACAACATAATAAAAATATAATATTACTAAATACACAACTTTTGCTACATACTCTTCCAATTGTTATGTTTTCCACGGATAATATGTGAAAGTGTGATAGTTTATCATGAAAACACACAGCTTTGATTTTTTTAGAATTCAAGCAAAATGTGAATCTAGTTCATCAATTACCCTAAATGGGACCAAATTGGGTAAACTACCTTACAATTTGACTGCTACCTAACAATGCAAGACCCATTACTTTGATTGAATACAATTGTAAGATTGTAGGCCTTAATTGCTGGCATAAAAAAAATAAATTAATGGAGGGTTGATAAAATCGGGTACAAAAAGTTCCTAAAATCGGAGGTGCACAAAAACGGGGGAACATAAAATCGGGAGTTTATAAAAACGGGTCGATACTGTATAAAGTTATTGTTAAAAAACTTTTTTACCGATATGTTCTCCATCTTACAATCAACTTCAAAATATTCCTTTTCTCTATAGGTTTTTGTTGACGAAATATAAAAATTACAAAAAATGGGTTTTCTGCAATTTAAATTTATAACACAAAATAGTTTTTATGAAAAATAACACATTTTTTCAGCGTATATTTTTTCGTACAGAAATAATGTCTCTGTAACTCGTTCTCAGAAAGTTTTGCTGTACAGTACTCGAACAAAAAAAATGAAATTAATGCACGTAGAAATGTCTACGCCCTTTTAAAAAATTGCTCTTGAGTCAAAATAATCTTACTGATCGTGAAAAATGTTTAGTCTTCCATGCCGGTGAAATGTGCAAAGTTTCGTTTGAATCTAAGATGGTCGGTCACGATTTTAAAGGTTTTCGGATGGATCTTCGTGGAATTCCTTTTATCTAAAGTAGGGTTAAAGATTAACAACTAAAAAAGTCAAGTGTTAATCATATTACCAAACGACAAAGCACGGTAACCAATAGAAATAACACTAAATGGAAAAACATACAAAATCAATGACAGCATAAAGTATTTAGGAGTATGTCTATCAGTTACTTTAAATAGGAACCTTATAAAAAAGGAATGCCTTAAAACCATCTAGGTGCATTGTAGAATTTTGTAAAAGATTCCATCTTAGTTGGAAAATGGGGAAACTAATATATAACACAGTACTAGCCCCGTCTTTCATGTATAGAACAAAGGTAGCAGTTCTCACAAAAAAGAGCAGGGTAAGCATGGCCAACTACGAAAAGTTAGTCTTAAGAAATATTTTTCATAATTGTAGGATACCATTAGGAATAAATTGCAATGCGATGAAACTGTTAGGAGGAAAGACGATAAATCGTAGAGTTAGAGTTGGTAGAACTTGTTATTATGGCCATATCATGAAGAGAACCTAATCACCCACTGCGATTAGCATACAAATTTAAATTCCATCACAAAAAGAAAGGGACCAAGTTTGACATGGCAAAATGTATATGACCTTATGAAATACGACAATGTTACTACAAGAGAATGGAATGAAATTGCGAAAATACAAAGAAAAACGCTTTTAATCCACCTAGCAGTGTGATGAGACATTTCTTATAACTCTTCGGTTATTATATTGTTTGAGAACATTTGGAGCTTGATGCTTCGCGATGTTTTGATAACACATACTACATGAGATAGTGGCAGGACTCAGAGAATCGCTCAAATCAGCATAGGACAACATCAGTGCTAGAAATCTCAAACCAAATAAATGGGAAAGCGAAAAAATGGCCCATAAAAGAGACATACAAACGAATTATTGCTAATGCTCTGTTCATAAAATATCTAAATTCCCCAATCAATGCATTGTGGTGGGAAAACTGAATTTTCCTAAAGGGGTTATATATTGTACTGAGTCAAAAAAATCAAATTTCCAACGCGACTGAGAACTAAGAAATCAACACTTTTTCTTGAAAAGGAAGATACTAGCAGTAATACCTTTCAAAGAAAATCAACAGTGAATATTTCCAGACTTGGTTTTATTTCCTATTTAAGAGCTATTGTGTTTTTTACATCCTAGATTGCATGATTCAGTGATCGAAACCCTAAACTTCATAAAGTATTTGAAATTATTAAATTAAAATTTGTTTTTGCTATTGAAATTGACAAAATGATAGTATCGCCCCTTTGGCGATTGTTTACTTTTCGGTCCAACCTATCAGCATTGAAGTATCGCCCTTACGTTTTTTTACAATAACTACCGTTTTACACCACCAATTTCGTCCGGGTTTTTTCAATAGCGATCATTGTTACTATTTACAGCTGGTATCAGCTTGATAATCCTAAAAAATGCGAAAAAACTGTTTCGCCTCTAAACTGCTAGCAAAAAAAGTATCGTCCTGTTTGTTTGCATGGAGCGTGGAGGGCGAAAGTTTAAATAAACAAACAAAAATACAGTTTCGCCCGTTGTATTTTTTGCTGTAGTTTAAGAAAGCAATATCGTAGAATCCAAATTTTTAGGTTAATTTGTTGCGTTTCAAAGCCCTCATTCGCATGTATGAAAAAGCCATATGTTTACATTTGCAAGTATCGCCCTTTTCACAAAAAAGCGTTGAAATGAAATCGCAACTCCTGATATCACGCAATCTCTGAAGTGCATGCGTGCATATTTCCAAATTTTACTTCGACATCGACTTTTTCTAAAGGAAACTTCCCAGTAGTATCAATGATTTGAATTATTATCGCTAATCCTAATGCCAAAGAACAAATAAAAACCTCTCGAAAACGAACCGTTTGGGAAAATCATCATTACTGGAATTTTCATTTTCACGAAACTTTTCGATAACCTTCCGTCACTTGCGTTAATGCACTGGGTGCACAGTGCTCTGAAAATCTAGCAAAATCGTCTTAGGGCACCAGCGAGTTTAATTCAGAGCTATCTGCGCGGCGAGTTAAATCTGTAAAGAATACTAAAAATTAGTTTCTATTCCATAATTTTCAGTTCAGCAATTCGAGAGATCGTGCTCACCGCAAGCCATGAAAAATAGACTACGTTGCACAGTGGCGGATCTTCAAACAAAAGTCGGACAAAACCTTAAATGTCACATAATTTGGCTGAAAATCACAATTTTAGCTAATTTTGAAGTGCTGAGCTCATTTTTGATGTCAAAAGTCGTAAAATATTAAGAGCATTTTTCCATACAGTGTCATTGAACCTTTCTTATAACTATGATCCCGTTTTCATGATAGATTTTCCGTTACTGATCACCAATGTCAGCAATATCATAAAAAATGAAGAACATTACTTTAAATCCATTATATAACGTGTTGGTTTACTGTAGATTGTCTATTTTACACAAAACACCATGCGCCTCCATATCAGCAATAAAGCTTCAAAATCTCCTTAAAACTTTTTGCGCATCTAGGCGCAGAACGAGACCATGATATTCGAAAAGTAGAGGGTATTTCCCATAGAATGTATACTATGCGACCGTTCCGAAATGGTTCCGAAATTTGTACAGAATACATTAGTGAAATAAGTATATTTGATCTGACTACCTTAAACATATTTAAACGAAAAAGTCATAGTTCCGAGCAAATTTACCGAATGTATTTTATTTGCTAACTAAGTTCTTTTGTTCTTCTACACAATGAAACTAGTTTTGCTAAAATTGGACCAAAATCAAAAAATGATCATAAAATTTTGAACATACATCATTCAATACATGAGAAATTTTGAAAAAATATAAAATATCAATATTTCAAAAATAAGTTTTTGAGGTTTTGGCCAGCCTCCAGCCACTGTGCGTTGTGAAGCGATGATCACTATTTATTAAAAAATCACGGTTAAATAAAAATAAAACTATTAAAAATTTCAAATAGTTTATAATTTTCACAAACTTATTAGGGAAAAATTGTTTAATAAGCTTTCGTAATATTGATTCCTTGTTTTAAAATCTTTCATAAAAAAAAATCTTTTGCCACCTCTCTTGTATATAGAATCTTATTTCTTATCTTAAGATAGCTGTAAATTTTTTCTCTTTTCTTTTTATTTTGTTTCAGCATTGTAACCTCCTAGTTTTAAAATATCCAAAATGTAAAAACAAAAGAATTTGGCATCGCCAAGCAAACGCATTTGTGCCTACCAAATAAACGAAATGAATAAAAATAAAGTTCCCTCCAGACAACTTGGAAGTGTTCGGTGATTATTTGTAGATAGCAAAATGAAATACAAAATTCGTTTTATCGAAATAATGTTTGGCTTATTTCAATGGATTATTACTATATTGAACAATAAATAGGCGACAAATAGTAATCCACAAACAACAAGCCATAACTTTTAAAGTATTCAAAATAGATATTTGAAGTCTTCAGTAAAGTTATTCGCAAAAGTAAGAGCTACAAATTTGCGGAAGGCATCATTTCGATATAATCACTTCCAAGAAAATTTGTGAAAATATCTCGCTCATAGGGGGATTAATCAGCAAAAGCACAATACCAAAAGAAAGGGCATATTGCCTTCATTAAATTCTCCGAAGATACTATTGACCTAATTCGGCAATTTCGGCAGATAATCTAAAAAAACTGCTAAAAACGCCATTTTTACACATTCAAACATTCGTATCTTGGAAACTAAAAATCAGAATCAAAAACAAATTAATAGCGTTCTTACTGTTTGATAGGTCTTTCATTTAAAATTGGTTTGGATAAGATCGGTTCAGCCATTACTGAGAAACACGAATGAGAATTTGTCTGTTACACACACACAGACAGACACACACAGACATTGTCCCAAATCGTTGAGCTGAGTCGATTGGTATATAAGACTCGGCCCTTCGGGCCTCGGAAAAAATCTAAAAAGCGAATTCTATACATTTCTTTTATAAGAAATGTAAAACTGAAAATGAAAATGGAGGAAAATGAATGAAAACGAAATTTCAGAAGGGGAGTCATCAGGAGAGGATGATAATGGTAATTACAAGCATTAGGAAATAAAGCAAAACATTGTAGAAGGCATTGTCATATTGGATGGTTAAAATAAGAGAGATATCAATATAAATATACAAATTTATCAATTTAACATAAAACACAACATAAATATTTTTGCTGTAATTAGAGTGACAGGTGAGGTTCACAATATTGAACAGGTGAGTATGGTACAGAGGTAAGAAAAATCGAATCACCCAATATGTTAAATATTTAAATTACTTTGACAAAATGACAAAATAATTACATCATTGTTGGCAAAGCGGAGGGACCATCTGAGCACCCTTTGAAACGTATTGGATGGGGAGAGTGGGAATGCCAGCCCCTTATCATAACAATGCGTGGAAAATAGACGGGCTCATCTCCCCACCCATTGGGGCACCTCTCTACATCAGTGGTTTTCAACCGGGGGTGAATTAGAAAAATGTAGGGGGTGAATAAATTTTAACTTATTTTAACATTGCTGTAGGAAACCTTGACATATTGGTTCAGTGAGCCGAGAATAAAAATGCAGCCTGAGAGAGTACAAGAACAGACTCCTTTTCTGACAGGGTGGTTAGCAATTTTCACCAAAGGGGTACATGATAAGGATCAATATACGGAAAGGGGTATATGGAATGAAAAAGGTTGAAAACCATTGCTCTATATAATGGCTTATGCCTCACAACTCGAAATAGGATTTTGTCATTGGAAGGGAAATCTTTAAAAGCTTTAAAAGCCTAAGTGTATCTGCTTACTGGTTAACCCATTTCCCTTTTGGCCCTTAAGACAGTGACAGACTGAATATGACGAGTATGTGAAGCATGAACAATTTATTCTAGAGAGATTGTCCGTTGCTTCTGGTTATTTCCTTGCTACAATGGGTGGCAGATCATATCATCATCATTATCATCATCATAATGGAATTTTTATTTATTTATTTATTTGATTTATTTTATTCATGTAACGTAAGACATTTTGCCTTGTTTATTGTTACAATTTGGTGAAAGAATTCAAGCATATCAATTAATATTTATCAATACTTCTAAAGTTTAATCCCTACCCCAATTCTCAATTACTATGCACCTAATCTGCGTTGTTGAGCTCTGACAAAAGCAATCGCTTGAAATTCGAATCGGACAAAGTTGATTTAATATTAGGTTGTAAGTTATTCCAATATGCGATGCCTCTCACAAACAGTGATTGACCATAGTATGCTGATCGATGATTAGGTATCTGAAAATTTCTGGTTCTTGTATTTCTTAATGGTGTCAGTTTCTCGAATAAATATTCTGGTTTTTTAATTCTAATAAGCCTAAAAATAGTAACGCATGATCGATACTTGTAGAAATTATGAAAAGAACAACCAAAAATATATTTTTGCAAATGTGAAATTCTATCACATCTGGAAACATTGTACACGTATCTAGAACAGGCATTAGCAGCTACTCTCAATTTGTTCAATGAGCTTACAGATGCGTTTGTGAAAAGAAAATCTCCATATATAAAGTGTGGAAATAGCAAACTTTTGAATATTTTCATTTTTGTTGGAATATCCAGGTATCTTCTTAGTATATTTAGCTGTTTCAATGAACCATAAAATTTTCCGACTTGAGCATTTATAAAAGGACTCCAATCTAGGTTCGATGTAAAAATTACACCCAAGATATTGGCACGTTCAACATACTGAATGATTTCCTGGCCTAAGAATAATTGTGGAGGAGTAGGAGGTGTTTTGATTTTGCTTATCATCATTGCTTTTGTTTTTGAAGGGTTTATAGGTAACAAATTGTGCTGTGACCATTGAAGGATTTTTTGAAGATCATGGTTTATCAATCTAGATACTCTGAATGTATTAATATTTCCACTCGAACAAAAATAGATTTGAACGTCATCAGGGAAAAGATGAACCGAGCAAAACTGTAGAACAGAGGGTTTATCATTAATGAATAATGAAAACAGCAATGGTCCTAGAACAGAACCCTGAGGTACTCCAGAATCTGTTCTGTGAAAAGAAGACATATCACCGTTGTACGAAACAGATTGACTGCGTTCGGACAAATAGGATCGTAATAAGGAGATTGCGCTTTGCGAAAATCCAAACTGTGTTACTAATTTGTTCAATAACAGTCGGTGTGAGACTCGGTCAAAAGCCTTAGCAAAATCGATGAGCAGTACAATTGCCAATCCCTTTTTATCAATAGCCAAAGCGATGTCGTTATGTACTTTGAGAAGAGCAGTTCCAGTACTATGATTTTTACGGAAACCAGACTGAACTTTGGTGAGATAATTCATTTCATTTATAAACATCGATATTTGTGATTTAACTAGCTTCTCAAATGCCTTTGATAAGGCACAGAGTATACTAATTGGTCGAAAATTTGTAATGTCGTTCAAACGACAATTTTTCTTTATTGGTAAAACTTTTACGTGTTTCCAGCATCGAGGAAATTTAGACGTCAACACAATACTATTAAACAAATGGGTCAATAAAGGTAGGACTAGGGGGAGAATTAATTTAATAAATTTAATAGGTATGTTATCTAGTCCCACTGCATTAGATTTGATTGAATGAATTGCATTCACAATTTCATTATCTGCAAAAGTGCGAAAATAAAAACCATCGATGCCTGCTCGGTGTTGGATAAGCCCTTCGTCATTAGTATAATTCGCAGAAAAGTATTCATTAATTTCGTTTGAAGAATATTCACAACTTTCTGAGGACGTTTCCCGGCTTGAGACACCAAGTTTTTTGATACTTCTCCAAAGTTGACCGCTTGACACATTTATGTTAATTTTGTTTTTGTTGTAATTGATTTTTGCATTTTTAATAAGAGAATTCACTCTGTTTCGCAATGTTTTAAAATGAGTTTCATTACCTATAGTTTTTTCGTGCTTGCAGTTTCTGTAAGCAATTTCTCGATCTATAATAGCCTTTTCAATATCATCATTATACCATGGATTTTTCCGTGGTTTAATTATCCTAACCCTACCCTGCAAATAACAAATATGCTTATTCAGTAATTCAACTAAAAGATTGGGATCATCAATACTCAAATAAGGAACCCAATTAATACTATGAAATGCATCGTTTAGGGCTCTGCTATCAAAATTAACATAATCTCGATACCAGATACTCATTGTCTCTGAAACTGAGCAAAAATCAAGTGTACAGAAGATTAAATCATGTCCTGATATCCCTGGCATTGATATTTGGTTAAATCGTAGAACTTTATTCGGCGTGTCAGTTATAAACAGATCTAATAGAGAACAACCAGATCGAAAATAAAATGTTGGCTCATTACTCACGTTAGTGTATGACAAATTAGAAAGTGTTTCATTTAATAGTATAGATTTTCGGGTGTTTTTGCATATGTCTGTGTTGAAATCTCCAATTAAAAAATTGTGTTTATACTAAACTCCGTACTTTTCAAAGTGTTTTAGTAGGAGCTCCGAGCAGTATGTTCCAGGTGAATTGTAATAGACACCTAATGAAAGACAATCGTTACCGCATAGAACTTCAACTAAAATATACTCAGTTTTTTGTTGGGAACTACTTTCTTCCAGAGCAGATTTAGAGATTATTCGACATTTCAGTTTTTTTGTAAAATAAATACAAATACCACCACATGGCGGCTACGATCATTTCTGATCAACTCATAGCCATCGATGGCGATCATAGAATTTGTAATCGTGCTATTCATCCATGTTTCCGTCATGCATATTATGTCGGCTTTACTATTCGCAAATGTCATTTTTAACTCATCGAACTTAGTGAAACTACGTGCACAAAGACTTTGTACATTGATGTGACAAATATTCAGTTTTTCTTCGGAGAATGCAGCATTTATTACTGCTTTCGAAATAATACTGTTTGTGGAGACACTATCTATTGGTAAACTAGCCATTTTCAATTATTGGAACAAACATTGAACGACCCCCTTCATCACAGCCCAAAACACCGATTGTGCACACAGTAATTGAGAATTTAAATTTTACCCTATACATATAAACTACTAGCGTATTCATTCATTCGTTACTTTAGTATCCACTATCGAACCAGCTTCAGCAAAATCAGCAAACAGCATCAACTGCAGGAACAATTAACAGAATCAGCAGCAGTATCAGCAAACACAGCAGTAACAACCAAAACAGCAGCAGCAATCCAGCAATAAGACTTTCAGGAGAGGAATAATCATGGATAACTGAATGAACGGAGACAAGGGAACGAGAAGTGATTCGTTATCGAGCACTCAGTCGAGATAGAAGTCTTTTGTCATTGGTCCGTACACTCTATAGCGACAAATAGTGTTAATCCGCGTTCAAGGTTATTTGCACACTCTGCGCCTAGTTGAGGTTTCAGTATTTTTTCCCTTCTTTTGTGTTTCTGTTTCGAGTACCATTAGCCGGTCAGTGAAGTGAAGCAGTGTTCTTCTAGTAAGCCGTCTGGATACCGTTACCTACACAAGCTAAGTATTAGTTTTCGTTTCCCCTTCTTGGTTGTCTTAATAACGTGCACTGGGCAATAGGCCCGTGCAAAAATGACTTCCCCTGACGGCGGTTCATCTCAAGGTGAGATGGACGTCGAAATAAAATCGGCTCCCCGGCTCAAGGTATATCCGAGCTCGGCCACCGGGCCATTTGTGATCTTCTTTCGGACCAAAGAAAAAAAGTGTTTGAATCTGTTGCAGATTTCTCGAGTTCTGACGGATCGGTATTCGGCCGTGACAGAAATATCGAAAATTCGCCCTGATAAGCTTCGGGTGTGGTTAACAGTTCAGCTCAGGCAAACGATATTGCTGGCTACGAGCCTTTTACGAAGGAGTACAGGGTGTATATTCCAGCTAGCAGGGTTGAAGTCAGTGGGGTCGTTTCCGATTCGAGTCTGAATTGCGAGGACCTGCTAAAATATGGGACTGGCTGTTTCAAAGACCCCATGCTTAAGCCAGTGAAGATACTGGAATGCAAACGTTTGCATTCAGCATCAGTCGCAGCTGACGGCAAGAAAATATACGTCAACTCAGACTCTTATCGGGTGACCTTCGCCGGCTCTGCCCTGCCCAATTACCTCCTCTTTGACAAGGTTCGTCTACCTGTTCGCCTATTTGTGCCGCGGGTCATGAACTGTACTAATTGCAAACAATTGGGACACACAGCCTCCCATTGTGGCAATAAAGCCCGCTGTGGGAAATGCGGTGGGAATCATGCGGGTGATTCCTGTGGTAGAGATGTCGAAAAGTGTCTCTACTGTGGGGGAAACCCACATGATCTCCCTTCATGTCCCGCGTACAAACAGCGCGAGGAAAATCTTAAGCGTTCCCTTCAGGGACGCTCTAAGCGATCTTTTGCAGAAATGCTTAAGATAGCTACGCCACCTGTCTCTACGAACATCTTTACCAACTTGTCTACTGACGAAGGCGACTGTGATGAACCCCAGGAGGGAACAACTTCTGCTGTGCCTAGAAGTAGTAGAAAAAGGAAGAACATTTCCTCTTCCAAGCTTCGTCGTAAAGGCCAGAAGGTGTCTCTTCATGGTCCCCCTAAAATAACTACTTAAGGAAGTACTGGTGCAAAACCGAAGCAAGTCGCTCCCGGTCTCAATAACCTGAGCTCAGAAAAGGAGTTCCCAGCACTTCCAGGAACATCAAAAACCCCAAGTGTTCCCATATCTCAGCCAGAGAAAGAAAACAGTGCTGGCTTAATAAATTTCTCTGACATTGTGGACCGTATTCTTACAGCGTTAAACATTTCTGACCCCCTTAAAAGTATCTTGATAAGCTTTCTCCCCGCAGTAAAAATATTTTTGATGCAGTTCACTGCGAAATGGCCCCTTCTTTCAGCGATTGTATCCTTCGATGGCTAATTCATCGAACGAGGTCAAGGATTTAATCACTGTTCTACAGTGGAATTGCAGAAGCATTATCCCGAAAATCGATTCGTTTAAAATCTTACTAAATAATTTGAAATGCGATGCATTTGCCCTATGCGAGACATGGCTCACTTCAGAAATAACCCTACACTTCCACGATTTTAATATTATTCGCTTGGATCGAGAAGACTCTTACGGAGGAGTACTTTTGGGGATCAAAAAGTGCTATTCTTTCAATCGGATCGACCTCCCCTCGACACCAGGCATTGAAGTTGTCGCTTGCCAAACCAGAATTAAAGGCAAAGACCTTTGCATTGCTTCCACCTACATCCCCCCTAGAGCCTCAGTTAGCCACCAACGGCTTTGCGATATTGCGGAACTCCTCCCCGCACCGAGGCTAGTTTTAGGTGACTTCAACTCCCACGGCACGGCATGGGGTTGCCTTCATGACGATAATCGATCTACCCTACTCCATGAGCTTTGCGACAACTTCAATATGACTATTTTGAATACGGGTGAAATGACACGGATTCCTGCCCCTCCAGCGCGACCGAGCGCCTTAGATCTGTCCCTCTGCTCGACATCGCTGCGGTTAGATTGCATGTGAAAGGTAATCTCTGATCCCCACGGCAGCGACCATCTGCCAATCGTAATTAATATTGCTAACGGTTCAGGGCCACCGAATACAATCAATGTTTCGTATGACCTCACACGAAATATTAATTGGAAGAGCTACGCGCAGTGGTGCAAATTTTCATTTTCAAATGCCAACTTTCAGTTCAATCAAACCCAACCATGATTCAAATTCAAAGCCTCCCTCAATCATTCAATTTCAAGTTAGCGGGATTTTCATAACTGAATCGTACGTCTTCATTTTAAATTGATGCTTTTTCATTCACCAACCAAAGCTGTCATCTGCTCTGTAGAGGCCAGTTTAGGTTAAATGTCGTCATGTTTTGCGTTTTCAAGCTTACATGGACGGTAAGAACTATGTTCAGAGTAGTTTTGCTTGAAAAACCTAGTCAATACCCAGTAAAGAGATATTCACAGGGTCAATGAAATTGAAAATGAATGGAAAATGATTGAGCAGGTCGGCTGTTTGAATGAATAATGGAAACGAACAACTGCGAATTGAACATAGTAGGGCATGATTTGAGAATTTTTTCTCCTTCAAGTTCAAAACAAACTGTTGAAAATTTGCAGCTCTGGCTACGCGTCCGCGATATCCGACAAAATCGAGTGCACTCAAGAGCTTCCTCCGGAGGAAGAGTACGGGTTCCTGGCTGGCTTGATTCTCGATACCGCGATTCAAGCTCAGACTAAACGCGTACCAGACGCGAACTCACGCGGGCGTCCTCCCAATCCATGGTGGGACAAAGAGTGCTCAGACGTGTACGCGGAGAAGACCGCTGCGTATAAGACCTTCCGGGACGACGGGCTGCCAGCTAGCTACCGACAGTACGCGATGGTGGAAACGCGCATGAAGAGTTTGATAAAAGCCAAAAAACGTAGCTACTGGCGCCGGTTCGTCGACGGACTAACGAGAGAAACATCGATGAGCACTCTTTAAAGTACGGCCTGGCGCTTACGAAACCGAAACAGTACTAATGAGAGCGTGGAATATTCAAACCGTTGGATATTCGATTTTGCTAAGAAGGTTTGTCCGGATTCCGCCCCGGCACAGAAGATCTACCGCGCCGCGTCCCCTCACGATAACGCGAACGAAACACCGTTTTCGATGGTGGAATTCTCACTTGCTCTCTTATCATGTAACAATAAAGCCCCAGGGCCAGACAGAATCAAATTTAACTTGTTAAAGAATCTGCCAGACTCTGCCAAGAGACGCTTGTTGAATTTATTTAATAAGTTTCTTGAGGGTAATATTGTCCCTCATGACTGGAGGCAAGTGAAGGTCATCGCCATTCAAAAACCAGGAAAACCAGCCTCCGACCACAACTCGTATCGACCGATTGCGATGCTGTCTTGTATCCGAAAGTTGTTCGAGAAAATGATCTTGTTTCGCCTCGATAATTGGGTTGAAGCAAATGGCTTACTGTCAGATACACAATTTGGTTTCCGCAAAGGCAAAGGGACGAACGTTTGTCTTGCGTTGCTCTCAACAGAAATTCAAATGGCTTATGCTAGCAAAGAGCAGATGGCATCAGTTTTCCTAGATATAAAGGGGGCTTTTGATTCAGTTTCTATCAAAATTCTTTCTGAGAAGCTGCACCAGCATGGTCTTTCACCGACTCTAAACAACTTTTTGCTAAACTTGCTGTCTGAAAAACATATGCATTTTTCGCATGGTGATTTATCGACATCACGAATTAGCTACATGGGTCTTCCCCAGGGCTCATGTCTAAGCCCTCTTCTCTATAACTTTTACGTGAATGACATTGACGAATGTCTTGTCAATTCCTGCACGCTAAGGCAGCTTGCAGATGACGGTGTGGTCTCTATTACAGGTCCCAAAGCCGTCGATCTGCAAGGACCATTGCAAGATACCTTGGACAATTTGTCTGCTTGGGCCCTCCAGCTAGGTATCGAGTTCTCCACGGAGAAAACTGAGCTAGTCGTATTTTCAAGGAAGCGTGAACCAGCGCAACTACAGCTTCAATTAATGGGTCAAACTATTGCTCAGGTTTCAACTTTCAAATATCTCGGGGTCTGGTTCGACTCTAAAGGAACCTGGGGTTGTCACATTAGGTTTCTGAAACAGAAGTGCCAGCAAAGGATCAACTTTCTCCGTACAATAACCGGAACATGGTGGGGTGCCCACCCAGGAGACCTGATCAGGCTGTACCAAACAACAATATTATCGGTGATGGAGTACGGGAGTTTCTGTTTCCGCTCCGCTGCGAACATACATTTCATCAAACTAGAGCGAATCCAATATTGTTGTTTGCGTATTGCTTTGGGTTACATGCACTCGACACATACGATGAGTTTAGAAGTGCTGGCGGGCGTCCTTCCGCTGAAAAATCGATTTTGGGACCTCTCATATCGATTGCTCATCCGATGCGATATCTTGAACCCGTTAGTAATTGCAAATTTCGAAAGGCTTGTCGAGCTCAATTCTCAAACCCGATTTATGTCCTTGTACTTCGATTACATGGCACAAAATATCAATCCTTCTTCATACTATCCCAACCGTGTCAATCTCTTTCATGCTTCTGATTCAAGCGTATTCTTGGACACATCCATGAAAGACGAGATTCGTGGAATCCCGGATCACATACGTCCGCAAGTGATCCCAAGCATCTTTCATAGTAAATTTCGAGAAGTCGACTGCAACAAGATGTTTTACACCGACGGATCAAGCCTCGACGGCTCCACTGGCTTCGGTATATTCAATGAAAACCTCACCGCCTCATTCAAACTCAATGATCCTGCTTCAGTTTACGTCGCAGAACTTGCTGCTATTCAGTATACCCTTGGGATCATTGATACTCTGCCCACCGATCATTACTTTATTGTCTCGGATAGCCTCAGCTCAATCGAGGCTCTCCGTTCAATGAAACCTAGAAAGCACATTCCATATTTTCTGGGGAAAATCTGGGAGCGCCTGCGTGCTTTGTCTGTAAGATCGTACAAGATTACCTTAGTTTGGGTTCCCTCGCATTGCTCCATTCCAGGTAATGAAGAAGCGGACTCTTTAGCTAAGGCGGGCGCTTTACAAGGTTACATATATGAAAGACCAATTAGCTTCAGCGAATTTTTCAGTATTACTCATCAGAGAACCCTCGAAAGTTGGCAAACTTCCTGGAGCAATGGTGAACTGGGAAGGTGGCTACATTCGATAATCCCTAAGGTATCGACGAAACCTTGGTTCGGGGGGATGGATGTGGGTCGGGATTTCATTCGCGTGATTTCTCGGCTCATGTCCAATCACTACACGCTGGACGCACATCTCCGGCGTATTGGGCTCGTGGATAGCGGTATCTGCGCTTGTGGCAACGGTTATCACGAAATCCAACATGTTGTCTGGGCATGCGCCGAGTACTGTTCTGCCAGATCTCAACTATTCGATTCCCTTCGGGCCCGAGGAAGATCACCCAATGTCCCGGTCCGAGATGTACTAGCAAGCCGCGATATTCTCTACATGTCCCTTATATACACGTTTCTCAAAACCATCAATATCCAAATTTAAATGCCCCTATCTTTTCTCTTATCATTCCCAGAAGTGCCCTCTTCCGCCTACCGTACCCCAACGATGGTTTGATACGAGTCCAAGACGAGACAAAACATCTGTCGAATGAACCAACAACACGAGATCTACAGTACAACATCACACGCGCAACGCGGTGTGTTTCCGATCCGTATCTGAGCCGTACGACGAAATCATCTGGAGGAACCCCTGCCGGCTCGAGGAAAACCGCCCGGCGTCCCAATACTTGATGCATCCGTTCGAATCTGTAATCCTGGCCGTTGATTCCTGATGCCGGAAACTGAAAGTTTATATCCCCCCCCCGTTCAGCCTTGTCCACCCTCCCTCCCATGTCTCTGATACACAGATGTATGACTTCACTCCCTTCTCCCCTTGAATATCTTCCCAAAACTTAAGTGCCCCCCTATCTTCTAGTTTTAGTTGATCAATATTTAATCTCGTTAAGAAATGCACAACAGTACCACTACTTTAAAATAGCCCTAATTATTTCCCCTAATCTTGAACCACTCTCTCTAGTTATTTCTAGTTAATAAGCTTGTAAAATGTTCCGCTTAGTTAATAATTAGTTTCTCCTACAATCCCCCTTCTAAAAATCATAAAGTGAATTACTATAAAAAGAACACACAAAATGACCCGTCCCCCAAATCTTACGAATATTATATTATACCCTCTTTTATATGGATAAGTTAGCTGTAAAGTTTTTTTTTAGTTTCATTATATAAAACAAAATAATATTGAAATGTGTAACCCCCTAGTTTTAAAAAATTCAAAATGTAAAACAATGAAAAAATGGCACCTTTAAGCTAAGGCATTCGTGCCTTATCAAATAAACAAATTGAAAAAAAGGGAACGAGAAGTGCTTAGGAAATGAGAATGCATGGATAGGGTTAGCAAATTTTTATTTGAATTCCAACTTTTAGGAGCGGATGGAGACACTGGATGAAAGAGAGAGGAGAAATGGATTAAGAAGGAAGGAGAATAATAGCATTATGGATAGGTTCAATTGAATTTTGTTGACAGTTGCTCCAATGTGTAATAAGCTTCAGCAGCAGCAGCACCATGATCACCTTCAGCTTTCGCATAAACAATTCCATCCCTCGTATACACTTTTTGCACTCGACCTTCCTTTTTCAATTTGATGGCTTCTGCACGTATGCCCCTCGCATATTTAGTCAGATTCTCGTTTATATATATTCTGTTGTCGTTGTTGAAACCAATCTGCCTTAGATTCAGTGTTCTTAAACCCAAATATTTTCGGTAGAAGGCATCTCTTTCATTCCTTAGTGCGAACTGAACCAGTATCAGAGGAGTAGATCCTGTCTTTGCCGGATTTCTGGCTACGCGTTTTAGGTCAACCATCGGAGTGTGTTCATTGCCGTAACCAATACTCTTGGAGATGTTATTAAACATTTTTTTCAAATCTTCGCGTTCATGGAATGGCACACCAGATATGATTAACTCATGTGACTTTTCAAGACGACAAACCGTTTCACTAGCAAGATCTAAATCAAATCGAATTTCGTTAACAGATGCAGCAAGCTGAGACACATTTGTATTACAGTCATTTTTGATAGCGGTAAGTTGGTGTTCAATGTTATCGATTCGCTTCTCCAAGTCGGATGTACATCTATCGATCTTAGCTCCAATTTGCGCAGTAGTTTCCGACATTAGGCATTGCATCTTCGTCCAAAGATCATTTAGGCTACATATTTCTTCGGTTTCCTTGCTCAGGTCATCTCTGGAACGCTTCGCAGTAGTCACATCAGTAAACAATGATGATGTTGATGTTGATCGAGTCGCTGGCTTATTCTGATTCATCATTTTGCAGATGTCAAATTTCAGACTAACAGCAAACAATACACTTCTGAAGGGTGTCGAATCTGCACAATATTGTTGGCCTTTCTTTACTACTAATTTGTTCACGTTTACGTGTACTATTTGAATATACTCGAATCGATTGGTTAGCACTACTGGTTCACTGAACGATTTAAGGCAGCAGCATTAGTTTAGCTAGTAAAAGCACGGTTAAAACGCTGGTCCGACTGTGGACAAAAAACACGAGACAATTCACCACTTCATTTCCCTTCAGGAACTTGACACTAATTCTAAAAATGAAATTCGATTAAATGTATTGATTACGTTCAGCCGCCATTTACCTCAACTATACACTAAGTATGGCAAAGTAAGGCAATAATAAAGCAGTTAGATGTCAAAATTCTACAGTAAATACGCGTTAAACAATGGATAGTTCTGCGTATGAAATTGCATACGCTAGGATATAATGGGTTAAAACACACACGAACGAGTGGAACAGGGCACAACACTTATTGTCCTTACTAACGATGAAAGGGATTAAAAATTTACATTTTTGTCGACGAACGATGTCCGACTGTGCATAGATAGGCAACATCGAGCCCGCAACCGGTCGACAAAAAGGTAAACTTTTAATCCTTTCTATCGTTAGTAAGGACAATAATTGTTGTATCCTGCCTCGCGTCGCATTTTTGTAGGTGTCCCCCAACAACAACAAGCACCCGATTCCTAGATGTGGGAAAAGCACTCCAATTTGCAATTGGATGAATTCGAGTGATGCTTGTTGAATGGGATGTACACTGAACTGCCTAAAAAATACGACTTTTTGAAAACTCAATCAACTCCGATATCGGTTTCTCGTCCTACCAGGAGTGTCTGCTCCAAATTTGAGCCAAATTGGACAAGTCTAGCTACCGGACCAACGTCTTCGAAGTTTGTAGGTATGGGATTTTTTCACATTTTACATGGAGAAAGGCCATTAGGTTGCATTTTCACCGCTTGATGGCACAGTATGCATCAGTTTATCATTGCACATGGAAATAAGAAAGATAATGTTGTTGTCTACAACTTTGTCGAAGACTGCAAATCAATCCAACTTCCTTGGAAGAAGTTATTAGACTTTTATTGAAGTGATGTCTGAGTCAGTTTTGCATGGGGCCTAGTAGCCCATGGCAGGCATGGAAAAACCACCGAACGGTGCTGCACGGTGGGCACTTCTACCAATAAACACGCCACCAAGAGGATTGAAGTTGGCACGCCGTACCGGTGCTCAACAGCAGACACCGATCGCCGATACCAAGGCACCGGTGTCAGTGCCAGCGCATGATATTTAACCACCGTGCTCGTTGCTTCGGCAAAGCACCGACCCGAGTGTTTCTGACTTCGGTAGGCATTTGGCGTTGGTACTGGAGTCAAATTGTACATCTTAGCCAACTCTTACATCAAACAACCTCAGTCCGAGTATTACGTTTGAAGACCATAAAAGATCTTTATTCAGTATCAAAATTAAAAAGATTCTTCTGCACTTGGAATTTTAATATCGTCCGGTCATTTGTATTCTTTAAAAATAAGAGAAAATTCTCTTCTAAAAACTAAAAAAAAATAATATTGAGACTAACTATTTAACGATTAATAGCGATTGGATTGTAACCTCCACATTTGTATTACTAAAAGTATCATTGAAAGACTAAAGTGTCAAAGTTTTCCGCTACTTAGTACTAAATAGCTCAGTTTGAAAATTTTATTCAGGTATGGAAATACATATGCGCCTAAATTGAATTGAAAAGCAAATAGGAATGCGTGATAGAAAAAAATGTTGATTTTAAATAATTATTCGGTCAACACCATTCATATGTTTTGCATAATTTTAAGACTTTTGACTCCAAATTGTTAAAATTATTATTACCGTTGCTAAATTTACATTAACAGAGGAAGTCAGAAGTGTTGCAAGTTCCCAGTTTGACGGTTGTATTTTTCATTTGTCTCGAAATGCTCAAAATAATGTCCCGTCATTATAAAATTAATAAAAATATGATTTATGAAAAAGTAGTATAAGTCAAGGTCGTTAAGTATCCTGTAAAGTATTCAGCTTTAGTCATAACTTCAAAAAGAAATTATGTTTCCAGCAATCGGTCTGGAAAGTGAATGTTACTGATTGAGAAAACATTTTAGTTTTTAATTCTAGGTAGAAAGATCAATATTTAAAATCTGTGGAAATTCTCTTTGGTTTCCGCATAGGTAAAATCAAACATGAAAATGTAGTATTTTTGTAAAATTTCTAAAATTGCGGCTTCAGCTACCATCAAATGACTTCATGAGTGCCGTGTATGAATTAAACAAAAACTTTAGGACCAATATTTTCAGTCTACATTTCGGGCAAATTGTAGTGGGTCCAAGTAGTTTGTATTGCAATTTTTAGATCTTGATTTTTGTTCAATACAAGTCATCCTATTTTGTCATTCTAATAAATTCAATCAAATATACTGTTCATTTGTCAAAATTTACAGTAAAAGTAAAAAGAAACAACTTATCATATGATAATACGCAAGCGAATAAAGTCAACTCGCGTGGGAACATATCATTTACATACGTGTTTAAATTTCTATGACTTACACAAACCCAACACAAATTATACCGATGGTCTATTGACGAACCAAGCCAAATTCAAGTATCATTTCTTAAGAACGTTGTTCACATCTTATAGATGCAAAGTATGCACACATATTTTTTTCGTTTTGCTGTGGAATAAGGGAAATTTATTCCAAATAATAAACAGGTCAGATTCTAATATCCGGGGATTTAAAAAATCTTACCCCGGGTAATCGAATCTAAAATAAAATATGTTAAATGTAAATGTATCAATTTGGCTCTATTCAATTTGTAAAATTCCAAGGTGTCTTTTCAGTTGCTTTTCATTTATATAATATATTGTTAACGGGTTCATGATATATTTCAGTTTTAACAAACTTAAGGTTTATTTAATGCATTACAGGTCGCATTATCCGGGAAATCATTTGTCTGTTATTCGATTTTCTGGTGTAAGTCAATTAATTTTTCAACTATTAAAAAAATAAAGTAAATTAATGAGCTTTTCGTTGGTGTTGTGGTGTTACATGCTTTAGCTAACTTCTCGACGTTTAAGTGAGAGGAGTCTACCTGTGCGCAGAGCTGCAAATTTTCAACAGTTTGTTTTGAACTTGAAGAAGGAAAAATTCTCAAATCATGCCCTACTATGTTCAATTCGCAGTTGTTCGTTTCCATTATTCATTCAAACAGCCGACCTGCTCAATCATTTTCCATTCATTTTCAATTTCATTGACCCTGTGAATATCTCTTTACTGGGGTATTGACTAGGTTTTTCAAGCAAAACTACTCTGAACATAGTTCTTACCGTCCATGTAAGCTTGAAAACGCAAAACATGACGACATTTAACCTAAACTGGCCTCTACAGAGCAGATGACAGCTTTGGTTGGTGAATGAAAAAGCATCAATTTAAAATGAAGACGTACGATTCAGTTATGAAAATCCCGCTAACTTGAAATTGAATGATTGAGGGAGGCTTTGAATTTGAATCATGGTTGGGTTTGATTGAACTGAAAGTTGGCATTTGAAAATGAAAATTTGCACCACTGCGCGTAGCTCTTCCAATTAATATTTCGTGTGAGGTCATACGAAACATTGATTGTATTCGGTGGCCCTGAACCGTTAGCAATATTAATTACGATTGGCAGATGGTCGCTGCCGTGGGGATCAGAGATTACCTTTCACATGCAATCTAACCGCAGCGATGTCGAGCAGAGGGACAGATCTAAGGCGCTCGGTCGCGCTGGAGGGGCAGGAATCCGTGTCATTTCACCCGTATTCAAAATAGTCATATTGAAGTTGTCGCAAAGCTCATGGAGTAGGGTAGATCGATTATCGTCATGAAGGCAACCCCATGCCGTGCCGTGGGAGTTGAAGTCACCTAAAACTAGCCTCGGTGCGGGGAGGAGTTCCGCAATATCGCAAAGCCGTTGGTGGCTAACTGAGGCTCTAGGGGGGATGTAGGTGGAAGCAATGCAAAGGCATAAGTTATGCAGGCTGTGCGTAGTGCTTACACAAAGCATAACTTCATTGACCAATATTGTACTGGATGGTCTGGTGGTCAATATGCTTTTAGTTTTCACAAACTTTCCAACTCATGTTTGCCATATCCGACGGACTATAAAAAGTTATGTCGATGATAGATGCCCGACCGTATCAGCAAAAATCATCGCATATCTTTACATCGATCACTGTTTCCAGTACAGTTATACTTTCTATGACTGGTAAGTCTACATACCCACTATACTGTGCAAGAATTGAAATCTCTTTAGACAGTCAAATAAAATTTTATGTATCTAAAATGCATGCAGAAATTAAATTTTGCCGATCAAATTGTAAAAACCCATTTGAAGCTGGCTTTTTATACCTTAAAGCAGAATAGATATAAAAAGGACAAGGTATCGGTTCAATTATTAAAAATGCAGAATATAGCAAGACAAAAATCTAGTCTTCAGATTTCAAACTGCATCACTTCAGAATGTGGTTTAGGTGATCACTTACCATCTTGACAACTAAATTTGTTTTTGTTTTATTGAGTTTACATGAGGAATAATGAATATAGCTTATATAGTATAACTATCGAAGAACTGATAAGGACTACACACCAAAAAATAATGAAATTTAAACGACATGTAAATCAATCCGAATGTAAACAAACGAAGATTGAATCAAAAATTTGATTGAAAATTACGTTAAAAGCAATTGGAGCATCAAACAGCATACAATTTTACACTTTCATTCGTGTAATATTACATGTCATTCATTTTACAGCAGTATTCGAGTAAAAAAACATTGCAGTGAATCGGTTTTCCGTTTAAAGAAACTGTAATTTTCAATCCACGTCTAAAATTATAATAAAATTCGTTGAAGAAAGCACGACAAGTCGTGTGTATTTGTGGTGGAACTTAATTTTACATTTATATTCATGCTCCAAATATGTGCATGAAAATAAACTTAAAATTGCAAAATATTTTTTTCTGTGTAGGACACTAGCTAGCGATATTTATGATAACGTAGATTTTTTCTAAATTAATGCTCTATAAGTCTATAGTACACCGAACCAAACGGCACGTCAACACACGGACGCCGTTGGATGTGCCAGAAAAGTAATGAAGTCCGGCCAAAATTCATTTCTATGCATTGTGCTGTGTTAAAAGTTTTGTAATGGCACTGGTAATGACGTATAAAGCGGAAATCAATCGTATGGGCGCACCTCGATTGTGCTCTAACGCCTTTACATTCGATAACGTGTTTCAAGTAATTTTGTAAATTGAAGTTCTCTGCAATAGGGAACTTGCTGCAAATGATATGAACAATTCCAGTTCCATTAGAGTAAAGCAAAGCCTCCCTCCCTTTTAACTTACCAGGACGGGGTGCTTGGAATGAATATAAAATATTTGCGAAATATGATCACCTTATACATGACCTTGTTTTAGCGAAGGGCCACAATTTTATATGAGATTAGCTCCTCTGAAAATACGTTTTATTGACCGCAATGATAAAATTAGTACTGTAATTTGACATTCTAATTGAAATTAATTCTTTTTTCAAAACAACCTGGTAACCGGATAAACAGATTTTTTCAGTGTCTCCATTTTGTCAGCCTAAAAAGCACTATGAGGCAGTTCATCACTATTTTAGCTAAATATTGTAATAGAGTTTGCGACATGAAATGACTCAATACTTTATTATTACGACCAGCAATAGATAGAATGTCTAAAAATTGGTAACAAAGTTTCGTATAATAAAAATTATCCAAATACTGTGAAATACTTGTGATTGATTGATCGAAAATTCGAAACGTGTGCCCCAAATGGCGGCAATAGGAATAGATACAAATTGAGCTAAGCACCATATGTGCGTTATCCGTATAGATTGGGATCATAAAAAAATAAAAAGATGTTTATCGATAGCAAAGTTCATATCTTTTGCTGTCAATTAGATATACATTTGCAAGAAGATAAAGAAATAGAATTTTCGTTGACTAGTATTTCCAAGACGCAAAATTAAAAAAAAAATCCACCATCCGCGATCTATACTTGCATCGACTTTGGATATTTTATAATTACATATCTAACTAAAAATCAAACTACCGTGATAATAGAAGTATATTTGCTGTTCTCTTTTATTCCGTCGCACCGCAAAATCTTTTTTTTTCTTTCTTTTTGTGCATATGCTAGCGGGCTTAAACATTCTCGCTTTGATACGGGTGCAGTCAAAGAGTTTTCGAGGTGTTATCCGAAGTTGAAAGCGCTCGGCTCCGGTGCTTCAGAAATTTTAAAGCACCCGGCCCGAGTGTTTTCCGAAGCATCCAAGCACCGGATCGAAAATTTAACACTGCCACCGACACAGGTGCTTCGTTTATCGTGCATTGGTGTTTCGCATCGAGCACTGGCTTGGTGTGCTCATTTCAATACACTCGGTTGCGGTGGTAAAATGCAGCACGCGGTGCCGTGGCGTGTTTGGACATGTCTGGCCCATGGTGGTGAATCGGTAGTTGATTCCCACGAACTTTATTTTTTTCTTGCGAAAACAAGTGTGGGTTAATAGTATGTTTGGAGCAATTTTAGTAAATAATACGAGTAATCTTTTGACAACAAAATGTTGGTTCCAAGTACCACCACATCGAGGGCGTAAATACTAGCTTTCAAACGAAGAGAGGTAGAATATGAACAAATTCACCAGAATTATTGGAAAAAGCTTGTTCTACAACTTTTCAGAAGACACCTCATTTCGATCTCTTTCCGTTGAGATGTTAGTATTGGCGCCCTCTATGTGGTGGAATGTAGAACTAAATTAAAATTTCTAATTAAAAGATGTATCATAGTATGTTCTCAAATTCTTTCAAACATACTATACAGCTAAACCCAAGCATTATTTCGCAAAAGAATAAACCTTTATATTCCCGTTCAACAAGAAAAGGCAAATTTTTTATGTATTTATGTACGCAGAATATTATGCACTGCAAAACCCATTGAGGTTAGGAGTTACGTGATGAAAACAAACTAAGCTCCTTTGTCTTGACTTTGCATTTATGGTTGTAACAGAATTGTCAAAAATCTTAATAGCTTGGCTTGGCTGGGTCTTTGCCTACTGATATGCGCATCATACGACGGTTACTTCAGAGTTTAGTGACAGTCTATCTCCTGACCTCGCTTAAGACAGACGCAAAAAATCGCTACTTTATAGGTACTAATGAAGCAAGCCAGCGCTTTGTTCTATATCCAGTTCATAAAGCGTATTGTACCGTTACCCCCGGCTGTGCAGTGAAATGAGACTACCAAAGGAAATAAAAGTGCTCGTGTTACGAGATAACATAATTTCGGTCGACTTTAATAAAACTCGTGTTATACCTACAGTCCAGAAGGTGGAACAACTACTTAAAGTTAAAATGGAGCATAATCTCGCGGAAGTTACGTACATTTAGCTACACCACGCCAAAAACTGTGTTTTGGTTACGTCTAGAAGTTAGCACAGGCAGAAAGTTTCATTGCAACAACAACTATCAACACGAGGTCAAAGTTAATAACATCAGAACCCCCGTGTGTATGGAAAACGACATGGTGGACGTTCGTATCCATGATTTGGCGCTGCGCACTAAGGAAAATTACATAACGATAAGCTGGAAGCTAGTTGGTACCACCACACGGTATTATCTTTGATTTTAGGCCTGAGTATAGTCCGGTCTAAGACGTTAGAACCTGTCATGGCAGAAATGGCCGCATCCTGAAGCCGAATGAAAACAGTGTAAAGGGCCGCCATATTCCTCTTGCATACATCTCAATAATTTGAATCATGTGCAATATTATGGCCCATGTTGCACACAAATCATATGAGGGCAAGTAAGCAAGTTTTATCCCGTACAAACAACAGGTATAATCGAGTTTTAAATGTTTTTTTTTTTGATATTCTTTATCGTCCTAATTATAAGGTGCTACACGCTCATTTTAAAACGCCACGTCGAATAGTTGTATTGTAGGTTAGCAGTAGTCGAATCATTTTGAAACAAACCGTAGAACGAAATTTTATATTGGGATGCAGAGGTGCATTAAATAAAAATTGTTTTCGTTTCTTAGTTTACATATGGCTATCAAAATGAGTGAAACTTTTTAATTTGCCCATATTTTTTCAGTTAAACAAGAGGAAAAGAAAAGAATATATAATCACAATTTGTACCCTTTTCTAGTTATGTCTCTTCACTAAGAACACAATAAGCAAGTGGAAGTTTTCTTATATTTTTACAGCTTTCGCAAAAGTCCAAACTAAGATTAAATAAAAGATTGTAAATGAAGCCATGCCATAGAACCTAAATAACACTTTTAAATATGACGGAAAACAATCTGTTACAAATATTTTCATTTTGATCGTTATTTAAATGATATAGAAGCTTGCTTATATTGTTTCACTATTTATAATTTTCCATCAGATCTTGGAGATTAGCAATTCCACTGTAGAACAAATTGTCGTTTAATTCTTAGTCATAGAACAGATATGCACAGGGTATGAAAGAGTTGTGAAAATTGAGACTGGACAGATAACTTGGCAAAATGACGCAAAAAGTTGAATACGGAAGAATCGCCTAAATCGTGTCGGAACTTAAGGGGGGGTTGTGTAAGGTATTATCGGCAAAAAATTGGATTCTTTAATTGTTATAATTATAATTGTTTGTTTATTCAGTCAGGTGCCACGTCGAAAATTGGTTTTGCGGTGTACATCATAACTCAAAATCTACTGGACCAATCGTTAAGACATTGGCACAGTCATTTTTCACATAATTCCACAAGTAACTAAGGGAGCTTTTATTTTTTGGTCGATTTTCGAATTGAAGCCAAAGTCCGATTATTGCTAAAAACGATAGACATGCATTTGCAAAAATAATAATATTGGGCATTTTGCAAAACAGCTCTTGTAGTTACCTGGGCGATTATGTGAAAAAGAACTGAGCAAAATTCAGAAGTCCAAGAAATTTTGAGTTATGGTTTACACCGCATTTTGTCGAGGTACCCCCTGAAGGTTCACTGTCTGCATCCAGTGCCCGACTCAATTTGTAAAGTTATAATTGTGAATTCATTATCAGACAGATTTCAGACTACAGGAAGTATTATTTGTAATTATTTTGTAAGCGGGATTTGAAGATTTCTCAATTTTCACGTAACGTCAGCAAAATTTCGTTGAACTGAACTTTTTAGCAATCCAAGATGTCGAAAGCTCAGTAATTTTCGCATAACGTCAGCAAAATTTTGTTGAACTGAACGTTTTAGCAATCCAAGATATCGAAAGCTCTGTAATTTGGATTAAACCCATTTCACAGATTTACTTACCTGAAAATCGGCTTTTGAAATTGTCAAATTCTCAGCTCAATTACTGAACTTTTGGTATTTAAGGCTTGATTGTGCTGATAATTTGAATTACTACATGTTTGGCAAAGTAGGTCTGCCAAATTCTATATGCATGCTTAGTGAAGTAGTTGGGTAGGATGATACAATAAACCCCACAAGGCTAAAATTTCAGATTTTTATTTCAATAACCACATAATTATCTAAAGCAGATAAATAATTGTATTTGGCATTTTTTAAGTGCTGCAGAACAGCAACTAATAAAAACGTTTCCAAAAAGGTGAGCTTCCACTATTTTTCTATAATAATTTGATTTAATTTGAATCGAGGATTCCAAAAATGATTTAAAAATATTAATACATCAGACTATTAAATGGCATAAACAGTGAATTTGCAATTAACTTAATTGTACGTATGGTATTTGTCTCTTCTTAAAGGAGAAAAAATGGGATTAACCAATTTGCGCATAAGGGCACAAGACCAATTTGGTGTTGGTTTTGATACATCTTCTAACTGATAGCAAGTTGGTGTTAGTTACTGACGAGTGGAACACGAAACATTAAATTTCAGCTTTTTATTTGTACGGTTTTTAACATTGCCGTGTATTGCCGATCAGAACGCAGTAATGCAAATGGCAGCACCATGTTACCAGAAGAAGACAAAAATATGCAAAAAATTGTCATGCTCCTCCTGCGTAAACTACGTTACTTTCAATGCTCTCTACGGCTTTCTTCTGGATAAATCTTGAGCGTTTTTTCAAAACGTCATATCTGCAATGAGTTACCCTCTTTGTTTACCTTCTCTTTCGATGTTTACGGCGTCACTATAACACTTTTCACTTATTTTACAGTACAGATCGAAAAACGGTGGTTTTAACTAGCATATTATGCAAAGAGTTGAGGAATAAATGTTAAAGTGACCGAATTATTAACAGAAGAGAAAGTAAACAAAGAGAGTAACTCATTGCAGATATGACGTTTTGAAAAAACGCTCAAGAAATATGGTTCTCTTTGCTCACAATAAAGATGACAATAAATAAGCCAGTTTTATCAGGTAGGAAAGACAAGCACCGTCGAACTATATCTACCCACATTTACGATTTCCTTGTTCTTTCCTTCTCTCTACACGTTTGATTCCAATTGCACATCAAAGGGCTACAGTAGAGCGCGTTTGGATAAATTCGATTGTTTCGAATCGGATTTTCAAACCAAAGTTTTTTTTGCGAATTATAAACAGAACTGCAATAAGAATTCTTTTGATTGTTTTCTTTTTGCATATTGCTATGAGAACAAGTAACATATTTTCATGAATTATTACTTTTATATCTTTATATTTTATATTTTCAAACCAAAATTGTTTTTGCGAATTATAAACAGAACTGCGATAAGAATTTTTTTATTCTTTTCTTTTTGCATATCGCTATGAGAACAAGTAACATATTTTATAAGACAAGCACCGTCGAACTATATCTACCCACATTTGCGATTTCCTCGTTCTTTCCTTCGTTCTACACGTTTGATTCCAATTGCACATCAAAGGGCTACAGTAGAGCGCGTTTGGATAATTCGATTGATTCGAATCGGATTTTCAAACCAAAGTTTTTTTGCGAATTATAAACAGAACTGCAATAAGAATTCTTTTGATTGTTTTCTTTTTGCATATCGCTATGAGAACAAGTAACATATTTTCATGAATTATTACTTTTATATCTATCTATGTGTGATACACATCAAAGAAAGTAAATAACGAAAGAAAATCAATTTTTCTAGGGATAGATCCAAATAAATGATAATCGGATATGCAGTATTCTATGAACTTTCTTATTTACACTCGTGGTTAACAAATTGAATCAGAATGTTAACAGCTTAAAAATTGGCTCCGCCAATACCCTAAGCTAAGATTAAGTATCAGATTTTTAATGTGTGCATTGTTCCAATAATAATAAACTCACATAAAACATCTAAATACAAAATATTTTGAAATTGATCGCGAACGCAACGGTGATCAATATATTTGTTTCGATTGTTGGCATATGCCTCAATAGTTCTGAACCACCGCACAGTGGCGGATTTCCCTAAAAAAATTAAAGGGTTGTGTACAGGACACGACCACGGTGACATTAAAAATGTAGCTTTTTTCAAGAGCGTGCAAATGAATTTTATCTATCACACATATCGACTCACGTTCTTGTTCACTCGTCTGTTTTCATATGTGACAATTTGCTATATACCCTCCCCATCAAAACATAATTTATTGAAGGTCTTTTAACGGTAATCTATTAATTAATCAAGTATCTCACTAGGTGATTGGCATTATTTGGCTGATCCATCTAGTAAAAATAGGCTGGTCTGTCCAGAAAATATATTCAAAAGAAAAGTTCCATATTGAGAGCTGTGATGAGGAAGCCCACGCCCGCTAACGGAAATATACATATTCTCCATGAAATATGAAATTTCATTTTCCATTTAAATTTTCAATAATGTACTAATGGACTTAAGTAAACAATCTTAAGTTTAAGTATTTCTTGATCGATTAGTGGTGGAAAAAATGAAATTATTTGATAAATTACATTGTTATGCAACGTTCGCACTACCAGTTAAAACGGGTTTTTATGCTATCTTGGTGACATTTTTCTTGTTGCTAATTATTAAAACGTGTTATAACTCTGTAGTGTAAACATTGTATTATTAAACCAATTCTGCAGCGTTTTATGTATAATAGGTGTTTTATGTGGTAATAGGACTGACATAATTATATCTTCAGTACAGCGGTTTGTTTCATAATTTAAAACAGATTTATTTTAAAATTTAAATTAGTATACCCAACCGTTCTATTTGTTGTATACTTTAAAACGCAATTAGAACTGTGTTTTAAATACATAGGGTAGGACAGATATTCTGACTGGATAAACTGGGAAAACAATTTTAAGTCCAGTACCGCTTAAGACATGGCTTGAATTTGAATCAAAAAAGAACACCCGCTTAAACTGCTGCTGGGACGGTAAGTTCTGTTTTAAAATTTTCCGTTGTGTGCAGTACGAAACAAAAGTGTTTGAAATTAGAAAGCAAAAAGTTCTGCTGGGAATGTGATTGTTTCCGATGCAATTACACTCAGATTTTTCACGCAGGGGATACAGGCCGTGTAGATGAAAACCGCGTAAATTTAAAAAAAAACGCGTTAATGAAAACCGCGTAAATTTCAAAATCCGCGTAAAAAATCTGAGTGTACTCTTCTATATAAAATACTATGCTGCTGAACAGTGCTATAACTACAGAAGCACGTTGTCAGATGCCTTACTGATAAAAAACATAACCGAAATATGAAACATGAAAACCAATAGGCTCTTTACCCTACGCAGCTACAAAGCGCCGTAAACATGGATTAACAAGTTACAACGCACACGCATGCATAAAAATAAATATATTTTTTTCAAAGGCAACACTCTTAAGCAGCACTCACCGTATTGAATTAAATCCAAACCACCCCGCCCACCCATTTTGCAAATCATTCTGTGACACCGTGCTGGTACCCGAAAAATTCGCACACGGCCACCGCTGCCGAAAATGCATAGCGTCTACCGCTTATTGTAGTGCCCAGACGCTACAGCCATGATCTTACCCGTTCGACATAAGAACAAAAACTGATTCAAACGGGTACGCGTCACCTCTATTTATAAACTAACCGTATATGGTTTAGTCACGGCCACCGCTGCCGAAAATGCATAGCGTCTACCGCTTATTGTAGTGCCCAGACGCTACAGCCATGATCTTACCCGTTCGACATAAGAACAAAAACTGATTCAAACGGGTACGCGCACCTCTATTTATAAACTAACCGTATATGGTTTAGTCACTTAGGTGCGAGTGTGTGCAAATGCCAACGTTACCGAAAATCGATAGCGCTTATTGCATCGCCCGGAGACGATGTTGCTCGTATGGGATAAGAGCAACAACTGATTTAAACGGACATGTGTTGCTTCTATTTATGACTTTTCGTGTTTCATTGAGCAACTAAGCTGCCCTCTCTTGACGGCTGTGTCTGAGAAATCTGCCTCACGAATGGAAATTTTCCCGTTTTTCGTGAACTTTTTAATTTTACCAATTTCCAAAAGTCTTCCTTTATTGGGGAGATATTAAATTATTACCAATATTTAAGTTAGGTGTTTCTGAATCGGTTGGTGTATGAATGATTAAAATCCATCTAGTAATATCGGAGTTATAAGCGTGCAAACCTTACATAGTTTCGTTACATGGGAGATAGTTTAGATTTTAGAATGACACCTAGCCCCAGATAGTGGAGTAAGACATTTTTAATGTCAAAACCTGGCCAAAAGTCGAAAATGGTTTTGATTGACCTGCATACATACACGATTTTTTGGGGGGTAGATTACGATTTTGATGTCAGATTTTTAAAATTAAAAATGGTGAATACAAAATGGCCGACATTTAAATCTGAATATAATTAAATTTTCACGAATGCAGATTTAAAGGTTCCAGTGTTTGTCAATAACGTTTATAATGTATCGAATTTTAAATGGGATGTAGTTAACGTGGGAGTCTGGATTTCCGCGCCAAGAGGGCAGCAAATCGGTACCTTTTTGCCTTAATCTCGCAATATCTTTGGAAATAGACCAAAAATAAAAACATAAATGGTATCCAGTAAACTAGGATAATTACCGAAGACATTGGTGAAAAATTTATTTCAAATTTCCAATTACTTCCAAAGTTATCGGTAGTTTTAGTACAGAAAATCGCGAAAATTTCGAATCCTTTATGATTCCGCTCCCGAAAACAAAATTGCCTCTCCCATTTCTCTGCATTCTCTGGTTTCCACCCCACTAAAACCAGTGTTGTATCAACAAGGATTCCGTCCTATTAATTCGTAGTATATTACAAGTTCATTTATGGATTATAACTGTTTGTAATCATGTGGATTACCAAAAGATGCAGAATACGATTTTTACATTGTTATGCGTTGAATAAAATACATTCAACGCTTGCAAATACATCTATTGATCGCGAATTTCTTTATTTGCGGAAGAGCACGCTACTACGCAGTTACACCACTGTTAGCGCGCCTGGCTCAACGTGCATGTGTATGTGAAAACCTCGGCTTCCTTGCTGCTACCTATAGCACGTGGATACATCTATAGCTATAGCAGCACGTGGATGATCGGAGTAATGAGTGAAATGGACAACTGTTATTTCTAATTACCAAAATAATCTCTCATACTAGTTCCAAACAGTTTCAAAGGTTCAGGTTTTCCATACTATCGCAACATATCAATTTGCGCCTGAGATATTGAGGCACAGGTTCTGTATTAGGAAGTTATTTGTCGTCTATATAAAGGCTAAAAGAGGACATCATTGTAATTTTTTCTGTATCTGTATTTTCCGGAGGCCATTGTCTGCGAAAATTTTCGGAAACTCAAATGTACATAGTAATAGGACATATTCGAATGAGCTTTTCTCGGAATATGTTTAGTACTGTAAACTAATATCTTAGCTGACATGTTGAAAACAGGCGCACAACTAATTCGTGATCCTGCGACTATAGCGAAAATGTTTTCTAATCTGAAATATAAAAAGTACTCAAATTGATCGAAAATGGAAGCGGTGATGTTTATTGAACAACTCAGGAAATCCTGAGATTGACTCTAAATTCAATTTTCTTGTGCGTATTCTAATATGTTCCAGTTTACGGAGTGTAAAGATATTCTTTCCCGACACTGCGCAATTGCACTTTGAGAAAAAAAATTTTTATGGGTTAAGCATGCGAATTCATGATAATACGTTTTTTTAAATTGAGAACAATTTTACGTTCAATAAAACCAATTCAACCCGGCTACCATTTTGACCATCTATCCGAAGTTTGGATTACTCAGTACGATGTACCATTCGACTCAGTTCGACGAGATATGGCATGTGTGTTCGAGTAAGCATTTTTGAATATAATTATGGGATGAGGAGTAAGTATAAATTGCATAACCTATTTGAATAGACATAAATTACTTTGATTTGGTGGTCTAGAACATTGTAGATTAAAAATAGTTTTATTTACTACAAGGTCACCGCTGCCGGCTTCGATTTCTCAGAGGAAGTGAATGAAAATTTGCTCATTCCAAAATATTCAACGGAATATCGACTGACTGTCTGGTATAACGCAGATAGCTGCAATTCAATTAGTACATTGAATGAGACGATTTTTTTAAACATCTAACAATCACAAGAGCGTGGTTCGAAAATATCTTTTCAGTTGAATGAAATTCGGAACACAGTTTTAGAAAAGTCGATTTTTTCACATTTTATCACAAGTACCTGTTGTGGCATCTTGCTCAAGTGGTCTTCGATTTTGTCTGAGTTACTTGACGTCAAAACCCTAAGTAATATAATTATTGGTAATTTTCATAGTAATTCATATCATGTTTGCCTTATGATGATATTCAAAGCATCTATTGTGCTACGCATCCACATATTTGTCTACATTTCGACAAACAAATCACTAGAATGTGTAAAATTGCGCTTATATTGGCGATTTGCGGCAAAACCAAAATTAGTCATGCGACACCTATGATTCAACTCATGAACTGGCAAAGTGATACAGTTTGCTTTTTTTCACCCGTAAGTGAGTCGTAGCTTACAACAAAATCTTCATTATGTTCTCGGAAAAAGCTTACCACAGCCAAAATATGAATGAAACGAGTAAGAAATTTAGTTTTATTTGCAATTATTCTGAAATTACAGTCATTTGCAACTATTTGACTCATACATTTCTTCGAAATGTAATCGGGGTATTATTGTGGTTATAAAAAATCGTTCCATAAATAAAGTTCCAACTCGAAACCGAGACCCAATCAGTACCAATGTCAAACTCCTTCATATTTTGAACTACGTAGGAGATTCAGTGAAGACTATCGGAGAGAAGGATCGGCTGTGCATGCTACAAAGCTGACACTTTCCTATTAGCCGGATATATTCTTTCCTCGCCTGATCTGGAGAGTTTCATGAATTTACACCATCTCATGAAGATTTAGCTTAACTTAGGACGAATGGGAAATGCTGTTGCGGCGGCTACGGTGCTCAACAAATTACATTTCGAAACAGCGCGCATATAGCTCTGCGAATAATATTAGAAACCACTATGTTTTACACTCTTTTCGCAAGATGTTTACTCATTATCTTATAAAATGATGGTTTTCCTTCATTTTCATAAACAATTATCAACAAATTGATCGGTAATTTGGTGTTTAAAAGTCATTTTTTACCAATGTTTACAGAAAATATATGCACTATGACAGAACAGAATAAAATCAGCAACACTTTCCTTCCAGCGCTATCTGCGAGCGGTTTCAACGTAGAATCGCCAATAGTTTGACGGATAATTTCACTTGTCAACAAAATTTGGTTAGTTTGCCAACATCGAACATTTGTTTGCACATTTATATTATGCACAATAAATACTAACTCTTAGTTTGATTTAAGCTACTCAATACTGTCCCAATTACTACTAGTTGTAGAAAGCATGGTATTATGACTAAGCCGGCTATTCCCCACATTTTCCTCTAGTCTGAAAATGCGAATACAGTCCAACCCTAATTCGACGATATCTTTCGACGGAACCATAAAAATATAAAAACTCAGAATACGAAGCTTTTGAAATATGCAAATGAGCCACCGAGGAAGAATTCATAATCTAATAAGAACTCAATCGTTCTTCGTTAGGATTCGAACACTCAGATTTGGGGAACAGTATCATAATTCCTGTGTTATCAGAATTGACAATAGAATTTTATATACGAATTGCTACTACTTTTCGGGATTGCTAGTTTGAAGAATAGCAAAGAACAAAAACAACAGATTCATAGTGTAGATCAGAAACAAATCAACGGCCAAACATCGATTTGTTTCGTTTCAGATACTGGAAGGTTCTTTTGTTCTTTATCCATAATGGAGGTTACCAAATGAGTGTTGGAAGTAAATGACGAAAACCACATGCATGGTTGAGCTTTCGTAATATGTAACATAGATAGATATATTTTGTGATAAAATACCATTTTTAATTGTGCAAGTATTTTTTCTTACATGGTTTACATTCTTTTTAACTTTTTGGTGATACGATTTCGTTTTGATGAATAATAGTGCATTTCAGCTCGACGTTATTCCTGGAAATTGCTAGTTCTAACGGATTTGTGAAACAGAACGATGAACTAAGGTTTTATTTTAATCAAGGATATAGTTGCTCGGCCAGATAAGTTTCTCGATTTCTTCTATACATGATCTTATTAATTTTTTTTAAACTATATCATTCGACTACAACAAAAGCTTTGATTGGAAATACAATGTCGCTCGATAGATCTCTGATACTTAACAGGATGGGTAAAATTGCAGAATTGATTTGAGTTACATAAGCAAAGTACAGTTCATCATTTACAATGATTGCAGTCACAAAAATTAGAATTATGTCCTGCTAAGCTAGAAATAAACATTCTCGAGTTTATCTGATACAGTGCAAGATGCAAAATGAATGTTGATGAAGGTGTGACAAAATTGCTAGATGCTTGTGAGCGCTCAAGACATGTACGCGGAGATGGCCGACGGGCTACCAACCAGTTGTCGAGAGTACGCGATGGCAGAAACGCACATGAAGAATTTGAGTAGCTATTGGCGCCGGTTCGTCGACGGGTTAACGAGATAAATATCGATTAGCACTCTTTGGGGCAGCGCTTACGAAACCCAAACAGTACTTGATCTCTTGTCATGTAACAATAAAGCCCCAGGGCCAGATAGAATCAAATTTAACTTGTTAAAGAATCTGCCAGACTCTGCCAAGGGACGCTTGTTGAATTTATTTAATAAGTTTCTTGAGGGTAATATTATCCCTCATGACTGGAGGCAAGTGAAGGTCATCACCATCCAAAAGCCAGGAAAACCAGCCTCCGACCACAACTTGTATCGACCTATTGCAATGCTGACCTATTTCCGATGATGATCTTGTTTCGCCTCGTCAATTGGGTTGAAGCAAATGCACGGTGTCTTTGTCGAACAACTTTATTCAAAAAAAAATTCGGCATCTATAAAACTTCGGGGTATGAAAGAATGGACTTTTTCCTTTCATTTGAAAATAAAATTAAAATATTCTATCGGGGGGTCTAGAACAACTTTTTATTTTAATGTTTTTTGATTGAAAACTTAAGTTTTTTAATGAAATTATTTCGCATTTTTGCTACTAATTGGTACTATATACATTCAAAAAATAGAAAAAAAAAAGTGAGAATCTGATAAACAATCCTACTGTCTACCACTTCGTCGAATACTATAAATCGATATAAAATCACCCGAGAAAGTTATTAAAATTTTATCAGTTTTTAGGTGGATTAAGAAATCGATTAATAAGGACTTACAAAAAAATGTTGGGTTTAAATGAACAGTAAATTCAGATAAATTTCAATGTATACAAAGTTCCATTCTCAGCCAAGGTGCGGAAAACTCGCTCACCGCCATGAGCGTACATGAATTTTTTTAATATATATATTGTCTTCGAATTAATAAATTTTCGTACAGACTGAAATACTATACTAACTTAAACCTATTTTCAATTTGAACATTTCTCTACTTAAGTTAAAGTCAAAATGATGAAAAACGCTATTGAAGAGCTGACAGCAAACATCCACCGGGTTATTCTGGCCGTACTGCGTGCGATGAGTAGAGCGCCGAAAGAAGTCCATTCTCCGCAGAGACCTACCAGGAACGTTGAAATCCAGCTTAGCGAGAAGCAGAGGGCAGTCAATGTTGTCAGCGAGAAGATCGACCACAAAAAGTCGCTGCAGAAAAACTCTCCTGTTTCGTAGCGTAGGCAGGTTGATAAGAGCACAACTATGCTCATACGGTGGTAGTTCAAATCGATTTCGCCAGGGAAGCCGTCGAAGGGCATACCGGACGAAGCTCTTTTGCACCCGTTCTATGCGATTAATGTGTACGGTGTGATACGGGGCCCAAACGATAACTCCATACTCTAAAATGCTGCGTACCAGACTAATGTACAGTGCCTTCAGGCAGTAGACGTCGTTGAAATCTTGGGTGTTTCGTTTGATGAGTCCTAGTACTGCGTAGGCTTTAGCAGTTACTGCATTAAAGTGTTCGATGAAACGTAGCTTACGGTCAAGTATAACACCAAGGTCCTTGATTGATGAAACTCGTTTTACTGGGGCAGCGCTCACTGCATACTCAAACGTAATTGGCGAGAGTATTCGTGTGAATGTGATTATGTTGCATTTCTGAATGTTTATAGTCATTCCGTTTCTATCACACCAACTCATGATCCTATCTATGTCCATCTTAAGTGCACAACAATCTACCAGAGTTGTTATGATGCGATAAATTTTCAGATCATCTGCGTACATCACCTTACACGATGTCAATTCGCTGCAAATGTCATTCACAAAGAGCACGAAGAGAAGAGGTCCAAGGTGACTCCCTTGAGGTACACCCGATGTGATGTCGAATGGGTCTGAAAGTACAGTTCCAAGTCGCACAGATGCACTGCGGTTTGTAAGGTACGAGAAGATCCAATTGGTCAGCCAGTCCGGAAATCCGATTCGCCTCAACTTTTCAACAATTCAATTTGTTTCCTTATACATCGTCGGGGGTTTACGCTCTCGTTAAAAAGATACAGACCCACACAACTCGTTCGGCATCACACCGTATGCGATTACGAAGAGAAAGAGAATCGGAAATCGCAAAATTTTTTAACGCGTTCCGCATTGCCGATGCAGTGAGGTAATGAGTGTCATCGAACATATTCGGCAGCGAACATGTTCGTTCGGAAAAATGATCCAAATCTTCGTGCGCAATCCTGAAACTAAACGATTGAAATATATGGCTGGCCTGAAAATATCGGTAGGAGTCAGTGTCCGCCTGGACACCGCACGGAGTGGCAGTTTCTGCTGTGTAGGTTCAACTCGCAGTCATTTCCTTGCTGCGTGTTAATTCTATCATGCGCATGTTATCGCTCGAGTTGAACTCTACCATTGTATGTACAAATGCCGTACTTACGATGTAGACAAGATGTGTGGTAATGTACAGTGGTTTAGATTTGTTTGGATTTAGTTAAATTTTCAATGCTCAGGCGCGTTCGGCTTCTTCCATGCGCTGCATTCGAGGGGAAACTTATATTTGTCTTCTTTTCTATTCCAATAAATAATCTCGAAAGTTGTGCGCTTTATAGCGTATCATTGCGCGAATACTCACTACTCCGGTGATATGCATTTGCATAAAATTGACAAAATATCGATTGTCGCTGATCAATTTTCTTGTTTTTAACTGTACTGATAATATCTTTTGCTTCAATCATATTATTATCCACGTTTAGGTGGTTTTGGCTTGAGACGAAGCTGGCCCAGGTTATAACTCAAATTTATGTCAAAATAAATTAAGTGATAACAGTTTCGGTTGAAACCTGACTCAGTTTCGAGATCAAACAAAAACGCATTCGTGCTAGGGCATACGAGTCCGGTGCATAAAGTTCATACCTATTTGTGTGCATGAAAATAGGTGTGAATAAACAGATGGAAAGGGAATCATATGTATCAACTAATAACAATATAATAAAATGTAATAGATAATTCGAAATTTTAAAAACAGTTTACCAAGCGAAATTTTCACTGAAATGCTGTTAAGTTTATTAAGTTTTTTGGAACTAATAATTGGAATGTGGATTGCATGATATTTAGTAACAAGGATCACCGTTCTGGCGGAGTAACTATTGGTGTTTGTTTCAGGCAAGATTTGTTCACGAAAATATATAAGGCTAGTAACTAGGACTATAACCATTCATGTATGGGCTTACAGTTGTATTATCTACAGCATTGCAGTTATTGATATTAGTCTGAAAGCATTCCGCTGGAGCAGTGCTGCCAGGGACATTTTCAGTTAGCAGTGAAAATGATATTTGTACAGATATTTTCGTTATATTGCATTATTATTGAAAACTGATAAAAACACATAAATGTAAACAATCTTTGTCTATCTTTCCTGTGCTATGGGCTATTGAACAATTGCGCAGGTCATAGCACTCTGATAGAAGCATCACTCTTGATAATCAGAGGTTTTTAGTGTTTCTTAATACAAACAAACCAAAAAAAAGTTTAGCATAAAAGGTTTCGAGTGATCGGTGTGAATGAATTTGTTTATAGACATCATTCAAAAACCGGGGATGGAAAACGTGTGCAACTTTCGTAGCCATATATTTTTCCAATCATGATAACTGGCCAACAACATTTCGATCCGCCTCAAATTGTTTAAAATCACAGTATTTTCAAATCGATTGGAATTTCTTAATCGGACAAGATCAGTTGAGTATGAATCTAATATTAATAGTAGACCCCATGTTATATAATACTTTCAGAGAAAATTGTTTAAATCTCACGGTATAAAGATACTTTCCTAAGATTCAAATTTGAAAAATGTTACATGGTTAATTTTACGAAGATGCGAATTTTAATCCAGGTCGCAATTCTATGATTGTGAGTATTGTGTGAATTATATTAGAATTTAAACTAAACTGTTCTCATTAGGGTCAGATCCAAAAAAATGTGAAAAGCCTTCAGACAGCACAGAAAAGCTATTAGGAAAACTTGGAGTCTCAAATCGAATTACATCTTTGAGTTTATATAAAAAATTGTATGTTTTATAATGTTCTTGTGTGGTGTCAGATGGAAGAAGTGATGACAATCCTGTAAAAGCTTAGCTATCTGCTGAGAATGGTGTTCATTGCGATAACTGGGGCACTTACGAAACAGAACTGCGTAGAACTGAAGAACTTATAAATACTATCAATTTGGACAGTCTTCGGCTATATTTTCCAAGCAACTGGATTTTTGCAAAGATTCTAGGGGAATTCTATTGTGCTTCGGAAAGTAAACATTGAGTAGTAGCTTATTACTGAAAGAGAAGCACATACCACAGAGAACGTCCATCTTTAGCGATCAACTTGTGTAAAAATCACTAACGTTGTCGAAGCTAATTGGGATATCTCCACCCGGTGCGTTACTGTCGTCATGTTTTAGTGACCGAGTTCGATAGATTGAAAATCGAATTGTAATGCCTGAAGATATTTAGGTTTGAAGAAAACCATTTTTGTTGTAAAAATCACTTTCAACTGTCCAAACAAAAGGTTATTTTGAAAATTTTCTCCAGAAATAGTCTTATTATCCAGTGTAGCGCATTCCTCTGTATTTGACTCCTAAAGTGCACAGACTCTGGGTATTACTATAAAAATTGATTCCGTCAGACACTAGTTACACTGTTACCAGTTATTTTATACATAAATAATACATTTCTATGCATTGTAATCAATAAATATAACACGTATAGCATAAAATATAGTTAACCCTTAAATGCATAACGTTGTTTTAAAACAATATTACGCAAAACATCTCAAAATTATCACAGTAATGTATTGAAACTAGGAAACAATTTTCACAAAATTTTAAAAAAATTATTTGCACCTTTGAGGGTAATATGTTTGGAAATAAAGTAAAATGTGATATCAATTGATACAAAAAATATGCATTGCACATTTTTAAAAGACCTATTATGTACAACAATAATGTTGCCAAAAACGGAACCCATTTGTTGCCAAAATCTTAGTGTACCGAAAGGGAGCATGCAAAAATCGGAACGTGCCAAAAACAGAATCTTACTGTACTATCATTGAACAGCCTCCAAGAAACATAAAAAACACATATCGTTAATACTTCCTCCATTCCATTACTCGTTGAAAAACCTTGTCAATACGCTCCAGTATTGACAAAACAACTGAACGTGTAAGGACCGCTAATACGGAACACAAACAAGATCAAACATTATTTACTAGTATATATGATGATTGACAGCAGAAATAACAAAAAGCGCCACAAAAAGCATAAGCAATCAAAACATCGGGAAAACAATATTTAGAACAGATGGATAAATCGTCGTACCCGGAACATCACGTTCCAAATCCATTCTTGACCGTTCATCATTCCGAATTAGATCCACACATCACTGTGAACAGCCTAGTGAAAGAAACCGATTCCACGCACCCCGGCTTGGCCACAAAGTCAACTTACTGTACTATCATACTACAAATTATGCAAAACATCAAACTGTCTTGAAAACAAAAACTCCAAAGACTGTTAATGATTAGCGGCTCTTAAGCGTTCAATAATCCATTGTGGTATAACAAAGTTGGATTGATGATGTGCATCAAAAATATTGAACGCGTAAAGTCCGCTATTCATTTATACCTATGTGGAATATGAATGATATACAAAGGGACAATCTGCTCGCTTAGCAAATTACAAACACGCACATGCACTCGACTGACACTACACCACTCCATCGATACAAAACACCGCGGCAGCGTCAATGCAAACAATCGCAAGCACCGCTCCCGCTCGCATGCGGTGGGAATTGAATCGATTTTCGATTTAGGCGAACATAGATCGCGATCCAAATTTTTGAGGAAGAATCGCATTGCCGAACGGATCCGATCATCATTGTTCGGATACAATTCCGAACATGTATCGGAAAGAACCTAAATCGCAGCGATGCAAGGTGAGCGTAAGAGAGAAAAAATACGAACATGTGAGATACCATATTCACTTGGCTTTGGCCGATCGGGCGCTCAACAGATGCACACTCATAAACAAGAAAAACAGAATAAAGCATCGGAGGTAGGTGAGTGCGCATGAGCCTTGAGTGAGCGTAAAACGATGCGATTCTTCCTATCCTTGTTCTCAGCAGAAAAAATATATTTTCAGATTTCTCCGGGTCTTGGGCGAAAATGACGCTTTATGAACAAGGAGGTGTTGACCAAATTTATTCGATAATCTTATACCTTTTCAAGATGTTGATTAATGTAGTAACGGATTTTATCATGCCTTTTTCATTTCTTTTCTCGCTCTAGAGGATAGCTAATGTGAACTAGAATGACCCTTCTTCTTGATCCTATCCTGCCTGGTAAAATACAATTGGCTTAAATTCAAAGCTTTATATTTGAATGAACTAAAGTAGACAGTTCGAGTCATTGTAATAAACGACGTATTTTATTGCAATTTTGGGTTGAGAATCCTGTTTGTCTTTATCAATATTAAAATAAAGATGATTGAAAAAGAAAAAAAGCTCTTCGAGTTTTGGATCCATGTTTGCTATCTTTTGGGGTAGATTCATTTCATCAGAATTTATAGATGCAGATTTTTACTTGTCCTCAAATTTTATTTCCAAATCTAACACACTTCACATAATCTTAGAAAAAAGACCAAAACCAAGTTTCATAATTTCCTTTAAGAAGAAATTCCGGAGTCGTCACTCGTTGTACACAGATCACAACAGAAGACGCACAAGAAAATATCAGGCTGGACCATACATTCAGTAAATTCTCAAAGTAATACAAGTCTGTTTATGGAAGATCTCCCTCATAATATGGGATAAGAGCAAAGACAACATATCAAGAAGACAGAGTTGCCAGTTCAGTTCTGAATCTGGAGACATTAACAGCAATACGTCTTTCGGGTAAAGGTGATACTTTCTATATCTACTTTTATATTGAGATCGCTATCTTCGTACAATAGACAAAACCTTTATTTCTCATTTACTATTGCGATTTCTGTTCAATGTACAGCGACTCCCAAAAGTTAACAAACTTGAACATAAATCTCATCTAATTATGTTTCTATCCTTCATGAAGCTGTCAATCAGGATTCTCAATTGAAATAAAATCAAATGACTGAACACCTAATCGAGTTTGATCAAATATAAGCTGTTCGCTCACGAGGCGACAGGACACGCGCCACAAAAATATTCACTATGGATTTTGTTCTACCTATTCCAACGCTGTTGCTGTTGCCGCGTTTTTTGTGGCGTGTGTCCTGTCGCCTCGTGTGCGTACAGCTATAAAGTTAAAATTTAGGCCAAATATATCCAACAAGATGCTAACGAGCAAAAAGGTTGATTCAAGATTACATCAAGCATACTCCAGAATGAGTGAATAATAAAAGATGAAACAAATATATCTGTGACAGAAAAAAAAACTGTTTCATTTTGCTGCATTACCCAGCATCTTTCAAAAGAGTCTTAACCCTCTAGTTCCCAACACCGCCTCTAGGCGGTCTCTATAAAAATCTAAATAAAACTACTAAAACATGATTGTATGTTGTCATCCGCACTAACATTTTTTCCCAACGCTCACACCCTTCATACACACACATTATTTTAATATTCGTAGCTTTCTGTTAAAGGCATTTGAAGCTCAAAGTTGAAAATTCGAGGAAAACGTGGAAAAAAAACTATTTTGTGTTTAGTGGTAATCTTCATTAAACAAATTTTAACTGTTTTTGGAAATTTCAATAACTAAAAAAAATATTTTTGAGTAGCCTGTTACTAGCATTTCACTGTAGATGTGAATTGGTTTAGTGGAATAATTCGGAAGTTTAGGTTTTTTGGTAAAATACTTTGCCCGCCTAGAGGCGGTGTTGGGCAGCTGAGCGAAATTTTTTATTAGTCTTTAGTGATTACTTATCGTACCGAAACCAGTATTATGTGCCATTTTAACTGAAAAAACTCATGTTTTGAAAACTTTGGGTGAATGTTGCAGTTAGAATATGGATATTTTTATCATTTAATAATATTTAGGGGAGTCTGGGGCTAGTTGACAGAATCTTTTTTTCTCCTTTTGTATTAGACATATGGCACTGTCTCTAGTTCTGCACTTCAAGTACTGTTTAATCCATTCTTCAATGTGTTTATGTTGCATTAAATTCTGTTTCGTACACGTTGTAAGTGATATTGAGTTTTCGAGCGTATTAGAGTGAAGAGCCTACTTTACTCGTATTAGGAAGGGTGCCTCACAATTTCTTTAATTACTCGGAATACAATTGATGTAATGCGTATGAATTAGCATCAATATATTTGCTTTCTTCTTATGAACCATTATGATATCAAAAATCGCCATTTGAACCAATACGTTGAACAAAGATGGCTAACGCCGCTCTAACTCATTACCCTAAGTAACGTTCTTAAGTTTCAGCATTTTTGTTATTTAGGGCGAGTTCAAAGCTATTCCACGAATGACTAGATTTTTCGATAGCGCGCGAAAGGAACTTTCCTCGGTCGTATATGTAATATACGTAACCACAAGTAAAATTTGTTTTTTTTTTGTTTGTTTACTTCGGAATTTCACCTGAAAAATTTCGAAAATTTAGCTTTTGAATACAAATTGTGCGCCGAAATTAAAATGCACGAGCATTGGGCTGAAAAATAATAACAAGTATCATTGATTTGCAGTTTTATTCAAAAAACATCTCACGCGATCCATACTTTATCATCAAAAGTGGCCAGGTGGCATCATTGTGCGTATAGTCGTGAATTGGCGAGATTTCCGCGTCACATATTTAAAATTCTGTAATGCAGACAACAGTCCGCTCTTTTATGCAACGCATTCACTTTTACACGATCTTCTTAAAATAAAAACATAAAACATGATAAGTGAAACCATCGCCAGCAGACCCTGGACTCCCCTACTATAAATTAGAAGTCAATAATTAAACAACCAAATCACTAGAGAAATACTCCTTACAGTTTAGGTATTTTGCGTTCTGATGGAGTCCAAAATATAAGAAACCATCTGTATTCGCTTATGTTGAAGTAACTAGAAGAAAAAGAAGTTTTTGTTTTTTATTCGCCCAGGTGCCCAACACCGCCTCTAGGCGGCCTACTTATTTTAAGCTCTTAATGAAAAACCCATTACTTCCAAGAATTTTAAACATTAATTTCGTTTTTCTCATCACGAGGCCCACCTCCAAAAGTTTTTTCAAGCCAAAAAAAAAATTTGGGCACTAGAGGGTTAATTTTGTTCAAATTTTATCTACTCTTTTCTATATCTCCATGCTCCCAAAATATCATTAGTGTGCAAAAAACGGTGGAATCTGGAATTATGTTTTTTACGCTTAAAGGTGGGACTTTTCAAGTATTCAGGTTCCTCTGAGCACACTGCTAAAATAAGGCAATCCATTTTTACAAATAAAAACGGTTTTGGAATAAAGCTTTTTAACCAATAGGCCCCGTGCGAATCTAGAAACTTTGATAAAAATTTAATAGCTTTCTCTGGCGATTTTAGATCGAAATGTAGTTTTCTGCAAAGTTGTACACAATTAAATTGTCCATCAGATTCTCACTTTTGGTAATATTTGAATGTCTAAAGTACTACCTAGGGGCAAAAATGTGAACCAGTTCCATTGAAAAACCTAAATTTTCAAACAAAAAAACTTTAAAATAAAAAGTTGTTCTGGAGCCCCCAACAGAATATTTTAATTTTACTTTCAAATGAAAGGGAAAAGCCTATTCTATCACATGCTGAAATTTTAGCGATGCCGATTTTTTTCGATTAAAATTGTTCTATCAAACACACCGTGAATGGCTTTCTGTCAGATACACAATTTGGTTTCCGAACAAAGGGCCGAACGACTATCTTGACTTGCTCTCAAGAGAAATACAAATGGCTTTAAAAAAGGGGGGGGGGGGGGCTTTTGATTCAGTTTCTATCCAAATTTCTTTCTGCACCAGTATGGTCTTTAACGGACTCTAAACAAATTTTTGCTAAACTTGCTGTCTGAAAAACACATGCATTTTTCGCATGGTGATTTGTCGAAATCACGAATTAGCTACATGGGTCTTCCCCAGGGCTCACTACAACTTTTACGTGAATGACATTAACGAATGTCTTGTCAATTCCTGCACGCTAAGTCAGCTTGCAGATAACGGTGTGGTCTTTGTTACATTTGTCTGCTTGGGCCCTCCAGCTGGGTATCGAGTTCTCCACGGAGAAAACTGAGCTAGTCGTATTTTCAAGGAAGCATGAACCAGCGCAACTACAGCTTCAATTAATGGATCAAACTATTGCTCAGGTTTCAACTTTCAAATATCTCGGGGTCTGGTTGGACTCTAAAGGTACTTGGGGATGTCACATTAGGTATCTGAAACAGAAGTGCCAACAAAGGGTCGACTTTCTCCATACAATAACCGGAACATGGTGGGGTGCCCACCCAGAAGACCTGATCAGGCTGTACTAAACAACGATATTGTCGGTGATGGAGTACGGGATTTACTGTTTCCGCTCCGCTACGAACATACATTTCATCAAACTAGAGCGAATCCAATATTGTTGTTTGCATATTATTTCGGGTTGCATGCACTCGACTCATAAGATGAGTCTAAAAGTGCTAGCAGGTGTCCTTGCGCTGAAAATGGATTTTGGGACCTCTCATATCGATTGCTCATCCGATGCGATATCTTGAACCCGTTAGTAATTGCAAATTTCTAGAGGCTTGTCAAACTCAATTTTCAAACCCGATTTATATCCTTGTACTTCGATTACATGGCACAAAATACCAATCCTTCTTCATATTATCCCAATCGTGTCAATCTCCCCCATGCTTCTGATTCAAGCGTATTCTTCGACACATCCATAAAGTGCGACAAATCCTGAATCACATACGTCCGCAAGTGATCCCATGTATCTTTTATAGTAAATTTCGAGAAGTCGACTGCAACAAGGTGTTTCACACCGATGGGTCAAGTCTCGACGGCTCCACTGGCTTCGGTATATTCAATCAAAACCTCACCGCCTCATTCAAACTCAACGATCCTGCTTCAGTTTTCGTCGCCGAACTTGCTGCTATTCAGTATACCCTTGGGATCATTGATACTTTGCCCACCGATCATTATTTTATTGTCTCGGATAGCCTCAGCTCAATCGAGGCTCTCCGTTCAATGAAATCTAGAAAGCACATTCCATATTTTCTGGGGAAAATCTGGGAGTGCCTGCGTGCTTTGTCTGTAAGATCGTACAAGATTGCCTTAGTTTGGGTTCCCTCGCATTGCCCCATTCCATGTAATGAAGAAGCGAAATCTTTAGCTAAGGCGGGCGCTTTAGAAGGATATATATATATATATATATATATATATATATATATATATATATATATATATATATATATATATATATATATATATATATATATATATATATATATATATATATATATATATATATATATATATATATATATATATATATATATATATATATATATATATATATATATATATATATATATATATATATATATATATATATATATATATATATATATATATATATATATATATATATATATATATATATATATATATATATATATATATATATATATATATATATATATATATATATATATATATATATATATATATATATATATATATATATATATATATATATATATATATATATATATATATATATATATATATATATATATATATATATATATATATATATATATATATATATATATATATATATATATATATATATATATATATATATATATATATATATATATATATATATATATATATATATATATATATATATATATATATATATATGAAAGACCAATCAGCTTCAGCGAATTTTTCAGTATTACTCATCAGAGAACCCTCGAAAGTTGGCAATCTTCATGGAGTAATGGAGAACTAGGAAGGTGGCTATATTAGATAATCCCTAAGGTATCGAAGAAACCATGGATGTGGGTCGGGATTTCATTCGTGTGATATCTCGGCTCATGTCCAATCACTACACTGGGCTCGCAAAAAGCGGTATCTGCGCCTGTGGTAACGGTTATCACGATATCGAACATATTGTCTGGGCATGCGCCGAGTACTGTTCTACCAGATCTCAACTTCGTGGAAATTAACAGGTAAGTTTATTTATGCGTGAATAGGTACAAACGTTTAAAAAATATGTGTACTGGTGGGGCAAGATAGAGTCTTGATGGATTCTATTGATTCATCCTTATATGAAAGTCTCGCCCGTAGAAACGAAATACTAGAAGTCAAACGTGGAGAACCATCCAGTTAGCTGAAATCTCACATGCAGTAGACTGCAGGATGTACGTTAATGTGACCGAGGTTCAATACGGGATTCCTAGAAGGCTCACACTCTAGCTGTGTGATCGAGGAACTGATGTTACCAATTACGCATTTAATATATAACCTTCCAGTTTTGTATAATTGATTGTGACTTATCAAATGATCCAATGTTGGAACTGATTGTGTAGCTCTCTTTTTGACAACGGCAAAAACTATATTAGAAAATACATCATTTGCTTAGACTCTAAATCGAACCCCAAAACGTCGCTTTTCACCTCGAACTGAACATATATATTAAGAAGAACCACAATCTATTCAAAACATCCGCTCAATATTTTGCATTGTGATCATCCTTTCTGCAACATGTCCGTCTTACCCCTACCATATGTCCGTTTCACCCGCAGTATGGAAAAAGTGCAGATATTTCTTCGTTTTCCAGTTCTTTAAAAACTGATACAAAATGATTTTTGTAAAATAATCCCCCTGGGCACTCGAAAGCCAACATATGGAGCTACAACATAGAGTATTACATGGTGACAACAACATGCTCTTACCATGTTATATTAAAGTATATCCTCAATATGTCCGTCTTACTCCCAGTTCCCGTACATAATGCATTAGTCTGAATATGTAATCCTTACCGTTGATTCCCGATGCCCGATATCTACCCCCAGCTTTGTCCACAGCAAACGCAAACGGGCCTTATCAAATAAACGAATTGAATAATAAAATAAATAAAGAGATTCATAGGCTTCAAATACCTAGAGCAGGAAAACACAGAAGTGATACAAGTATTCAACAAGAAACTCGTAGCAGTGGCTAATGTGGTGAAAAAGGTGCCTGGAGCGGTTAGAATCCCTAACGTCGCACTGATAGTGGTAGTCCCGACATTTCCGAACATGTTTAAACTAGTAATAAGAAAATTACTAAATGAGGGACCCTTCTCTGATCGATGCCGAAGCTAGTGTTTTTGTCAAAGCGGGTAAGCCGCCTGAGAATCGCTTACTGGGTACTTTCAGAAAACTCTTGGAAAGGCGCATCCTGAACAGGCTGACAACATTTATCGAGAGCGATTATAGGTTGTTGTAGAAACAACACAGAAGTCACGATCGGGGAGCATTCCATAATCTCGAAGCAAGCGCTGAAACAACAGGAAGTGACGATCGACGACCGACTGAATTTCAACACCCTATGTCGATTATATCTGTGAGAAGGCGGTCAAATCTATGAACGCATTAAACAGAAATATGCCGAACAGCGATGAAGCAAAGAGTAGCAAGAGGCGTCTTCCGACTATTGTATCATCGTCTATTCTGATGTATGGAATTTCTGTCAGGGTCACAATGCTGGGGACACAGCGTAATCGAATGAAACCAAGCAGTACATTTAGGATCAAAACCATGCGAATCACGAGCGTGTACATAGCTGTTTCATCGGATGCAGTCTGTGTCGTCGCCGGAATAATCATTATCTGCATCATTCTAGTGGAGGATAGCGAGTGTTATATATAGAAGGAGACTACGGAAAACACTGATATCTAACTCGATTACCAAGTGTAAACAAGAAGGGGATTTGGCGGATGATTGTTGATGAACACACAGACTCATACCGGTTATCCCGATCTGGCTGAATATGAATTGGATGTAAGTAACCTTCTAACTTAGCGATTCTCAACCTTGGGTCCGCGGACCCCTAGGGGGCCGTCAAGTCGTTGCTGGGGGTCCGCGAAGAGGAAAATCTTTTCCGGACGAATATTGAAACAAGTTTTTTTATCGTATCAGACTGAAAATAATATATACAGCATATAAATCGATGTTAAGCCGTGGGGATCCGCAACCGCCCAGGGTAATTTTGAAGGGGTCCGCGACCGCCCAGGATAATTTCGAAGGGGTCCGGAAAACCCAAGGTGATTTCGAAGGGGTCCGCGTAGCAAACAAGGTTGAGAACGGCTGTTCTAACTAATACTATTCCTGGTTGGTCATGATTGATTCAGATCGTACCTACGATCAGCAAGTTAGCAATACTAATGAACAGATGGATGAGGATGAATGTTGGAGACGTGGACAAACTTAGAATCATTTGTGCTAAAACACGCTCCAACAGATTTGATTCAGATTTAGCGTAGGAGTTTGTTGGAGAATTACAATTTTTTCTAACTTGGTTCTGCTGTATTCAATTTTTTTCATACGTCCTTGTGCCACCCTAGTGGACATCCCTACAATTCAATAGGAATTGCTGGGCTCACTGGTGGCAGCCCGCCTGTCACTCAGTTGACGCACCGAACAGCATCCGGTTAGCTAGTCAGAATATAATAGAGTTCAGTAGCAGTAACACGCGTTTTTATCACTCTGTTTTGTCCGCGTTATATTTTAATAAAGTATATATGTTTTAACGTATGGGTCGTGTAATCTTCTCTATCGGTCACCTCCGAACACGGCCCACAACAATGAATAACTCCAACTCGGTTAAAAATCCTGCGAGGTTTACGCTACGAACGAAATGAGAGAGTGCCACAATGAGAGCTTATGCATTGGACAGATAGTTGATCTGACTACATTAATGCCATTCACATACTGTATAGCAACAAACGCCACTAATTTACAAGGTACCGTTTTTATGGTTAACGGGACCAAAAATTTATTTATTTGCAAATGGCTGGAACGATATATCGCCAACACAACCTAGACTTTACACTCTTCTCTATGCAAATTAATACTTTTAAATATATACTTAACTGTCTCATTCACGAATTGCATTCTCTCTCTGACGCACTGTGTTTGATGGGTTTGAAAGTTCATGTGACCGTTTCAATTGTACGTTAAAATAATGGACCTGAAAATTCTATTCTGCGCGAAAAAAAAATTTCCAAGACGAATTGAACTTGCCGGTTTTTAAATAACTAATTGAGGTCCATCAATTAAGCAAAAACATCAGATAATCTTAAACGACGCCGCCAAGGAAAGAAGAACGATAAGGTCAAAATAAAAAAGGATGGAAATACTAGAAAGTGCGTTGTATATTAATTGTCATTTTCAAATAATGGAATTTTTTAAAATATTTTAGACCTTTCCGAAGCAATGTTTCTCAAACTCGTACAATTTGTTTTACTTATTCATTTTGTTAAAATCATTTTTTCAAATTCATTAATTTATTCATTTCATGGATTTTATTTGTTTTGTTTATTTTATTCATTTTGAATACTTGACTAATTTTAAATATGTGATCATTTCATTTCAATCATGTGATTTAGCATTCCTTTTGTTCATTTTGATCATTTTGGTTCATTTTATCTATTAATTCGCTTTCTTCTTTGGATTCATTCTGATCAGTTTATTCATTTCATGAGTTTATTCATATCATTCATTTAAATTATTTTATGCACTATTTTTATTCTATGTATTATATTTAGTTTCGCCTTGTATTGATGAAACTATTTGTACAGTCGAACGATATTCATGATTTCAGGATTTTTAAATATGAGTAGAGTGATTCCCTTTCATGATTTCAGGATTTTAGTCACTGTTTTTTAATATTTTAGTCATGAGTATTGTGATTTATGTTCAATATTTCAGGAACTTTACCATTATTTTCATAGTTTGTATTCACGTTGTCGTGATATTTTTGTCACGAGTAGAAATTTATGTTTATTAATATTCATGATTTCAGTATCAGTATATTAGTAATGATTTTTAATATTTTGGTCACGAGTGTGATTTATGTTCATGATTTGAGGATCTTAATCACTATTTGCGTAATTTCTTCCAGAGCTTACTTTCGAATTTGACACGTAGAGTGATGTGACTCATGTTCATGATATCAGCAGTTTTATCATGGTATTGGAAATTTTTCTTCGTCTTATCGCGATCTAATGTTTTACATTTCTTATAAAAGAAATGTATAGAATTCGCTCAAACTTTCAAGATTTTTTCCGAGGCCCGGAGGGCCGAGTCTTATATACCAATCGACTCAGCTCGACGATTTGGGACAATGTGTGTGTGTGTGTGTCTGTGTGTGTGTGTGTATGTAACGGACAAATTCTCATTCGTGTTTCTCAGCAATGGCTGAACCGATCTTATCCAAACCAATTTTAAATGAAAGAACTAAAAAACAGTATGAACGCTATTAATTTGTTTTTGATTCTGTTGTTTAATTTCCAAGATATGAATGTTTGAATGCGTAAAAATGGCGTTTTTTGCAGTTTTTTTGAATTATCTGCCGAAATTGACAATATAGATTTACAATTTATATGTTTTTAGAAAGCTTAAACAAATACCTTTCGAACAAGCTATAGATTGTTGAAATCGGACTATTATCAAAAGAGATATTTAACATTAAATGCGGACGAAAGATTTTTATCATTTCCCATTGCCAGAAATATGACCAAAACATGTAATCTATTTTTAACGCCAAAACGGCTTATTTTGTGTAAATAGTATCTTCGGTGAATTTAATGGAGGCAATATGCCCTTTCTTTTGGTATTGTGCTTTTGCTGATTAATCCCCCTATGAGTGAGATATTTACACAAATTTTCTTGGAAGTGATTATATCGAAATGATGCCTTCAGCAAATTTGTAGCTCTTACTTTTGCGAATAACTTTACTGAAGACTTCAATTATCTATTTTGAATATTTTAAAAGTTATGGCTTGTTGTTTGTTGATTACTCTTTGTCGCCAATTTATTGTTCAATATAGTAATAATCAATTGAAATAAACCAAACATTATTTCGATAAAACGAATTTTGTATTTCATTTTTCTATCTACAACCGCTAGAAATAATCACCGAACACTTTCAAGTTGTCTGGAAGGAACTTGATAACTTATCAGTGCAAAAATGTTCATTTGTGCGAACCTTCTGACAGCAATTTTTCTAACTTATAACCATCGGATCGATCTGAAACATATCGGAAAATGAAGAGCTAATTAAATAACTCCAAGCAACGGCGTAGCCAAGAGAAGGTTTTGGGGTTTAACACCATACAACCCACCCCCCACCACACCCAATAAAAAATATTGGATTGAAGTTGAAAATTTATTGATGCTGACTGATTTAATTCAATATTACAATAACAATTATCTGATCCGTACATTGATATCTTGTTGTTGTAAGCATCATGAGAACTTTGGATAAATTGTCGGAATGAGGTCCTGATATGTAACTGGTCTATTGGTCTTGATTTCACAGTTGTCTAATTGCATCAATATCAAAATCCTGCCTGAAAACATTCCAATAGAAAATTCCAGAGCTCTGTAATCAATCATAATCCTCAGATTTATTTTCAAATTGAGCTCGTTTTTGTAGAGATGTACTGTAATAAGGGTCTTTATTTAATAGGAAGCAAAGTTAAAATTGATTTAATGTCTATGAAACATAGAACTGCGCACCAAAAAAATGCATAACTTTCATCATTTGCTAAAAATGTTTTTGCCTTTCTCATTCACTCTAAAATTCGTCAATCTAATCCCGACCGGGAGGGCCGAGTGTCATATGCCAATCGACTCAGATCGGAAAATGTCTGTGTGTATGTATGTGTGTGTATGTGTGTATGTGGAAAATAATGTGACCTCTGTTAATCAGAGATGGCTGGATCGATTTGCACAAAGTTAATCTAAAATGAAAGGTATAACCTTCCCATCGGCTGCAATTGATTTTTTTATTGATTGGACTTCCGGTTCCGGAGTTACGAGTTGAAGAGTGCAATCACACAGCAAATTCACATATAATCTGAAATGAAAATTTTTCAAAATCAAATTTGTATTTTTGATGCCAAATGACTTTATAATGCATGAAACATCGAGATTTGATGTAAACTCGAAAAAAATAATGTTTGACAAAAATTGATTTTTTTGGACTTTGGTACATTTTTGCCTTTCTCATATAGAAAGGTTATGCAATCACTCTAAAAATCGTCAATGATACCGGCCCGGAGGGAGTATGCAGTGAGTGGTTGCTATTTTAAAATTGAAACTAGTTTAAAATTTCGTAACAAGTTGAAAATTTTCGGCAGGACCCGGACCTCCCGGATCTTACTATGTGATACTGAAACATCGCTTGAAACCAGCGGCGATCAAGCGATGTTTCAGTATCACATAGTATCTCAAGATCGTGGCTGTCGATCCATTGTACGTATGTACAAATCGTACTGAACATGTATTATTCATTTCCACCTTTGTATTGAACATAACCAGCCATGGAATCGTAGTCTGGACAAATCAGAAAAGCACAATTGCACCACTAGGTGGATTAAAACAGGTTTTTATTTTGGGAATGCGTCGAGTTGAGACGGAAACGTAATATGATTAAGATCGAGGATAACACTTTCCGAATGTAGAGAGAAATTTATGAGAAATGACGATTTCCATTCGACTCAAGCAGGTCCTGATCGATTTTGATGAGAATTTGATTTTTGTTGTATGACCAATTATATGTATAGGTCAAATGTTCAAAAACAGTAATTTAAGGTCAAGATAACATCATTTTGAAACCGCCAATTTTAGAGGTTTAGTATCTTCGATGAGTTTTACAAACGTTAAACAGCGCATCATTTGATAAAATAATTTTGGCGGTATATCGTCCAAAAAGTATTTATGGTGAATTTTCTCAGGTTAATATTCATGACTACAATAAAGTCTCAACAAATTCGTTAAAAACACGAACTCTGTTACTATTTTCTGAAAAATTAATTCTGCATAATTTTAAAACTTTGCCGTTTGGACAGTAAGTTCGATTTTCACCAAACCCCACCAATTGTAAAAATGGGTTTGTAAAAAAACGTAAGGGCGATACTTCAATGCTGATAGGTGGGACCGAAAAAGTAAACAATCGTCAAAGGGGCGATACTATCATTTTGTCAATTTCAATAGCAAACACAAATTTTAATTTAATAATTTCAAATACTTCATGAAGTTTTGGGTTTCGATCACTGAATCATGCAATCTAGGATGTAAAAAACACAATAGTTCTTAAATAGGAAATAAAACCAAGTCTGGAAATATTCACTGTTGATTTTCTTTGAATGGTGTCACTGCTAGTATCGCTTTTTTCCAGAAAAAGCGTTGATTTTTATGTCTCAGTCGCGTTGGAAATTTGAGTAAAGTATAAACTTCATTTCTATTCAAAAAAAAATTCGTTTTTTTGCCTCAGTACAATATACATGTATAGGTCAAAAATCCCCTTTAGGAAAATTCAGTTTTCCCACCAGAATGCATTGATTGAGGAATTTAGATATTTTATTAACAGAGCATTAGCAATAATTCGTTTGTATGTCTATTTTAAGGGCCATTTTTTCGCTTTCCCATTGATTTGGTTTGAGATTTATAGCACTGATGTTGTCCTATGCTGATTTGAGCGATTCTCTATGTCCTGCCACAATCCCATGTAGTATGTGTTATCAAAAACATCGCGAAACATCAAGTTCTAAATGTTCTCAAACGATATAATATCCGAAGAGAGTGATAAGAGTTATAAGAAATGTCTCATCACACTGTTAGGTGGATTAAAAGCGGTTTTTTGGTTATCATCGGTTTTTTTACGCGGAGTAGCGTCACAATATGAACTGTCATAAAAGTTCGACAGATTCGCGGTATCTTGTTCTGTGAACTATATCACGAATATGATTTGATGTGCTCAGCGCGTTTTCTATCCAGGCATCACACTGAACTTTATCAAATGAATAACGATGTTAGAGGTCTTAACAGTTTTCTCATATCTACTGTTTGTACCTATTACTGGTTGGTAGCAACTGGATATTTCATGAAAAAGTGCATTGATCAAAAATAATTCCACGAACAATACTTCAAATTTTTTAAAATAGTTCACGTGAAAATTTCATTATCAAGTTGCATGAAATTGACAATAATTAGGGATATCTTCTAAATATCACAAGCACGCAAAATCAAATGTAAGTCATGTTTAAGGAATCACGGATCATGAATAATATTTCATGAATATGTGAGCTATTTTATAATCCGACGTGACTATTGTTCTAGGAATTAAGAACCAGTTTACGAATACAAGAATACTATTTTAGGATTTCGTGAACTATTTCACTGGAATGAATGGTATGTCGTGGTTGTTATACTAATGATGAACATGAACCAGCTCACGAGAAAAAATAATATTTCATAATTTTGTCAACTAGTTCACGAGCACGAATGGTCAGTCATGATTATTGTATTAGGAATCACGAACCAGTGCACGAATACATGAATATTTTATAATTTTGTGAATTATTTCACGGGCACACACGGTCAGCCGTGACTATTTCACTAGGAATTATGAACCAGTTCACGAATACATGAATAATATTTCATAATTTTGTGAACTATTTCAGGAGCACTGATATTTGATCGTAACTAATATATAAGGAATCATGAATTAGCTCTCCAGGATTGAATGGATTCATGAATAAAATTCCGAGATTCGTTAAATAGTTCACGAGAAAATATCCAAAATGTTTTGATTTCGTGAACTAATGTCCCTAAATCTATGAATAATATCATGAGTCGAGCTTTGGTTTTATGAATAATGTTTATAAAGTTATGTACAAAGTAGGGAAATGAAAATTTAGAGCCATAGTACTGGAGTGAGAGCAAGGATGTGAAATATACAAATCGGAAAATAGAAGTGGCAGGGTCATTAGCAGGGGCTCAAAATCTTAGAGCTAATCTTTTGTCTTCTGCTGCAGGAGTCGAGCTTAGGCAGCATAACTACGAACAAAATGTCTCCTGGTAAAGATAAACTTGTCCCTCTTTACTGTGAAAACCGACGGGATATTTTATTCTTGTGTCTTATGCTCATGATATCAGCAGTATTATAACGATATTCATAACTCTTCTTCGCTTTATTGTGGTAGGTTATTTTTGGATTACTATTGGATGTTTAACTCGGAGAAACATAACAATATGAACTGGACCATAAAAGTGTAACCAATTCGCGGTAACATGTTTTGGGAAATGTGCTGCTAACACGATTTGGAACTCAATAGATTATTTTGACCGCTCAACTCAGTTTTCATTTTCTGCTCGGACACCACATTGAACATTATCACGGAAATAACGATGTTCGAAGTCCTAATAGATTTCTTACATTCACTGCTCGTATATATGGCTGGTCACTACCAGACACAGACCATATTATATTTCATCATAAATATTTTGGAATAGTTCACTCAAAATTTTCAAGATCATATGTAGAGTTTTATGAAAGTGAAAATGATTATGGATATCTTCTAGATACTTCCAAGCACACAAGATAGATCGCGAATAATGTGCTATGAATCAAGAACCAGATCACGAATGCCTGTTAATTTATGATTTTGTGAACTGTTCCACCAGCACGTGGTGAGTCATGACTAATATACTAGGAATCACGAGTCTGAAAATAATATCTTGCGATTATGTGAACTATTCCACGAAAACAAATAGTGAATCGAGGTATATAATATATAAGGTATCATGAATATGTTCACGAGGAATGAGGAATATTATTGAATATTATTCCACGTTGAGTGGAAGAGTTCAACTAAGTATATTCAGACTTATTTCTTCATAGCGAAAAACAATTTTGGTAAAATAATTTTTTTTTCTCCATATTCAAACTGTTTAGTTTTTGTGAACCAATGAATAACCCCGAAAACCAGATCATGATCAAGATGCATTAAATCATGAATTCGTTCACTGTCAGACTGTAAATGTTCCTTAATTTTAAAAAGAAAATAATCGACTACACTTTTGGTTTATGAATGTTCATAAAGTTGTTAACTATTACACTGTTTTTGTAATGTTAAAACCTAATTGTTCCAAAATTCACTATTTTGCGAACCATTAGTTCCGTGTTACATTTATGCCTCGAAGAAAACACCAATGAATTAGGTAAATACATCATTTCTCAATAGTAATAGATACATGAGTACAATAGTAATAGATAGAGACATGAATCATTCCTATGAACGACATATTAAAATGTACGACAAAGTCGTGTTTGAGTTGAATGTACTGCGAGCCCGCATTTATCATCAGAAAATTGTGGAAAACTAAATGTCGAATAAATAAAAATGAATGTTAGTATGTGTGTGATTTATGGACGCCCAAACACCTTACCGATTTGCCATAAAAATGTATACGTAGTAGACATTTGTTATCTGCTCACCAGATGGCACTTCGGAACAAATTGTGTTTCACTCCTATTTCGTTGAAAGTCGCAGCAACGCGCGACGTGTATTAGCTAATATCGAATAAAAATGGAGCAATACCGTTTTCAGCAAAACTTCTTCATTCGACAAATATGTTATAACTTCATCAAATGAACACCTACATGAAACATTTTAACAGATTCGGAAAGTACACAAAATTTCACAAAACATTCAACCAACATAAACTAAATATACTAGAATTCGATGATTTGACTTTTATTGAAATACGTTAAATGTTCTAATTTGTCACGCGTTGTAACGTCACGTTCCATTATCGGTCATAAAACAATCCTCTTCCAGTATATTCAGTTAATGTTGATTGAATCTTTCGTGAAATTTTGTCTACTTTCTGAATCTGTAATAAATTTTGATGTAGGCCTTCATTTGGTAAAGTTATAACACATTTATCGAATGAACATTCGTCAAATCGTCGTAACGTCACGAAAGAATGTGAGGAATTCCACGAACAATTTTTTTTGTTCGATTTTTGTATTTTATACAGCAAAACTTTCTGAGAACGAGTTTCAGGGAATAAATATTTATGTATGAAAAAAATATACACTGAAAAAAATGTTGTGTCGTTATTCACAAAAACAAAAAAATGTGTTAAAAATTTAAATTGCAAAAGACTATTTTTTCTATTTTTTTATATTTTGTCAACAAAAACCTAAAAAGAAAAGAAACATTTTGAATGTGATTGTATGATGGAGAACTTATCGGTAATTTTTTTTTCTAACAATAACTTTATACATGTTCTTAAATTTCATACTAATTGACATACAAAACTGTAATTTTATTACAGAATATTATTCTATACATCATTTTAAATCGAAGAGCATTTAACAAAAATATTGCAAAATGCGATGCGATTTTTGACTGCAAATAGTATGAATTATGAAAATATGTCAAAAGTTGTTAGGAAAACTTTTTTATTGAAAGTTTCTCCATGATCCAAATACACTAAAAAAGTTTCTTTTACTTCTTTAAAACCATAAACATATGATTTTTGACATTTTATGATGGGGTAACGCGAATAACTTTCAAATAGGGCATAATCACACGAATTAAATGTTTTTGTTGGAAAAAAAATCCAAATATCTCAAAAACTATAGTATTTTGGAAAATTGTTGAATGCATTTTGATTTAAAACGATACATAGAATTATATTCTGTAATAAAATTACTTTTTTGTATGTCAATTAGTATGAAATTTAAAAACATGTATAAAGTTAGTGTTAGAAAAACTTCTTACCGATAAGTTCTCCATCATACAATCACATTCAAAATGTTTCTTTTCTTTTTAGGTTTTGGTTGAGAAAATATAAAAAATAGAAAAAGTGGGTTTTTTGCAATTTTGATTTTTAACAAAATTTTTGTTTTTGTGAAAAATGGCACAACATTTTTTTCAGTGTATATTTTTTTCGTACATAAATATTTATTCCCTGAAACTCATTCTCAGAAAGTTATGCTGTATAAAAAAATATTCGAACTAAAAAAATTGAAAATAAGGCACGTAGAAATGTTTACGACCTTTTGAAAAATCGCTCTTGTATCAAAATATTGCAATTGTCAGAGAAAATCATGAAGATTCATAAACTGAACACAACTTCATAGTTTCGTTCGAATCGACGATGGTCATATTTTGTGGTGGGGCCGGTTTCTCATGGAATCCCTCATGTGTCAAATGTACTTTTTTTTATTTAAAGGTGAAAGTCACTTTTTCACTCTAACTCGAATACTGTTCTACTTTAAATTTTTTGGACATCATTTTGGGATTTAGCACACGATTTTACATCGAAAATGGAGGTCACATATTGAAGCTCAGATTTTTCTTTTAATTTTGTATTGGTGGATGAAATCACAAATATATAGCAATTTTGTCACACCCTCATCAACATTCATTTTCTTCGTACACTGATAATATAAATTCGAAAATATAATGAAATCGATCTTGCAATGCACGAATTCATTCGTTGTTTTCTGCAACGAAGTATTTTCGTGCATTGTAAATAGTGGGTTTCGTTCATTTCATGAACAAGAATGCCTGCTTGGTGAACGAAAGCTTTCGTAAATTTTACACATTTAATGTACACTGCACGAATATTATCGTTGATAAAGACATTATTTTTCGTGAATGAAACGAAATGTTTTGTTTATTTTAATAAGCGTTTGTGTATATTACGTTGGCGGCACGAATTCATATCGTTTATTTTAGAAAGGTTTTCGTATATATTAGCCTCTTATTGTTTTCAGTCGATCATCTGGGATCGATCTTTGACAATATCGATTTTTTTTAATTCAAAAAAAATCGATTTGGCCAAATCGATTTCATTGTGGTACGAAGAAATGGCCGCTTGATGAACGAAAGTTTTCGTAAATTTTACTTATTTAGTTTACATTGCACGAATGTAATCGTTGATAACAACATTATTTTTCGTGAATGAAACGAAATGTTTCGTTTATTTTAATAAACGTGTATGTATATTACGAACGATTTTGTTGATCGCACGAATTCATTTCGTTCATCATAGAAAAGTTTTCGTATTTATTAGCATACTATTTTTTTCAATCGATCTTTTAGGATCGATGTTTGGCAACAACGAGTTTTTTTAAACAAAAGGATCGATCTGGTAAAATCGATTTTGCTCACGTCTATAGAGGACTAGAAAGATTGTGGTGTGATGAAATGGACGCTTGATGAACAAAAGTTTTCGTAAATTTTACTTATTTAGTGTACATGGCACGAATGTTGTCGTTGATAACGACATTATTTTTCGTGAATGAAACAAAATGATTCGTTTATTTCAATAAATGTTTGTGTATATTACGAACGACTTCGTTGGTCGTACGAATGCATTTCGTTCATGTTAGAAAAGCTTTCGTATTTAATAGCATGTTGATTTGACTTTGCTCCGGCAGAGAAAAACTCAAACTTCTTCATTTAAAACCAACGAGCAGTTCGTGATGGCTCAACTGAATTCGTACTGCTCCGGATTCTGGATCAAGCGAAAGAGGTTCAGGAAATCTTCCTGAAACCGGCGGACACGGATACGGCTACTAAATAATCAGACCGAGACCGTCGTGATGATCAACAATCATCTGACGTATAGCAACAATGACTCCATATTGAAGCTCTTTTGACGTTGACAGTTTGACGAATGAAGCTGTTTCGTAATAAGCCAACGAAAGTCGTTTCGTGGTTTTCACGAAAAACTCGTAATAAAAAATTAAAGTATTTCAATAGAACTACGAACGATTGATTATATGTACGAAAAATTCGCATATTTTATTAAAATTTTCTGTACGAATCTAATTCCTAGCGATTTACGAATATATTCTATCAGTGTATACATTTGCATCTTGCACTGTATCAGATAAACTCGAGAATGTTTATTTCTAGCTTAGCAGGACATAATTCTAATTTTTATGACTGCAATCATTGTAAATGATGAACTGTACTTTGCTTATGTAACTCAAATCAATTCTGCAATTTTACCCATCCTGTTAAGTATCAGAGATCTATCGAGCGACATTGTATTTCCAATCAAAGCTTTTGTTGTAGTCGAATGATATAGTTTAAAAAAAATTAATAAGATCATGTATAGAATAAATCGAGAAACTTATCTGGCCGAGCAACTATATCCTTGATTAAAATAAAACCTTAGTTCATCGTTCTGTTTCACAATTCCGTTAGAACTAGCAATTTCCAGGAATAACGTCGAGCTGAAATGCACTATTATTCATCAAAACGAAATCGTATCACCAAAAAGTTAAAAAGAACGTAAACAATGTAAGAAAAAATACTTGCACAATTAAAAATGGAATTTTATCACAAAATATCTAACTATGTTACATATTACGAAAGCTCAACCATGCATGTGGTTTTCGTCATTTACTTCCAACACTCATTTGGTAACCTCCATTATGGATAAAGAACAAAAGAACCTTCCAGTATCTGAAACGAAACAAATCGATGTTTGGCCGTTGATTTGTTTCTGATCTACACTATGAATCTGTTGTTTTTGTTCTTTGCTAATCTTTAAACTAGCAATCGCGAAAAGTAGTAGCAATTCGTATATAAAATTCTATTGTCAATTCTGATAACACAGGAATTATGATACTGTTCCCCAAATCTGAGTGTTCGAATCCTAACGAAGAACGATTGGGTTCTTATTAGATTATGAATTCTTCCTCGGTGGCTCATTTGCATATTTCAAAAGCTTCGTATTCTGAGTTTTTATATTTTTATGGTTCCGTCGAAAGATATCGTCGAATTAGGGTTGGACTGTATTCGCATTTTCAGACTAGAGGAAAATGTGGGGAATAGCCGGCTTAGTCATAATACCATGCTTTCTATAACTAGTAGTAATTGGGACAGAATTGAGTAGCTTAAATCAAACTAAGAGTTAGTATTTATTGTGCATAATATAAATGTGCAAACAAATGTTCGATGTTAGCAAACTAACCAAATTTTGTTGACAAGTGAAATTATCCGTCAAACTATATAAGCGCAATTTTACACATTCTAGACAAACAATGTCGAAATGTAGACAAATATGCGGATGCGTAGCACAATAGATGCTTTGAATATCATCATAAGGCAAACATGATATGAATTACTATGAAAAATACCAATAATTATATTACTTAGGGTTTTGACGTCAAGTAACTCAGACAAAATCGAAGAATCGAAGACCACTTGAGCAAGATGCCACAGCAGGCACTTTTTTTTCGAGAGTTGTCCTACTGGAGCTGTAGAGCTAGGTTCCCCGTTAGAATCACATACTACAATTTGCAGACGAGACAGGCAATGTCGCCCAATAAAATGAATGTGATATTCATTGTACGGTTCAGGCATGTGCGGGCGTAGGGACTCGCGATTGCGTCTATCATTGCGAAGGGCTCGAACATTTGTACGTTAACGTGCTCGATCGCGTTTGTATGTCGTGTGTGCTAACGTGTATGAACTTCGCGTGTATAAATTCTATTTCATAACCGTGTGCCTTTCGCATATTCGCATGTGTTCTAGAATGATCGCGCGCGGACCGTGAATCTGATACTTAATTTTTTGTGTACGGTTCAGATTCCAGAAGAAAGTGAGTTCTTACATATCATTAGAATTCCCATTCATGTCGTCGTAGAACGCGTGGTCTAGTGGATATGAGCTTTTTTTTTTTTGGATTGGTCCATGTATGTAAATTGCTAGAATGAAGGCCAAAGATTTCTGGACGTGACCGACTCATGATCGCAAGCGTTTGCGGGTTCGCGATTGAGACCGCGTTTGTAACTTCGTAAGTACTAAAACGTTCACACATTTGCCGGAGTGTTATCAAGTTTATGCGATCGCGGGCATAGGTGTGCGTAGATGATCGCGAAGGGCTAAAGCGTTCGTATGTTGACGTGTTTGTCGCGTGTGCTCGCGTGTATGTGACTTCGCGTGTATAAATTCGATTTTGAAACCCTGCGGCCATTCATATATTCACGGACCGTCATTCTGATCTTTAGCTTTCGGTGTACGGATCACATTCTGACAGGGAGAGAGTTACCCCATATCACTAGAGTTTCCGGTCATGTCGCCATGGAACGTTTTGTCTAGTGGATATGGGAGTTATTTTTCAATTTTATTATTTTTTTTATTAATTAACAACGACCTAGATTGTTGGTACCGAGGATAGTCTTCCGGACGATCCCGATTCATGATGGCGCGAGCGCGGGAGTTTGTAGGTTGACGCTTGAGATCGTGTTGCTAAGTTTATGAGTGCTGAGATTTTCACCTTATCACCGGGGTGTAATCATGTTTGCGAGTTCGTGGGCGTAGGTTGCTTGGAAGATCGCGAGGGGCTCTAACGTTTGTGCGCTGACGTGATTTTGTAACGTGTGTTCTTGAATGGTCGCGCGAACCGTGGTATTAAATTTTCGACGCGCGGTTAGAATTCTGGCAGAGAGTGGGATCGTTTATATCGATAGGGTTCCCGGTCATGTCGCCATGAGACGTGTTGTCTAATAGGTATGGGCGTATTTTCTTAATTGGTCCAGCTGAAGGCATGGACCTAGGCTTCTAGGATCAAGAATAGACTTCCGGACGTGATCGATTCGCAATCGCGTGCGCGAGGGCATTTTTGTAGGTTCCCGCTTGAGACCGCGTTTGAGAATGTGTGAGTGTTAAGACGTTCACTATCACCATCTTTGCTGACGCAGCTGAAGGCGGGTGTAGAATGACAGTATAGGACTCAAAAAGAAGAAATAAAGAACAATATAGAGAGACGTAATAGATTAGATAGGTACAAGATACAGCTGAATTTATGATCATCACATGAAAGACATACATTAGCCGTGCATTGAAGAATGCCTAAAACTCTGAACTAGGCCCCGTCAAGTCCTGTCCGTCATCTGTCCGTCTCGTCCTGTCGTGTCTGGGGCTTCCAGGTTACATGCATTCACCAGACGAGACTAGCTTAAATCAGCTTAATTGTGCACTGGTTTGGTAGAATCGAGGCGATCATCGAAATGATAGATCCTACGAGTGAATGCACTTGGCCCAGTCACCTGTCGAGCATTTGTATATTTGCGAGTTTGAATGTTTACGTGTGTATGGGAAGTGTTGTGTGTTGAGATATGTGTGTTACCTGTAAATAATAAGTTAATACAAATAATATTTAATGTCTTAAAATAAGACCTGTGTAATATGCTACTTGCAGTTTTTGGTCGTTCCTGCTTATCTGATTCAATTGAGTATGAGAGTGCATCTCAATTCTTCTAAAACCTGGCGACGTCTGATGGTAGCGAATAGTCATTGTTGGCAGCAATGTTACCCTTTTTTGATGAATGAACTAGGAGAGGTCATCATAGGAATGTGACGCATGAGACCGAAAATAAATAAAACAAAATGAAATAAAGAGAAGAGTTAGTACTATTATTGAGCACTACTTGAACAACACACATGTAACATGCAATAAAACTACTTGGAATCGTCCAAATGCCAGAAAATGACACATATTTCCCATTAACGACAGTTGCACTCCGTCAAAAGTCTCCCATGCTACGCTGACCGGGAATGGACGATTGATGTGCGTCGGCAAACCAATCGTACCTTCATTCATCCAATCCGAATGAGTCGAATCGAATGCACGAATTGAACACCGATAAAAAGTGATCCAAAGAAGGATTACCCACCATTCCATCACACAAGCCAGTTCCGCATCCACTCGCTGACCCACATGTCACAAACACTCAGACGAACACACACACAGATAGACACACGACTAGCACACAAGAATCCCACAATAGTACCAAAAACCACAATTATTAGAACACAACACAACTAATAGGGTTCAACTGTTATTCCTCCAATGCGCCTGTGCACGTTGACGAGGTCGACCGATAAATCGACACACAATGACTCCCACTGCGAGCCGTGCTCAAAAAGACAGCCGTTAAGCTGCTGAACAATGTCTGCAAACACAGCCCACAGAAAAAGCCACTCCACGGCGACCCGCCAATCGGCCACGCCAGTGTGCACCGGCTCCCAGCTGACTGCCAGTTTGGGCTGGTGCAGAGTATGAAATAACAAAAAACATAAAAAAGGCCCACAAACCCTCTCGGTCGCCTCGATGCACCACCACCGAGGCGCAATGCAACAACCATCTTAAAGCAGGTGTCTGCTCAAATATGCTTGAAGATGTCTGCACTACCGTCAAACTCGACAACCTAGGAGAGGGATCATATAAGCCAGTTCTGCATCCATTCCCTGGTCCATATGTCACAAATACTCAGAAGACCCACATACACAGATAGACACACGACTAGCACACAACTGTACACTAGTACCAAAAACTACAATTATTACAACACAACACAACTAATAGGGTTCAACTGTTATTCCTCCAATGCGCCTGTGCACGTTGACGAGGTCGACCGATAAATCGACACACAATGACTTCCACTGCGAGCCGTGCCCACAAAGACTGCCGTTAAGCTGTTGAACAATGTCTGCAAACACAGCCCACAGAGAAAGTCAATCCACGGCGACCCGCCAATCGGCCACGCCAGTGCGCACAGGCCCTTAGCTGACTGTTGGTTTGGGCTGGTGCAGAGTATGAAATAACACAAAACATAAAAAAGGCCCATAAGCCCTCTCGGTCTCCTCGGGGCACCACTATCGAGGCGTAATGCAATAACCATCTCAAAGCAGTTGTCTGCTCAAATATGCAGTACCGTCAAACCCGTCAACCTACGAGAGGGGAGATGCCACAACAGGTACTTGTGATAAAATGTGAAAAAATCGACTTTTCCAAAACTGTGTTCCGAATTTCATTCAACTGAAAAGATATTTTCGAACCACGCTCTTGTGATTGTTAGATGTTTAAAAAAAATCGTCTCATTCAATGTACTAATTGAATTGCAGCTATCTGCGTTATACTAGACAGTCAGTCGATATTCCGTTGAATATTTTGGAATGAGCAAATTTTCATTCACTTCCTCTGAGAAATCGAAGCCGGCAGCGGTGACCTTGTAGTAAATAAAACTATTTTTAATCTACAATGTTCTAGACCACCAAATCAAAGTAATTTATGTCTATTCAAATAGGTTATGCAATTTATACTTACTCCTCATCCCATAATTATATTCAAAAATGCTTACTCGAACACACATGCCATATCTCGTCGAACTGGGTCGAATGGAACATCGTACTGAGTAATCCAAACTTCGGATAGATGGTCAAAATGGTAGCCGGGTTGAATTGGTTTTATTGAACGTAAAATTGTTCTCAATTTAAAAAAACGCATTGTCATGAATTCGCATGCTTAACCCATAAAATTTTTCTTTCTCAAAGTGCAATTGCGCAAAGTGTCGGGAAAGAATATCTTTACACTCCGTAAACTGGAACATATTAGAATACGCACAAGAAAATTGAATTTAGAGTCAATCTCAGGATTTCCTGAGTTGTTCAATAAACATCACCGCTTTCATTTTCGATCAATTTGAGTACTTTTTATATTTCAGATTAGAAAACATTTTCGCTATAGTCGCAGGATCACGAATTAGTTGTGCGCCTGTTTTCAACATGTCAGCTAAGATATTAGTTTACAGCAGTGCGGTAAAATATCAATTTCAAACGAAAATAATCGTTTCAAGTGAAACTTCGAGCCTTTCACTGTAAACATACCACCACTATATCAGTTGAGTTCGGCTGCCGTCTTCGTTTGAGTCACTCAAAGTTCACTGTCAATTGAATAACAGGTTCTAGTCATTTGACGTTTTTGCCTGTTTAGTTTCTATTGAACACCAACCTCACATTAGCACGGTCTCAGCTAATGGAAGTGAACCATTCCAATGAACCACTCACAAATGAATATGAAGGAACACTCACTGACATAAAAATAACTCCGACCAAGATAATAAATAATATAGGGTAAAGGCTATGATAAGACGAGGCAACTCAAGACGGATACAGGTACGAGCATTTTTTCTCTGTATGAGTAAGGTTGTATTTTTTCGAGGAAGCTGATAAATCAAGAGGATATGAAAAAGAAAAGAATAAAACAAATGACGTAGTGGGCTTTTCTGCTTAACAAACATAAAACAAATTCACTCAAAAATGACAAATGTTCCGAACCTTTCTTTCTCTTCTTCTTGGAGAGTTTTCTTTCCTTTCTTGTGCCCTGGTGAATAATTGTTGACAGATGACTGTATGCAACTAGCGAGGTTGGCAGTGCAGCCAATTTCTTTGTCATATTTAGATATGTTGCTATAATACACATAATAATGACTGTTTTATTAACTCACATTTTGCCAAAATATATCTGGAACTAATCAATTCTAGATTTTTATCATATACTATATGTTTCTAGCAAATTTGGTCAGCATAACAGCCTATTCATCAGAATCAAATTTGCCACAAACTTTGAAATAGAGATGGACGTACTACCAAAATACAGAAATATACAGAAATCGTATTACTAGTTGCTTTATCTTGTCTTAGGTGTAAACGGGCGAACTCGTTAAAGGTCCAAGATGATAGATAACGGAAATCGATGGTTAGTCATTTTAAATGAAGGCGTAGTTGGTTGAGTGGTAAGCGTGACAGCCACCCATCCCAGTTAGTCTGGGTGCAATCCCAGCCGAGGTCGCTGAGATTTTTCTGAGGTGTAAAATCTTCCTTCGGAAGGGAAGTAAAGCCGTTGCCTAGCAAAAGCAAGTATCGGACTAACGTTCCTTCTGCGATCTACGTTCGGGCCAGGCCGGCGCCGGTTTTGTTCAATAAACACTTTAGGATTACCAGGAGTTGCACATTGAAAGATGTTTCCCTAATCCCAAGCACTACTACTGATTCCCTGTGCAACTTCAGCTAGTCTAGATCGATAACGGAGTAGCAGCTACGGGTGGTCGTACAAGGTCAAGCTCAAGCTCGATGGTTAAAGTCATTTTTAAATCAGAGATGAGGGCAACATGGATACCATTTGAAAGGAGGTTAGGCCATTTTGAAATCCAAGATTGCGGCCTATAGTGACCAAGAAACTGTGAAAACAACTATCAATATGGGTATCATTTAAAATAATCATAAAATACCGTAATTTATGAATTTAGGCCATTTTGAAAACAAAGATGGCGGTTTCGGGTAACCACCACAGTAAAAACCATGATCAATATATATCTATATCGCTTTTGCAATGATGGTCACTAGATGACGGAAACTGATGATTGAGGACATTTTGCAATCAATCAATCCAATATGGCGCCTTTTGGTTACCTCAAATCAATAAACCCACCTTCGATATGACCTATTTATAGCATTCATATCGAGCAGAACCTTTTCGAATTCTTTCTGAAAAAAAAAGATTCTCGTAGACTATAGACTGTGCTCGTAATGTGTTCCTATATAACCAGTGTGGAAATGTTTTACCTCTTCACCATGTCATCGGAATTGTACACAGGGAACTATTGGTAGAGGTGCAAATAAATAGCTGAATTACATATTTGATTTTAGCAATGAATTTGACAGCTTCGTACAATTATGATAGCATACTGCGGCTATCATATTTCTTTTTCAAATTTTCTTAAATTCGCAGAGTTCAGACGAAAATAATGAATCTACTAATAACAGCTTATTGTGTGTCAATAAAATGGTCATTATTATGTGTATTATAGCAACATATCTCAATATGACAAAGAAATTGGCTGCACTGCCAACCTCGCTAGCTGCATACACTCATCTGTCATCTGGCACAAGAAAGGCATGATAACCAAAAATACGAAGCCAGTTGTCTCTTTTTGTCTTAGGTTTACCCGGATCTCATTTGACTGGTGCTCACTGGGGAAATTGAAAGCTGATCTATTCATTTGAGAGGATCAAACGAAGGAGGTTGAATATGAATTGCGACTCATTTGAAAGCAGCGGTGAGTGAAGTGCCATGAACCCAGCTTCAGATTAACAACAACTGATGCGTTAAATGAATGTGAATGCTACTGCAGACGACTGATTGACTGCGTTCATTCAGTTTCGATTGAATGAAATGAAATTTTACTGCACTGGTTTACAGTACTAAACATATTCCGAGAAAAGCTCATTCGAATATGTCCTATTACTATGTACATTTGAGTTTCCGAAAATTTTCGCAGACAATGGCCTCCGGAAAATACAGATACAGAAAAAATTACAATGATGTCCTCTTTTAGCCTTTATATAGACGACAAATAACTTCCTAATACAGAACCTGTGCCTCAATATCTCAGGCGCAAATTGATATGTTGCGATAGTATGGAAAACCTGAACCTTTGAAACTGTTTGGAACTAGTATGAGAGATTATTTTGGTAATTAGAAATAACAGTTGTCCATTTCACTCATTACTCCGATCATCCACGTGCTGCTATAGCTATAGATGTATCCACGTGCTATAGGTAGCAGCAAGGAAGCCGAGGTTTTCACATACACATGCACGTTGAGCCAGGCGCGCTAACAGTGGTGTAACTGCGTAGTAGCGTGCGCTTCCGCAAATAAAGAAATTCTCGATCAATAGATGTATTTGCAAGCGTTGAATGTATTTTATTCAACGCATAACAATGTAAAAATCGTATTCTGCATCTTTTGGTAATCCACATGATTACAAACAGTTATAATCCATAAATGAACTTGTAATATACTACGAAGGAATAGGACGGAATCCTTGTTGATACAACACTGGTTTTGGTGGGGTGGAAACCAGAGAATGCAGAGAAATGGGAGAGGCAATTTTGTTTTCGGGAGCGGTATTATAAAGGATTCGAAATTTTCGCGATTTTCTCTACTTTTCTCTACTAAAACTACCGATAACTTTGGAAGTAATTGGAAATTTGAAATAAATTTTTCACCAATGTCTTCGGTAATTATCCTAGTTTACTGGATACCATTTATGTTTTTTATTTTTGGTCTATTTCCAAAGATATTGCGAGATTAAGGCAAAAAGGTACCGATTTGCTGCCCTCTTGGCGCGGAAATGCAGACTCGCACTTTAAATGATGAAAAAAATGAAATGAATTTGTATTCATTTCACATGTCGTATTCATCGTCATCGTCGGTTCATCGGTTATCGCGATACGTTTTGCGTTACTTTCCCGTTTATTGGAGTTGAAGTTGATGCGGTTAACTTTCAATTGTTTAGAAATAAATAGTTATTGAAGGACATGTTGTTGGCAGTTGAAAATCAATAGTTTTGGACATTTTCTATGCACAGTGGGGTCCGACGATGCGTTAAAATGAATTTTTTCAACTTTTCGGGAAAGTTTATTCTATTGAAGGGAAAGTTGTTGGTAGTTGGAAATCAAGATGTTAGATGTTGTTTATTATAGAAGATTTAACCCTAAGGGTCATTCACCTCCGTTGAATAAAATATCTTTTTATAATACATTTGACCTAATTTTAAATCACTCATTGGCATTGACATTCTTTTAATTTATATACTGTGGAATAGGTGTGCTTCCTTCAAAAAACAGATTAAAGTTGTTTCTCGGACTTCGTCGTTACTCAACATCTCTCGTATGGACCTGGGAAGGCCGTATGTTCTTCGAAGTTCGTCGTAGATGGGGCAGGTGATTAGGATGTGGTCTATCGTCAGGCGGACCAGGCACGACTCACATTCTTGGGGATCGGCTGTTTCGGTGTAATGTCGGTGTGTGATACGAGAATGACCAACGCGTAGCCTGCTCAATACCTGTTGTTCTCTTCGGTTTTTCCGGTCATTCCATTTTTCAGTTGTGCCTTTTATTTTCCATGTAAATAGCTGACGGCATCCCAGCCATTTAGTTTGTCAAGTATCCCAGATAGTTCTGTCGATAAAGTTACGGACGTCTGGTCCAGGAATGTCTTTAACCCATCTAGGTCCGTTTCTTCCCAGACTAGCGAGACGGTCGGCCTCCTCATTTCCGGGGATTCCACTGTGTGCCGGAATCCAGCAGAATGTGATGTTGCGATACAATTCCAGAGACTGTATCCAAGGGTGCTTCTTATTTTCTACTTTCAAGAGCGGCGAGGGCACTGGCGGAATCAGTGAAGATAACTGTTTGGTTGTCTGGGGGAGCCATACTAGCCCCCAAGTTTAGAGCAGCTGCTTCGGCAGAAAATATGAAGCACAGGTTCGGAAGTTGGCGGAATCGACTCTCCGATGGGGTAGATACTTCTACACCTACTCCACTAGTCGCTCGAGATCCATCTGTATATATATGTATATAATCCTTGTACGAACTGTCTATGTGTTCTTTAACAATTGCCTGCACTCTTTTTGGATTATCACCTGCCATGCATGCTTTTTTGATTTCCCAGTCGACTTTTGGTATTTTCTCATTCCACATCCTGTCTATTATGCGGTGCAAAGACTACGCGACAGGAAGCTGTCTTTCGGTGTTTTTTTTGAAAAATATTGTTGGCCAGATCTTGGGTCGAGTTTGAATTGTTTATGGTGCTTTCAAGGAAGCTTGTCAGTCGTTTACTGGCAGCCCTTGCAACCACGGCATCGAATGGTAGAATCCCAGATTCAGCACAAGCGGATAGAATCGGAGAGCTAGGAAGTAAACCGGCGGCATTCCGCGTAATATCGTTGTAGACAGGAGCTAGGATCTGCACTAAAGATGGGCTTGCACGACAGGTTAACTCGATTCCGTACAAAAGCTTACTAGTAACGATACTATTTCCAACTTTTAGGATTGTTCGGCGGTTGCTGGTTTGGTGACGGCTACTGATAGCTCGGACGAGCCGGCGTCTACCCTGCGTCTCTTCTTTAATCCGTCGGAAGTGTGGAACGAAGGACATCCTCCGGTCTAGTGTTATTCCCAGGATCTTTGGTTCCTTTCTGTATGGAATCTCTATATCATTTACAATAACTGGGCGGATCCACGGATGATGCCTTTCGTTGCATATGTGGGAAACGCAACATTTTTCAGTAGCCATGCTGAACCCGACTGATTCAGCCCATTTAGCGACGTGTCGAACTGCACTTTGCATTCGTATTCGTACTCGGGCTGGCGTCGCTCCTGTAACTAAAAGGACTATGTCATCTGCATATACGAATATATATATATATATATATATATATATATATATATATATATATATATATATATATATATATATATATATATATATATATATATATATATATATATATATATATATATATATATATATATATATATATATATATATATATATATATATATATATATATATATATATATATATATATATATATATATATATATATATATATATATATATATATATATATATATATATATATATATATATATATATATATATATATATATATATATATAGATATATATATATATAGATATATATATATATATATATATATATATATATATATATATATATATACACTCAGGTTTTTTTTACGCGGGGATACGAGCCGCGTAAATGAAAACCGCGTAAATTTCAAAATCCGCGTAAATGAAAACCGCGTAAATTTCAAAATCCGCGTAAATAAAAACCGCGTAAATTTCAAAATCCGCGTAAATGAAAACCGCGTAAATTTCAAAATCCGCGTAAATGAAGACCACTTAAATTTAAGAATCCGCGATAAAGGGAACCTCATTGATGGATACCGCGTAAATTCCAAAATCCGCGTAAATGAAAACCGCGTAAATTTCAAAAACCGCGTAAATGAAAACCGCGTAAATTTCAAAAACCGCGTAAAAAAAAACTTGAGTATATATATATATATATATATATATATATATATATATATATATATATATATATATATATATATATATATATATATATATATATATATATATATATATATATATGTATATATATATATATATATATATATATATATATATATATATATATATATATATATATATATATATATATATATATATATATATATATATATATATATATATATATATATATATATATATATATATATATATATATATATATATATATATATATATATATATATATATATATATATATATATATATATATATATATATATATATATATATATATATATATATAATATATATATATATATATATATATATATATATATATATATATATATAGGGTGACCATACGTCCTGGTTTCCCAGGACATGTCCTGGTTTTTCAATGACTGTCGTTTGATTTGTCCTGGTTTTTGCCCTGTAAGCCTAAAATATTTTTCTTTATTGAGTCTTCGCTTCATTTCCTCAGGTTCAGATCGCAGTCTTTTTTAAACTCACAACTTTCTTCTCTTACGTGAAAATTGAAAAGGAAAAGATCAAGCCGTTCGTATGTACATACCATATTAATGACCTGTAGTCCGTTTACAAGGAAACTTGACAGTCGAACAAATCGAAATGATTCCAGTTGTGGACCAAACTGGTCGCTATCAATGGCGATGAAACAGTTTGTCTTCACATCCCACACAAGTGAAATAGTCAAATCTACCTACAAGCTGATTGGTGCCTATCGCACAATCAGTCCATATCGTATCAGCGCACAAACAATATTGTATTGTTGCGGAGTGAAATGAGTTTTCCAAATAAAACAAAAGTGCCCGTGCTACGGGATAACACGATTTCGATCAACTTTAATAAAACTCGTGTTAGACCCACAATTCAGGAAGTGGAGCAATTAGTAAAAGTGAAAATGGAGCTTAATCTCGCTGAAGTTACGTACATTCAGCTACATCACGTTTAAAACTGTGTTTCGATCACGTTTAGAAGCTTAGCACAGGCCGAAAACTTAATTGCAAAGAACAACATGCAACACGAGGTCAAATTGAATAACACCAGAATAAAGATCCCCGTGCATATGGAAAACGGCATGGTGGACGTGCGTATCCATCATTTGTCCCCGCGCACTAAGAAAGACATCAAACAAATCATGTCGCAATATGGAGAAGTAGAATCTATTACGAATGACACCTGGAGAATTTTTTTCACCGGCATTCCAAACGCCGTTCGTATTGTGAGGATGCGAGTGACTAAACCAATACCTTCTTACATGACTATCGAATGCAAATCACCGAGGGACGGCGTAACCTATAAGCAAACAACGCTAATCACATATCCCAGGCAGACCCCAATATGCTAATTCTGTAACCATACAGCCCACTACGGAAAAACATGCGCCGAAGCAACTAGTCAAAACTCATCTACTACAGCCAACTCTAACAAGGAGCCAGCGACACCTTCAGATAAACCAAAAACAACGATCCAATTAACCTATAATACAGGTACAACGACCACGACAACCGCTCCCAAACCAACAACTAACATCGCCAATAAAGAAGAAAATACCGATGAAGACGGATTTACAACAGCGAGCTGCAAGAACAAGAAACAAATAAGAACATCTGATCGTGAACAGCAAGAAAGCAGTACCGATGATGACATGGACGGGAACGATAACGCGAGAGAAGGCAGACTGAATGACCCCCAAGCGGCTTCACCGCCAAGGAAAAGGACTCAACACGCAGCAGCAAACTGCGTCAACAAGATCTGAAAGACCGACATTCTTAGCATTTTATTTTATTATTTTTACTTATTGTAAAAAATTAAAAGAGAAATTGAGAAATTTGTAAACAACGGTAGTTTTTGCAGATGTTTCGATCCTTAATTTCAAATCGAGATATAATGGTTGTCATTGGAGATTGTCAGGTACTTATTTTTAAATCAGGAATAGCGTAGGGAGTTACTTGGGACCGTTTACGTTTCTAGCTTACTTCAATGACGTGTGTTTAGTGCTGATAACTCCTCGCCTGTCATGCACAGATGATTTCGTTTCATCCGCTAAATTCATAATTGCCGATTTCCCCAACAACATCATGTGGCCTTCCCTGATGGCTATGAAGCAAAAACTGTGTGTGTACAAATCTGAAGAAAAGAGCTCGGTGATCGAATTCTCATGAGACTTTTTGGCTGAGCTATGCCTACCCGAGCCCAGAAATGTATATGTATATATAGCATATATATGTATATATAGCATATATATATATATATATATATATATATATATATATATATATATATATATATATATATATATATATATATATATATATATATATATATATATATATATATATATATATATATATATATATATATATATATATATATATATATATATATATATATATATATATATATATATATATATATATATATATATATATATATATATATATATATATATATATATATATATATATATATATATATATATATATATATATATATATATATATATATATATATATATATATATATATATATATATATATATATATATATATATATATATATATATATATATATATATATATATATATATATATTATATATATATATATATAATATATATATATATATATATATATATATATATATATATATATATATATATATATATATATATATATATATATATATATATATATATATATATATATATATATATATATATATATATATATATATATATATATATATATATATATATATATACAGGGTGTTTGGTTCATGGTTAAGAATCTCTCGGGGGGTGATAGACTGCCATATTTGGAGAAAAAATTGTTCTACACATACCATCAAATCTCAACCGTTACAGAGTTATTGAACATTTAGTGTAAAAAACTTATTTGTCTTAAAATAACTCTAACTTTAAAAGTATACTTTGTATTTTAAATGTTTTAGTTCCATTCGAAAGGTGAGAAAATTTCGCATTGAGTGATGCCCTCACATGTTTCAGCTAATGAGTTTAAATAGCCTTTTCAAAGTAATTTATTGAAAATTAAACAATTTCAGACGATTTTTCGTTCATTTCTTGAAAATCATAATAGTTAACCTCATCTTTTTAATAATTCAGATTGTTAGTCTTGATGAGCTGCTTAATTTGTTCTTTGACATGATACACTTACCTTTTCTTATTTTCATGATTTTGGGTTATTCAACTTGGATATTTTTATGTTATTTTCACTAGTACCAGCTCTAATTGAAAAATTACGGCACTTATTGTACTTTTTTTCTTTTTATTCGAAAGCCAGGAAAATTTTACAGTGAAAAATGTATTAATACCTTTCAGTTAAGTGAATTTAGTATTCTTTTAAAAGTAAATTAGTTTAAAGTTAGTGCTATTATTAGCATTTTCGTTAATTTTCTTAAAATAGTAAATTATAAACATCACCGTTATTATCATGGAAATAATGCATCTCAGCAAGCTCTACAGTTCTTTCTTTGACTCCATTCAATTATCTCTTTTGGTTTCGACGCAAAATCGTTTTTATCACATCGTTTCATATGCAAAAATAACGATTTCGAACCCACTACATTTGTGGCGAGCTCATGCTGTGTTAACTATTAAATAGCAGCAAAATGAAAAGAGATGTAGATAAAGTGTCAAATTAAAAGTTATAGAGAACATTAAGGGGCATCAAATGAACAATAGTAACGATAAATTTTGTTGATTATTTATTAGAATAATTAAAAAACTCTCCAAAAAACACAAATTTTTAGATATTTCGTTAGTAAAAAATCATTTAGTACACTTAACTAAAAGACATTTGTACATACATTGATAGGAAATTTTCTCAGCTTTCCAATGAAATCTTGTAAATAATGATATAAAGCATATTTTTTAGATTAGAGTCTTTTAAGCACTTGCAAGTCGGTTACGGGAAAAGTATAGTAATTAAATTACTAAGAAATGAGAAGAGATAGAAATATGACGTCCAAGAACAAATTATGAATCGTCCTAAAACTCAACTTTTGGATACTGGATATTGCTATAATCATACTTCATTATTTCGAGAAAATTAGCAAAAACCTCCTCAAAAACACTAACTTTTAACTACTTTACAGTTAAAAGGTAATTAAAACTAATTACTTAAAAGATATGAGAACACCATTCAATAGAAAATTTTCTCACCTTTCGAATGGAACTAAAACATTTAAAATACAAAGTATACTTTTAAAGTTAGAGGTATTTTAAGACAAATAAGTTTTTTACACAAAAAGTTCAATAACTCTGTAACGGTTGAGATTTGATGGTATGTGTAGAACAATTTTTTTCTCCAAATATGGCAGTCTATCACCCCCCGAGAGATTCTTAACCATGAACCAAACACCCTGTATATATATATATATATATATATATATATATATATATATATATATATATATATATATATATATATATATATATATATATATATATATATATATATATATATATACAGGGTGTTTGGTTCATGGTTAAGAATCTCTCGGGGGGTGATAGACTGCCATATTTGGAGAAAAAAATTGTTCTACACATACCATCAAATCTCAACCGTTACAGAGTTATTGAACTTTTTGTGTAAAAAACTTATTTGTCTTAAAATACCTCTAACTTTAAAAGTATTCTTTGTATTTTAAATGTTTCAGTTCCATTCGAAAGGTGAGAAAATTTCCTATTGAATGGTGTTCTCATATCTTTTAAGTAATTAGTTTTAATTACCTTTTAGCTGTAAAGTAGTTAAAAGTTAGTGTTTTTGAGGAGGTTTTTGCTAATTTTCTCGAAATAATGAAGTATGATTATAGCAATATCTATTATCCAAAAGTTGGATTTTTAGACGATTCATAATTTGTTCTTGGACGTCATATTTCTATCTCTTCTCTTTTCTTTGTAATTTCATTACTATACTTTTCCTGTAACCGACTTGCAAGTGCTTAAAAGACTCTAAAAAATATGCTTTATATCGTTATTCACAAGATTTCATTGGAAAGCTGAGAAAATGTCCTATCAGTGTATGTACAAATATCTTTTAGTTAAGTGTACTAAATGATTTTTTACTAACGAAATAACTCAAAGTTTGTGTTTTTGGAGAGTTTTTTAATTATTCTAATTATTAATCAACCAAATTTTGTTGTTACTATTGTTCATTTGATGCCCCTTAATGTTCTCTATAACTTTTTATTTGACACTTTGTCTATATCTCTTTTAATTTTGCTGCTATTTAATAGTTAACACAGCATGACCCCGCCATAAATGTAGTGGGTTCGAAATCGTTATTTTTGCATATGAAACGATGTGATAAAAACGATTTTGCGTCGAAACCAAAAGAGATAATTGAATGGAGTCAAAGAAAGAACTGTAGAACTTGCTGAGATGCATTATTTCCATGATAATAATGGTGATGTTTATTATTTACTATTTTAAGAAAATTAACGAAAATGCTAATAATAGCATTAACTTTAAACTAATTTACTTTTAAAAGAATACTAAATTCACTTAACTGAAAGGTATTAATACTTTTTCCACTGTAAAATTTTCCTGGCTTTCGAATAAAAATGAAAAAAAGTACAATAAGTGCCATAATTTTTCAATTAGAGCTGGTACTAGTGGAAATGAGATAAAAATATCCATGTTGAATAACCCAAAATCATGAAAATAAGAAAAGGTAAGTATATCATGTCAAAGAACGAAATAAGCAGCACACCAAGACTAACAATCTGAATTTTTAAAAGGATGAGGTTAACTATTAGGATTTTCAAGAAATGAACGAAAAATCGTTCAAAATTATTTAATTTTCAATTAATTACTTTCAAAAGGCTACTTAAACCCATTAGCTGAAACTTGTGAGGACATCACTCAATGCGAAATTTTCTCACCTTTCGAATGGAACTAAAATATTTAAAATACAAAGTATACTTTTAAAGTTAGAGGTATTTTAAGACAAATAAGTTTTTTACACAAAAAGTTCAATAACTCTGTAACGGTTGAAATTTGATGGTATGTGTAGAACAATTTTTTTCTCCAAATATGGCAGTCTATCACCCCCCGAGAGATTCTTAGCCATGAACCAAACACCCTGTATATTCCTTTGGGAAGGCATGTGAACACAGAATCAGTGTTCCGAAATTTCAAAATCAGTTACCTATTTCTGTCTGTATTTACCGAAACCGACATTCAGATTCAACGCCTCCCTCATTCATTTACTTTCCCACTGACTGAAATTTCATGCAGAATCGAATGCTTGAGTGCAGAGGAAATATAAATTCATTCACTAACCAAAGCATTCATTTGTTATTATGTCGACAGTTTGAAGGCAGAATTTAGCATCTTCAACATTTTCGAGCATAAGTGAACTGCGTAATTTATATCTGGTGCACCTTTGATCAATAATCCCTCTCAGAGCTAGCATAGAAATAAAACTCACTTTGCTTCTGAAACTGAACATGTCCGTACCTGAAAGCGCTGCGTCGGGAGAACGAATGACGATGGAAACGAATCAAAAATTTCATTCATCGCAGCGGGCTTGAATTGAATTTCGTTTTCTTTCAAGTTCATGCAGCGATGTCAATTTTTTTACGCTCTGAACAGAATACATCGCTATCAAAAAAAAGAGTTACTGCTAAGACGGGCCCTTGCGGAACACCATTTTCTTGTTGGTAGACCCCGGATAGGATCCCACCGATTGCCACTTGGAAGCTTCGGTTGGTGAGGTATCCTTGTATGAATTTGATGAGATTCCCTGTAAAGCCCCATTCATGCAACTGCTTCAGTACGCCTTCTCGCCATACCCGGTTGTATGCTTTGGATAGATCTAAAACCGCGATATCCACGTGTTCTCCTGATCGCCTGGCAGCGTCGAGTGTTTCTCCGAGTGATGCTAAATAAGTACCAGCTCCCTTTCCTTTCCGAAATGCGAATTGTCGATAGTCTATCAGATTTTTGTCTTCTAGAACTCCGACAAGGCGGCGGTTTACCATTCGCTCGAACACTTTTCCGGCGCAGCTGGTTAGGCTGATTGGACGGTAATCGCTTGCTTTCCTGACTTTCGGTCCTGATTTTGGTATTGGCACAACGATACTATTTCCCCATGTTGCTGGGAAAGAGCCCGAGGTCCAGATCTTGTTGTATGAGTTCAGGAGGGCGGTTTTAACTCGCAGCGGGAGATGTTTCAACATAGGATATCCGATTTCATCTGGACCGGATGAGGTGCCTCGTCCAGTGTCCAAAGCTAGCAATAGTTCCTCCATCGTAAATGGTTTATTATAGACCTTCAAATCTCCGTCGTCTTCGAATACGGCCGGATTCGCTTCACTCCTGGCCTTGATTCCCTGGAAACTTTTACTGTAGTTTCTAGTCGCTGATAAGCTCTCAAAGTAGCGACCGATCTCGTCCGATATCCTAACGGGGTCGTCAGTCACGGAGTCATCGGTCGCAACTGAATACCCGACGGTTCTACGCTTACCGCTAAGTGCGTTTACCCGACGCCATAGTTCCTGTACAGGGGTTTTACAGTCGATACCATCTATGAACTGTTCCCAACTTCGGTTTTTAGCTTGATTTGGTGGTGTCTTTCTGAGCTTCCTCAGTGCTTTTCGACGCTCCTTGATAGCTTAGTTCGCGTTTCGGAGTTCCACCAGTGAACGGCGCGTCTGCCCGCTTTAGTGCTTGACCTCGGGATGCTTTCTTCTGCCGCACTAACTTTTCTATCTACCAACTCCTCTACGGAGTATTCTACATCTCGTGTGATTCGCTCCAAGCAGGAATCTTCGAATGCCTCCCAGTTCGCCTCCTGGTACTGCCATCTTCTCCTTCTCGTTGTGGTGGGTGGGGTGTCGTTGGTGGTTATTTCGATGGGGTGATGGACGCTACCCATTGGGTCAGGATAACTACTCCAGTTCAAGGCATTGATTAAATCGCTAGTGCAGAGCTTGACATCAATAGCCGTGGCAGTGGCTCCTCGGCAAAAGGTTCTGCTACCGTCGTTCATTACTATCAGTCCTTTCTCCTCCGCAACGTGCATTATTGATTTACCTCTGGCGTTATCACGATTGGATCCCCACGCCGTGTGATGTGCATTAAAGTCTCCTGTCATAATGAAGGGGCGATGTAGTTGGTCGATTAAGTTTGATAGTTTGGTTTCAAAACCATCAACTCCATGGCTCGGTACGTAGATGGATATTACCGTTAATCGAAAGGTGCCTTCGATAATAGCCCCTATAGCAAGTAGAGGGGTATCTAGCTTAATGATCGTATACGGAGTATCAATGTGGATTCCCAAGCCGATTGATTGGTATATGTTTCGACCGGATTTGAGAATCCATTTGTTTTGCCCGCTGAGCCAGTTGTCTGGACATCGACCTGGTGCTAAATGTGTCTCCTGGATCGCCAATGTAGTTGGGGGGTTGTTTCGTGTGAGTATTTCCAGGTCGTTTATATTATTCGATAACCCGTTGATGTTCCACTGCAGGACGATTCTTCGCAGCGGGTTGGGCTTATTAGTGCTTGCAGGGAGGAAGCAACTGCTTTGACTGGTGGTCCTATTTCGGGATGCGGGCGCCGCTCGTGTTTCTGGGAATCTTCTGTTTGAAGGGTTGTCTATTGGTGATGAGCGCGATCGCTTTTTGTTGGCAGCAGCAACGGAACCTACGGGGGGCCTTTCGACGTGCCTTGATGAGTCGGAATGAAGCGTTTTACGGTTATTTCGATGCGCTGGGTTGTAGTCAACGTCACCATTGTCGTAATTCGAATTGAAGTATAGGAGTGCCGCTTGTGGGTTCTCCCAAAAGATGTCGGAAGAAGTGGCGTGTGGTGTGGTGCTGCTATCGGTGCTAAAGTAAGGTTGGTAATGTTCTTCATACTTACTGCCTTTCGTCGAAAGCGCGGGCATCTCGCTAAAGTTGTAGCTGCAGCCTGCAACGGAGGTTGTTTCGTTTGTGCGACGATCACAACTGTAAGACGCAGTGTCTCCATTTTGTCTGCTAGCGTTGTCTGGAGCGCAATGTTGTTCTATTTTACTAATATTTTCGTTTTCCTTAGCATTGGTTGTCGTAGTCAGCATAGTTTGGTCCACTGAAATGTTGTACGATTCTCGATCGTCGTCCGAGTCCTCAATGGTTACATTCTCATCTGAATTTAGTTGGCTATTGATAGGATCAATCTTAATGGTTTGCCTTTTTGGTGGCGGACTTTCGCCAGCTTGCATTACTGTCTAGATGGCCGGGCAGATAGCATTATTTTCAGTTGTGGTTTTGAGATTTCGTGATCGCTTTGGATTATTTTGTAGTCTGTCAGTGTTCATTGTGGAGTTCGCCGGAGAAGATCGTCTGGTATGGTTTCCTACTGCAGCACTATGTGCTTTTTCGCGGCTGATGCCATCGTGATGTTTGGTTTTGAGCTTCCTGTTGGTTGGCTGGCCTGTGCGATAGTAGTATTTGTTGCTTGTTGTTGGCTGAGATTTGATGGCTTAGATCGAATGTGGCGTTCCAGTTTGGCGATATAGTATTTCATCTTCTGTAGCTCCTTGTCCTTTTCATTGATCGCCTGAATAAGTTTATCCATTTGTTCGTCCTTCTTAGTCATCATCTTGAAGATAGCATCGATCTTGTTTTGCTGGCAGGACGGTTGAGCTGGTTGGGCTGCCGTTGATGCGTAGCTCTTGTTGCCCGCAGAAACTCGTTTTCTCGCTTCCAGGAAAAGTAGATTATGGTCGATCTTCACTTTTATCACCTCCATCTCCTCCTTATACATAGGACATTGCCCGTCGCTTGGTCGATGGTCTCCTTTGCAATTATTGCAATATTCTGCATTTTCACATGGCTCGGCGTGATTGTCACTCGAACATTTACCGCACCGCGCTGGGCCAGGACATCTTGCTTTTGTATGACCGTATTGGAAACATCCGTAACACAACATGGGATTCGGGTAATACGGTCGGGTTCTTACACTTAATCTACCAACCTTCACGGATTGCGGGTAGGTTGTCTTTCTAAACGTCAATATGATTGTTGGTGTGTTAACTTCTGTGCCATCTGTTTTCCGTTTGATTCGACGAATGGCCGTCACGCCCTGGCTAGACAGATGGTCTAGGATCTGTTTGTCTTCGACTTTAATCAAGTCAGCGGAAGAGACTACACATCTGCTAGAATTCAAAATTGGGTGCGGAATTACAGACACGGGAGTATTGTCGATTAGTTTCGTCATATTCAGCAGTTTGGTCACTTGCTCGGGCTTCCTTACCCGTAGCGTGTAACGAGTACCTTTCGCCTCGGACGAAGCACTATCGATGGGTCCTGCGGCATCCTCCATACTTTTACCGACGACAAAGGGATTCTTAGGTAGAACAGCATCGCCTGTTCCTTCCATCATCAGGATTGTTAGCGCACCAAATTCGTTTTGCTGGTCCATATATTCTGGTAGACGCCTACCCAATGGCGCGGGCGGGCCCCCGCTGAAGGAGGCCATCGCACTGTGCGGCCTTCCTTCTCTACCGGTTTGTCACCTTTACTCGATTTGAGAAAGGATTCGACTTCAGATCCGTGGGAATGTGGGCAACAGTCACCTGTTGCCTACCCCAGACAGATTCTTTTTAGTAGTTTTGCTGCTTATTCCCGAGTCTCTTCACGTTCTCGGAGGAAACGCTCGGTTACCCACAGTCCGATTTTTTTTTAAAATCGACTGATCACGTGATTTGTTAAATGAATGGAAACGCACGGTGGTCCACTTTTGAACACTATGGTAACGCACTGAAGTCCACTTTACAAGTCTGTTCTCCTGGTATGTAACCGAATAAGCAGTTACAATTTTATTTTTCTGTTTTCCCCGCGGTGTTCGCGGGGCGGGTCCACGACCCTCCCCAATCAGTGGTAAGTGTACACGCGTGTTATAGGATAGCTCAAGAACTGGTAATTCGTCCGGATGGCTGAGTACCACTTCGGGGGCGTAACACCCACGACAAATACTGGAGCACTTTACTGAGTACCAACTATTATATTCTATTAGCGTACACGGAGCGATGAGAGAGACGTCTTTTCGACCCGAGTGTTGCTTGCGAACTGTTGAAAATCAATAATTTTGAACATTTTCAATACGCAGAAGGGTCCGACGATGTGCCAAAATGGATTTTTTCAACTTTTCGAGTAAGTTGGTACACAGAAGAGTACCAAGTGCACAGTGTTTCCAAGCGGCAAAAAGGTGATCAAAATTGTTTTGACCATGAAGAAAACAAATTTTGAGCTATTGTGTAATTAGTAATTTTTAGAACGCAAAAATTTATATTGACAAAACTACTAAACCACTATTATTGGGCCATTCACAAATTACACTACACATTTAAGTGGTGTGGTGATTAACAGATTTAATTATAATTTTAACTACAAGATTTTGGACTTTAAAAAGGACAATATACATATTTCTAATGTTTGATTTCCTTTTCTAGTTGGGAAGCTTTTAGCCCCCTCCTCCATTTCTTCTCTCCACTATGTAATAAGATACTTCATGCTTCCTTCTTTTACCCTTAAATATATAGTGTAATTTACACGGCATCATAATAGAGTTTTAGTCGTTTTTTGAATACAGACCCATTTTTATCAGCCACTTGGTGAATTTTAGACTGATTAAACGATAACATTGACAAAATCGGCACATATTTTTTCTGGTTTTGAAGAGACGAAGTCGAAACGCAAACATATTTTTTTTCTTTCTTTTTAATAAACCGCAGCGGTTAAAATATTCTTCTTTAGTCCCTCGACAAAGCCTCATAACCCGTTCTGATTATTTAGTACAGTATTTTTTTGTATATTTTGCATCTCTAAGATAAGATAAATATGCCAAAGAAGGAGTTTACTCGAATTTGACTTGAACGTAGAGGCTAGAGCCCACCAAACGGTTTTGATAGTATTCATTTTACAGTTTCGTATTGGTATAGCTTCATCTACGGAAATTGGCTGCTTCCATACAAAAATATTGCTTTTTGGACACTAAAACATTCGATAACTTCTAAGTTGTAAGAGAAACAAATAAACTTACATTACAAAAATTCTGTAATTTCTTATGCAGAACAATATCTTGGAAAATTTTTAAATTCTACAAAATTACCAGGAAAAGTATTTTGAAGAAAGCAATTTTCAGCGGTATATAAAAGAAATCTCCACATGTGTCTTTTAAAATCGACAGATAGACACATAGTCTCTTCAGCGAAGGTTATACTAAAGATATTCTCAACAACTTTGCCAAATTAAGATTTTTTTCATAAATGACCAAACAAAAACTTGCTTTTCAGCTTTAGAAGGATTAATCACCCAACTAATACTTTTTAAATGCAAAAAATATAACAAAACTTTGCTGAAAACACTACAGCTAAAAATGTTTTTTCGTGGTTCAAAGAATTTCTTTCACCTTTTTGCCGCTTTGGAAACACTGTGCACTGGTAAATCCTCCTGTGAATTGAAAATGTCCAAAATCATCGATTTTCAACTGCCAACAACCTGCCCTTCAATATAAAAAGTTCACGAAAAGTTGAAAAAAATTTTATTTTGACGCACCGATGGTACATTGAAAATTCCCAAAACTATTGATTTTCACTTACCAATAGCTTCTTCAATACAATAAATTTTCCCCAAAAGTTGAACAAAATCCATTTTGACACATCATCAGACCCCATCTGTTAATAGAAAATGTCCAAAACTATTGATTTTCAACTGCCAACAACATGTCCTTCTCATTCGTTTTCGAGCTCTCCATCGAGACAGAGGTTTTTTTTTCTAGTCCGTAGTGCTGTGTGAGGCGATAAAGAATAGTGTTAATCCGCATTCAAGGTTATTTTGCCAGTTTGCCAGTTCGGTTCGGTCCTCAGTCTTTTGTTCGCGTGTGAGGATTAAACAATAGCCAGCTGTATAAGCTGGATCGGTTCGTCGTTGGACACCAGTTTAAAGATAAGTGGTTTTTGTCTTTTGTAACACATTTATTGCTTTCTTCCGTCTGCGCGGGCGCTGACCCCGTGCGTTGACGTTTTCTATGGTTCCCTCTCCGGACGGTCAAATGGAAGTTTAATCGAGTTCAATGATGATGAGTTTGACGTGCGAGGATCTGCTGAAGTACGGGGTTGGCCGTTTCAGAGACCGCTTACTTCAGCCAGTGAAAATACTTGAGTGCAAACGTTTGCACTCAGTAGTAGTTGCGGGGGATGGTTCAAAAACGTACCCCCAATCAAACTCTTATCGGGTGACCTTCGCTGGTACCGCTTTGCCAAATTTCGTCCTCTTGCACAAGGTTCGTCTGCCTGTGCGTCTGTTTGTGCCGCGGGTCATGAATTGCACAAAGTGTAAACAACTGGGTCACACAGCCACCCATTGTAGCAATAAGGCCCGCTGTGGAAAATGCGGGGAGAATCATCTAGATGATTCGTGCAGTAAGCAAGCCGAAAAGTGTCCTTACTGTGCGGAGAGTCTGCATGATATCTCGGCATGTCCCGCGTACAAACTACGCGGGGATAAACTGAAACGTTCCCTTGCGGGACGATCCAAACATTCTTTCGCAGAAATGTTAAAGAATGCTACGCCACCATCCTCAGCAAACATCTATACTCACTTGCCTCCTGACGAGGGCGAGGCTGGTAACCCACAAGAGGGAACATCTACTACGGTGCCTAGAATTTATAGGAAGAGGAGGAACATTTCCTCTCGTAAAGTTCCTTGTAAAGGCCCCGGAGAAGGTGTCCCTTGACGGGGCTCCGAAAGTGACATCTATTGGAAGTGTTGCAACCAAACCGAAGCAATTAGCTCTTGGTCTCGGAGGATTAGGCTCAGAGAAGGAGTTCCCAGCACTTCCAGGAACATCAAAAATCCCAAGTGTTCCTTTGTTTCAGTTCGAGAGTAATCACAGCACTGGAATTATAAAACTCTCGGACATAGTGGACTGGATAATAAAAACTTTCAATATTACTGATCCTATTAAAAGTCTTATGTTAGCTTTTCTCCCTACAGTAAGAACATTTTTGAAGCAGTTGACTGCTAAATGGCCCCTCCTCTCAGCGATTGTATCTTTCGATGGCTAACTCATCGAACGAGGTCACGGATTTGATCACTGTTCTACAGTGGAATTGCAGAAGTATCATCCCGAAAATCGATTCCTTCAAAATTTTAATAAATAATTTGAGTTGCGATGCATTTGCATTATGTGAAACTTGGTTAACTTCCGACGTAGATCTCAACTTCCACGACTTTAATATTATTCGCCTGGATCGAGACACCCCCTATGGAGGAGTGCTTTTGGGGATCAAGAAGTGCTATTCCTTCTACAGCATTAACCTTCCCTCGATAACAGGTATTGAAGTTGTCGCTTGTCAAGTAACAACCAAAGGCAAAAGCCTTTGCATAGCTTCCATATATATTCCTTCCAACACCGCGGTTGGGCCCCGACGGCTACAAGACATCTTAGAATCCCTGCCAGCACCGCGACTAGTTTTAGGAGACTTTAACTCTCACGGTACAGCATGGGGTTGCCTCTATGATGATAACCGGTCTTCCTTAATTCAGGATCTTTGCGATAACTTCAATTTGACAATTTTAAACACGGGTGAAATGACACGGATTCCTGCTCCTCCAGCGCGCCCGACCGCCTTAGACTTGTCCCTTTGCTCAACATCGCTGCGGTTGAATTGCACGTGGAAGGTAATTCCTGATCCATACGGTAGCGACCATCTGCCGATTGCAGTCTCAATCAATAACGGTTCAAGGCCATTGAAATTAATCAATATTTCGTATGACCTCACACGAAATATCGATTGGAAAGCTATGCTGCCGCGATATCCGACAACATCGAATCTACCCAAGAACTTCCTCCGGAGGAAGAGTACAGCCTTTTGGCTGGCTTGATTCTCGACAGCGCGAATCAAGCTCAGACTAAGCCAGTACCCGGCGCGAACATACAAAAACGCTCCCCTAATCCGTGGTGGGACAAAGAGTGCTCAGACGTGTACGCAGAGAAGGCCGCCGCGTATAAGACATTCCGGGACGACAAGGGTTACCCGCTAGCTATCGACAATATGCGACGTTAGAAACGCGAATGAAGAGTTTGATGAAAGCCAAGAAACGTAGTTACTGGCGCCGGTTCGTTGACGGACTAACGAGAGAAACATCGATGAGCACTCTTTGGGGCACGGCCCGGCGTTTGCGAAACCGAAACAGTACTAACGAGAGTGCAGAATATTCAAACCGTTGGATATTCGATTTCGCCAAGAAGGTTTGTCCGGATTCCGCCCCGGCACAGAAGATTTACCGCGCCGCGTCTCCTCACGATAGCGCGAACGAAACACCTTTTTCGATGGTGGAGTTCTCACTTGCTCTCTTGTCGTGTAGCAATAAAGCTCCGGGGCCAGACAGAATCAAATTCAACTTGTTGAAGAATCTGCCTGACTCTGCCAAGAGACGCTTGTTGAACTTATTTAATAAATTTCTCGAGGCTAACATTGTCCCACTCGATTGGAGACAAGTGAAGGTCATCGCCATCCAAAAACCAGGAAAACCAGCCTCCGACCACAATTCGTACCGTCCGATCGCAATGCTATCCTGTATCCGGAAGTTGTTCGAGAAAATGATCCTATCCCGCCTCGACAATTGGGTCGAAGCAAATGGCTTACTGTCAGATACACAATTTGGCTTTCGCAAAGGCAAAGGGACGAACGATTGTCTTGCGTTGCTCTCAACTGAAATTCAAATGGCCTATGCTAGCAAAGAGCAGATGGCATCAGTGTTCCTAGATATTAAGGGGGCTTTTGATTCAGTTTCGATCAACATTCTTTCAGAGAAGCTGCACCAGCATGGTCTTTCAGCGACTTTAAACAATTTTTTACTAAACTTGTTGTCGGAAAAGCACATGCATCTTTCGCATGGTGATTTATCGACATCACGATTTAGCTACATGGGCCTTCCCCAGGGCTCATGTATAAGCCCCCTGTTATACAATTTCTACGTCAACGACATTGATGAATGTCTTGACAATTCCTGCACGTTAAGGCAACTTGCAGACGATGGCGTGGTGTCTGTTACGGGACCCAAAGCTGTCGATCTACAAGGACCATTACAGAATACCTTGGACAATTTGTCTGCTTGGGCTATTAAGCTGGGTATCGAATTCTCCACGGAGAAAACTGAGCTAGTTGTATTTTCAAGGAAGCGTGAACCAGCACAACTACAGCTTCTATTAATGGGTCAAACTATCGCTCAGGTCTTCACAGTAAAATATCTAGGGGTCTGGTTCGACTCGAAAGGTACTTGGGGATGCCATATTCGGTATCTGAAACAGAAATGCCAGCAAAGGATCAACTTTCTTCGTACAATAACCGGAACATGGTGGGGTGCCCACCCAGGAGACCTAATTAGGTTGTATCAAACAACGATACTGTCGGTAATGGAATACGGATGCTTCTGCTTTCGCTCCGCCGCGAACATACATTTCATCAAACTCGAAAGAATTCAGTATCGTTGTTTGCGTATCGCCTTAGGGTGCATGCAGTCGACCCATACGATGAGTCTCGAAGTGCTGTCGGGCGTTCTCCCGTTGAAAAATCGATTTTGGGAACTCTCATATGGAATGCTCATTCGATGCGATATCTTGAACCCGGTCGTGATTGAAAATTTCGAAAGGCTTGTTGAGCTCAATTCTCAGACCCGTTTCATGTCCCTGTACTTTGACTACATGGCGCAGAATATTAACCCTTCTTCTTACAATCCCAACCGTGTGCATTTCATAAATACTGCTGAATCTACTGTTTTCTTCGACACATCCATGAAAGACGAGATTAGTGGAATTCCGGACCACATACGCCCACAAGTGGTTCCAAACATTTTTTATAATAAATTCCGAGAAGTCGACTGTTCTAAGATGTTTTATACTGACGGATCAAACCTCGAAGGGTCCACTGGCTTCGGTATTTTCAATCAAAAGTTCACCGCCTCCTACAAACTCAGTGACCCTGCTTCAGTTTACGCCGCAGAACTAGCTGCCATTCAGTATACCCTTGGAGTCATTGAAACATTGCCGCAGGCCATTACTTCATCGTTTCGGATAGCCTCAGTTCCATTGACGCTATTCGCTCGATGAAACATGGAAAGCACTCCTCGTATTTTTTGGGGAAAATACGGGAGCTACTGAGTGCTTTATCTGACAACTCTTTCCAGATTACCTTGGTATGGGTCCCTTCTCATTGCTCCATTCCGGGCAATAAGAAGGCAGACTCCTTAGCTAAGGTGGGTGCCTTAGAAGGAGACGTTTACGAAAGACCAATATGCTTCAGCGAATTTTTCAGTATTACTCATCAGAGAACCCTCGAAAGTTGGCAAACTTCGTGGAGCAGTGGGGAGCTGGGAAGGTGGCTACATTCGATAGGTATCGACGAAACCTTGGTTCAAGTGGATGGATGTGAGTCGTGACTTCATTCGTGTGATGTCCCGACTCATGGCAAACCATTACACGCTGGATGCACATCTCCGGCGTATTGGGCTCGTGGATAGTGGTATCTGCGCTTGTGGCGACGGTTATCACGACATCGAGCACATTGTCTGGGCGTGCACCGAGTACAGTTCCGCCAGGTCTCGGCTAATGGATACCCTGCGGGCCCGAGGAAGACCAACCAACGTCCCGGTTCGAGATGTGCTGGCAAGCCGCGATGTCCTCTATATGTCCCTTATATACACCTTTGTGAAAACCATCAATATACAAGTCTAACTGCCCCTTCTTATTTTCCTTATCATTCTCAGAACCCTCTTCCACCTGTATCAAAGCATCTGTATCGAATGAGCCAACAAACACGGGACCTACGGCACGAAAATAACACGCTTAACTCGAAATGTAGCCGATCCACATCTGAGCCGTACTACGAAATCGTCTGGAAAAACCCCTACCATCTTGAGGAGGACCACCCGGCGTCCCAGTACATGATTCCCCTGATGAAGGCCACCCGAGTTTGTAATCCATCCGTTGATCTCACGATGCCTGAAACTGAAATAATTTTCTCTCCCTGCCATCTTTGTCTACCCTCCCTCCCCTGACTTTTATACCCAGAAGTAACACCCCTACCCCCCCAATATCATCACGAAGCATTTAGCTCTTCTTGTCTCTTCTAGTTTTAACTACTATATTATAGAATCTCGTTGAAAATTCCCAACTCCACTACCCACAAAAATAACTATAATTACGAATCTTTACAAAATTCAATCATGCCCTCTAGTTATTCCTACTTTTAAGATAGTCGTAAAAAATTGTCCCCCTTAGTTAAACATTATTTGCTCCAATAATCTCACTGATAAAAATGTCAAACCATATTGCCACAAAAACTAAATGACCCCCCTAATCTCACGAAAATAATATTATCCCCTTGTAGATATATAAGATAGCTATAAAATCGCATTAGTTTCATTTAAAAAAAATCAATATGTAATCCCCTAGTTTTAAGTAATTTAAAATGTAAAACAAAACAAAATTGGCACCTTTGAGCTAACGCAACGTGCCTTATCAAATAAACGATTTGAATAAAAAAACATGTCCTTCAATAGTTATTTATTTCTAAACAATTGAAAGTTGACCGCATCAACTTCAACTCCAATAAACGGGAAAGTAACGCACAATGTATCGCGATAACCACCGATGAATTATCTACGATAACGATGAATCCGACGATACATTATCGTTAACGGAGTTTCCGATGACGTTGACGGGTGGTTAACGTTATTGACGATGACGATTAATTATCGATTAACAACCCTGGCTAATACCCATCGCGCGTTGCTGCGACTTTCAACGAAATAGGAGGAAAACACAATTTGTTCCGAAGTGCCATCTGGTGGCATCTGCAACACTGAATTTACCAATTCATAACTAAAGGTCAGCAAGATAATAATTAAGTTAAATTTTTGTTTCCATTACGTTGAGAAAATTCACCGGTCACACTTCATGCACTCCACTCCACTTCTGTACGGTGGCGCCAACTATAACATGTTCGGTGTATCGGAAAAATGTAAACATGTGACATGTATGATTGTATCGAGAAATTTTAAAAGGAAATCTTTATTTTACCGCAGTAGTAGCATTAAAACCAATAGTTGAACAATTGGGTCATATTTCTATGAGAAGCACAGGGAAATATTTTTACAGGACGCAATAAAAATAAACAATTTCCACTAAAATAGGAGCTATTTTAAACCAACAGTAAAACATATGTATTTATACTTGTGCATCTTATAACAAATGAATGGATAGGAATAAGGACTCAATGGATACAGGAACTGAAATTGGAAATAACACAACCAGTGGTACACATATGTTCCGCGGGTAAACCACGAGATTACAAATTGAAAAATAAGTTTACTTGCAACTTTGATATTTTTCGAAAAAATAGGAACTGAAAGTATTTGATTGCTGTAATATTTTTCTCCTTAGTAATTTATCGATCGAAGGGTGTTCTTAGCGTTTTTGCCTTTCTCATATAAAGAAAGGCTATGCAATCACTGTAAAAATCGACTTTTTAAACGAGGCCCGGAGGGCCGAGTGTCATACACCATTCGATTCAGTTCGTCGAGATCGGCAAATGTCTGTGTGTGTGTATGTATGTGTGTGTGTATGTGTGTGTGTGTCATTTAAACTCACACAATTTTCTCAGAGATGGCTGAACCGATTTTCGCAAACTTAGTTTCATCTGAAAGGTATAACGCTCCCATAAGCTGCTATTGAATTTTTAGTTGATCCGACTTCCGGTTCCGGAGTTACGGGTTGAAGAGTGCGATCACACAGCAAATTCCCATATAAACTGGTACCACCATGATGTTCAAATGATGTAAAACATATTAAAATTGATGTAAGATTACTCTAGTTTGCGGGTCTGGATCACTAATGATCAATCAAAGCAGCTTTGACCACATTGGCCACCTATGACGGTTCATGACGCCCCCGGGGAACCCGCCCCAACGAATTCTCTACCGATTTTTACAAACTTGATTTCAAATGAAAGATACAGTAATACCATTGACTGCTGCTGAATTTCATTCGGTTCTGACTCTTGCATCCGGAGTTACAGGGGCGTTTTTTTTTTTCAATTCATTTATTTGATAAGGCAGGTTTGCGTTAGCTTAAAGGTGCCAATTTTGTTTTGTTTTACATTTTAAATTACTTAAAACTAGGGGATTACATATTGCTTTTTGAAATTCGTAAGATTAGGGGGTCATTTAGTTTTTATGGCAATATGGTTTGACATTTTTAGCAATGAGATTATTGGAGCAAATAATGTTTAACTAAGGGGGAAATTTTTTACGACTATCTTAAAAGTGGAAATAATTAGAGGGCGTGATTAAATTTTGTAAAGATTCGGAGACATTAATTAGAGTTATTTTATGTGGTAGTAGAGTTGGGCATTTTCAACGAGATCATATAATAGTTAGTTAAAACTAGGAAAGGCAAGAAGAGCTAAATGCTTCATGAAGATATTTGGGGGGGGTGTGGGGGGAAGGGGTGTTACTTCTGTGTATAAGAGTCAGGGGAAGTAGGGTGGACAAACATGGCAGGGGGAGAACATTATTTCAGTTTCAGACTTCGGGAGATCAACGGATGGATTACAGAATCAGGGTGGCCTTCATCAGGAAGAATCATGTACTGGGACGCCGGGTGGTCGTTCTCAAGATGGCAGGGATTTCTCCAGACAATTTCGTAGTGCGGCTCAGATGTTGATCGGCTACATTTCGAGTTGTGCGTGGGTGTATGGTACAGATGGAAGAGAGCGTTTCTGAGAATGATAAGGAAAAGGGGCAGTTAAAGTTGGATATGGTTGGATGGTTTTTATGAAGGTGTATATAAGGGACATATAGAGGACATCGCGACTTGCCAACACATCTCGAACCGGGACGTTGGGTGGTCTTCCTCGGGCCCGGAGGGTGTCCATAAGCCGAGACCTGGCGGAACTGTACTCGGTGCACGCCCAGACTATGTGCTCTATATCGTGATAACCGTCGCCACAAGCGCAGATACCACTCTCCACGAGCCCAATACGTCGGAGATGTGCATCCAGCGTGTAATGGTTCGCCATGAGTCGGGACATCACACGAATGAAGTCACGACCCACATCCATCCCCTTGAACCAAGGTTTCGTCGATACCTTAGGGACTATCGAATGTAGCCACCTTCCTAGCTCCCCATTGCTCCACGAGGTTTGCCAACTTTTGAGGGTTCTCTGATGAGTAATACTGAAAAATTCGTGGAAGCAAATTGGTCTTTCAAAAACGTCACCTTCAATGGCACCCACCTTAGCTAAGGAGTCCGCCTTCTCATTGCCCGGAATGGAGCAATGAGAAGGGACCCACACCAAGGTAATCTGGAAAGATTTGTCAGATAAAGCACTCAGTAGCTCCCGTATTTTCCCCAAAAAATACGAGGAATGCTTTCCATGTTTCATCGAGCGAATAGCGTCAATAGAACTCAGACTATCCGAGACGATGAAGTAATGGTCTGCGGGTAATGTGTCAATGACTCCAAGGGTATACTGAATAGCAGCTAGTTCTGCGGCGTAGACTGAAGCAGGGTCACTGAGTTTGTAGGAGGCGGTGAACTTTTGATTGAAAATACCGAAGCCAGTGGACCCTTCGAGGTTTGATCCGTCAGTATAAAACATCTTAGAACAGTCGACTTCTCGGAATTTATTATAAAAAATATTTGGAACCACTTGTGGGCGTATGTGGGCCGGAATTCCAATAATCTCATCTTTCATGGATGTGTCGAAGAAAACAGTAGATTCAGAAGTATTTATGAAATGCACACGGTTGGGATTGTAAGAAGAAGGATTAATATTTTGCGCCATGTAGTCAAAGTACAGGGACATAAAACGGGTCTGAGAATTGAGCTCAACAAGCCTTTCGAAATTTTCAATCACCAACGGGTTCAAGATATCGCATCGAATGAGCAATCGATATGAGAGTTCCCAAAATCGATTTTTCAGCGGGAGAACGCCCGACAGGACTTCGAGACTCATCGTATGGGTCGACTGCATGCACCCTAAGGCGATACGCAAACTACGATACTGAATTCTTTCGAGTTTGATGAAATGTATGTTCGCGGCGGATCGAAAGCAGAAGCATCCGTATTCCAGTACCGACAGTATCGTTGTTTGATACAACCTAATTAGGTCTCCTGGGTGGGCACCCCACCACGTTCCGGTTATTGTACGAAAAAGTTTGATCCTTTGTTGGCATTTTTGTTTCAGATACCGAATATGGCATCCCCAAGTACCTTTCGAGTCGAACCAGACCCCTGGATATTTTACTGTGAAGACCTGAGCGATAGTTTGACCCATTAATAGAAGCTGTAGTTGTGCTGGTTCACGCTTCCTTGAAAATACAACTAGCTCAGTTTTCTCCGTGGAGAATTCGATACCCAGCTTAATAGCCCAAGCAGACAAATTGTCCAAGGTATTCTGTAATGGTCCTTGTAGATCGACAGCTTTGGGTCCGGTAACAGACACCACGCCATCGTCTGCAAGTTGTCTTAACGTGCAGGAATTGTCAAGACATTCATCAACAGGGGTGCCAACCTTCCAGATTTATCTGGATTCATCCAGATTTTAAAGTGTCGTCCAGACATACAGATTTATGTTTGTCTGATCCAGAATTCCGAAAATTTGTCCAGATTTATCAAGATAATTTGGAAAATAAAATGAGTTACTGGAAACACAACGTACCAAAGTTCGCAAGGACAGAATGTGCTTCGTAAAACCCGTTTCAAATATTTTAGAATATAAAAACCGGATATAAAACTTCAAGCATAAATATCGGACTGGGACTTTCCTCTGCAAGAGTCGGATAAATAAACTTTCAGTATAAAAACCGGATGAAAATATGTCCGTTTCTTACGAAGAAGTTTTTGTTAGCCGACTTTTAATCTTGAAATCTCATTCTTACCGAGTTTTGCGGGTTAACATTATTTAAGCGATTCTTATGCTGAAGAATCTCCGTCCGATTTTTACGCTTGAAGTTTATTTCCGATTTTTATATTCTAATGAATTTGGATTTTACGAAGCATATTCTATCCTTGCGACTTTTATTTTCGGTCGCTCATTAGTAAATTGCAAAAAATACAGCTCATAGATGTAAAATGAAGCTTATTCAAAAAAAATTTGGCCATCTAGACAAAACCAGACTTTTTCGAAAAATTTTCCAGACTTCCCGGAAAAATACTTGGCATCCCTGTTCATCAATGTCGTTGACGTAGAAATTGTATAACAGGGGGCTTAGACATGAGCCCTGGGGAAGGCCCATGTAGCTAAATCGTGATGTCGATAAGTCACCATGCGAAAAATGCATGTGCTTTTCCGACAACAAGTTTAGTAAAAAATTGTTTAAAGTCGATGAAAGACCATGCTGGTGCAGCTTCTCTGAAAGAATGTTGATAGAAACTGAATCAAAAGCCCCCTTTATATCTAGGAACACTGATGCCATCTGCTCTTTACTAGCATAGGCCATTTGAATTTCGGTTGAGAGCAACGCAAGACAATCGTTCGTCCCTTTGCCTTTGCGAAAGCCAAATTGTGTATCTGACAGTAAACCATTTGCTTCGCCCAATTGTCGAGGCGGAATAGGATCATTTTCTCGAACAACTTCCGGATACAAGATAGCATTGCGATCGGTCGATACGAATTGTGGTCGGAGGCTGGTTTTCCTGGTTTTTGGATGGCGATGACCTTCACTTGCCTCCAATCGTGTGGGACAATGTTAGCCTCAATAAACTTATTAAATAAGTTCAACAAGCGTCTCTTGGCAGAGTCTGGCAGATTCTTCAATAAGTTGAATTTGATTCTGTCTGGCCCTGGAGCTTTATTGTTACACGACAAGAGAGCAAGTGAGAACTCCACCATCGAAAAAGGTGTTGGCGAAATCGAATATCCAACGGTTTGAATATTCCACGCTCTCATTAGTACTGTTTCGATTTCGCATACGTCGGGCTGTTCCCCAAAGAGTGCTCATCGATGTTTCTCTCGTTAATCCGTCGACGAACCGGCGCCAATAACCGCGTTTTTTGGCTTTCATCAAACTCTTCATTCGCTTGTCTAACGTCGCGTACTGTCGAAAACTAGCGGGTAACCCGTCGTTCCGGAAGGTCTTAAACGCGGCGGCCTTCTCTGCGTACACGTCTGAGCACTCTTTATCCCACCAGGGATTGGGAGAACGTTTTTGTATGTTCGCGCCGGGTACTGGCTTAGTCTGAGCTTGATTCGCGCTGTCGAGAATCAAGCCAGCCAAAAAGCTGTACTCTTCCTCCGGAGGAAGTTCTTGAGTAGATTCGATGTTGTCGGATATCGCGGCAGCATAGCTCTTCCAATCGATATTTCGTGTGAGGTCATACGAAATATTGATTGTTTCCAATGGCCTTGAGCCGTTATTGATTGAGACTACGATCGGCAGATGGTCGCTACCGTGGGGATCAGGGATTACCTTCCACGCGCATTCTAACTTTAGCGAGGTCGTGCAAAGGGATAAATCTAATGCGCTTGGGCGCGCTGGTGGGGGAGGAATCCGTGTCATTTCACTCGTGTTTAGAATTGTCATGTTGAAGTTGTCGCAAATATTGTGAATTAAAGAGGAACGGTTATCATCATAAAGGCAACCCCATTCCGTACCGTGAGAGTTAAAGTCGCCTAAAACTAGTCGCGGTGCAGGCAGGGATTCTATGATGTCATGTAGCCGGCGATGCCCAATCGCGGTGTTGGGGGGAATATATATGGAAGCTATGCAAAGATCTTTGCCTTTGGTTGTTACTTGACAAGCGACAACTTCAATACCTGTTATCGAGGGAAGGTTAATTCTGTAGAAGGAATAGCGTTTTTTGATCCCCAAAAGCACTCCTCCATAGGGGGTGTCTCGATCCAGGCGAATAATATTAAAGTCGTGGAAGTTGAGATCTATGTCGGAAGTTAACCAAGTTTCACATAATGCAAATGCATCGCAACTCAAATTATTTATTAAAATTAGGAAGGAATCGATTTTCGGGATGATACTTCTGCAATTCCACTGTAGAACAGTGATCAAATCCGTGACCTCGTTCGATGAGTTAGCCATCGAAGGATACAATCGCTGAAAGGAGGGGCCATTTAGCAGTCAACTGCTTCAAAAATGTTCTTACTGTAGGGAGAAAAGCTAACATAAGACTTTTAATAGGATCAGTTATATTGAAAGTTTTTATTATCCAGTCCACAATGTCCGAGAGTTTGATAATTCCAGTGCCGCGATTATTCTCGAACTGAAACAGAGGAACACTTGGGATTTTTGATGTTCCGGGAAGTGCTGGGAACTCCTTCTCTGAGTTTAATCCTCCGAGACCAGGAGCTAATTGCTTCGGTTTGGTTGCAACACTTCCAATAGATGTGACTTTCGGAGTCCCGTCAAGGGATACCTTCTGGCCTTTACAACGAACTTTAGGAGAGGAAATGTCCCTCCTCTTCCTATAACTTCTAGGCGCCCTAGTAGATGTTCCCTCTTGTGGGTCATCAGCCTCGCCCTCGTTAGGAGGCAAGTGAGCATAGATGTTTGTTGAGGTTGGTGGTGTAGCTTTCTTTAGCATTTCTGCGAAAGAACGTTCGGATCGTCCCGCAAGGGAACGTTTTAGTTTATCCCCGCGTAGTTTGTACGCGGGACATGCCGAGATATCATGCAGATTCTCTGCACAGTAAGGACACTTCTCAGCATTCTTACTGCCCGAATCATCTAGATGATTCTCCCCGCATTTTCCACAGCGGGCCTTATTGCTACAATGGGTGGCTGTGTGACCCAATTGTTTACACTTTGTGCAATTCATGACCCGCGGCACAAACAGACGCACAGGCAGACGAACCTTGTGCAAGAGGACGTAATTTGGCAAAGCGGTACCAGCGAAGGTCAACCGATAAGAGTTTGATTGGGGGTACGTTTTTGAACCATCCCCCGCAACTACTACTGAGTGCAAACGCTTGCACTCGAGTATTTTCACTGGCTGAAGTATGCGGTCTCTAAAACGGCCAACCCCGTACTGCAGTAGATCCTCGCATGTCAAACTGTCATCGGTGACAACGCCTTCAGACTGTACTTTTACAGCTGGAATATACACGTGATAGTCCTTCGTAAAGTGCTCGCAGCAAGCAATATCGTTTGCCTGCTTTGAGTTAGTCAGCACGACCCTCAGCCTGTCTGAGCGGACCTTTTTTATTTCGGTCACAGCCGAGAACCGTTCCGTTAGGTCTTTTGAAATCTGTAATAGATTCAGCGATTTTGTTTTGGGCCGAAAGAAGACCACAAAGGGACCGGTCGAGAGCTCTGGATATTGTTTGGGTCGGGGGAGAGCCTTAGGAGTCGACTCGATCTCCATTTGGCCATCCGGGGAGGAAGCCATCGACACCGTCAACGCACGGGGTCAGCACCCGCGCAGACGGGAAAAAGCCGTAAATGTATCAAAAAGGTGGATTTCACTTATCTGTATACTCGTTTCCCACGACGCACCAGTCCAGCTTAAATAGCTGGTTATTGTTCAATCCTCGCTTTACGAACAAAAGGTTGAGGAATGTGGCCTAACGGTTAACACACGCACAAAAGAAATTAAAAGTCCAAACCTCGAAGAGGCAAAGAATGGCAAAATAACCTTGAACGCGGATTACTGCACTGTTCTTTTTCCAACAGACCGAATACAAAACACTTCTATCTCGATCGAGCGATGCGTAGAGACTGTGGTTACAGGGGTGTTAGTAAGGATACACTGGAATTTCCCATATAAATCGGTACAATCGTAATACCTCAGAGGCTAAAAACTATTGAAATGGTCACCAAATTACTTCTAATCGCAGATCTAGATCACTGATTGCCAATCAAACATTCTTTGAATATATTGTCCACTATCGACGATTCCGGAATTCCGGGCATATTCAATAATTAAAATCACATCGGTTCTTCGGTGATGACTGAACCGATTTTCTCAAACCAAGTCTCAAATGGAAGGCAAAATATGCAGTTGAGTATTGCGTCGCCGCCGCCCCCCCCCCCCTTGCCCTTACACCACCCTCCTTCATCACTCCCCTCCCCTTGGACCACCCTCACGCCCGCATTTCCTTCATCCACCCCGTATACCGAAATAAGATGAAGGATTTCTTACGCATCCTCCACTCCCACTCTACTAACCCCCCATTCCTTCCACTTTCAAACCCATTCCACCAACATTTCAAAATATAATCACTTGAAGATAACATCGAACACATGCTGATTAAGCTAATTAAATATTATTCCTTTGCTTTTCTCATATAGAAAGGTTATGCAATTGCTCCAAAAACCGACTTTCTAACCGAGGCCCGGAGGGCCAAGTCTCATATAACATTCGACTCAGTTCGCCGAGATCGCAAAATATCTGTGTGTGTATGTATGTATGTATTTATGTGTGTATGTGCGGATTTGTTAACAAAATGTCCACATCGGTTTCTCGGAGATGGCTGAACTGATTTTTACAAACTAATATTGAAATGAAAGGTATAATATTCCCATAGGTTGCTATTGAATTTCATTTTCAACTGACATCTTGTTCCGGATTACGAATTGAAGAGTATGGTTACAAAACAAAATTTGTTGATTTGTCCTCATCGGTTTCTCGGAATTTTCTGGTTCCTGAATTACAGGGTGATACGTACGATCACGCAGCAAATCCCGATTCTAACGAATTCTGCGATGAATGTAAAAATGTGAAATTTTTTCCAAAATGCAAACACAAATGTTGAATTTGTAAATCTAGGTCACCAACAGTCATTCAAAGTCTCTTTGGCCACACTGGCCACCATCGACGGATCCGGAAGCATCCAAATTCAAAATAACGGTTATATTGGTTTCTCGAAAATGGCTAGACCGATTTGATCAACTTAGTCTCATATGAAAGGTGTTGCGTCCCCGGAAACTGATATTAAATTCCATCTCCATCCGACTTCCGGCTCCGGAGTTACGGGTTGTGGAGTGCGATCACATAGAAAACTCCGATTCAAACCGATACCGCGATGAATGCAAAAAGGTGCTCTTATATATACTTACCAAGTGTAATAAGAATGAAAGACATTTCCATAATGTTATATTGTACGAACCAGCGATTAAATCATAGTTTGGAGAAATGAGAAAGGCACAATTGCACCTCTAGGTGGATTAAAACAGGTTTTTGCCTTTCTCATATAAAGAAAGGCTATGCAATCACTGTAAAAATCGACTTTTTAACCGAGGCCCGGAGGGCCGAGTGTCATACACCATTCGATTCAGTTCGTCGAGATCGGCAAATGTCTGTGTGTGTGTATGTATGTGTGTGTGTATGTGTGTGTGTATGTGTGTGTGTGTCATTTAAACTCACACAATTTTCTCAGAGATGGCTGAACCGATTTTCGCAAACTTAGTTTCATCTGAAAGGTATAACGCTCCCATAAGCTGTTATTGAATTTTTAGTTGATCCGACTTCCGGTTCCGGAGTTACGGGTTGAAGAGTGCGATCACACAGCAAATTCCCATATAAACTGGTACCACCATGATGTTCAAATGATGTAAAACATATTAAAATTGATGTAGCATTACTCTAGTTTGCGGGTCTGGATCACTAATGATCAATCAAAGCAGCTTTGACCACATTGGCCACCTATGACGGTTCATGACGCCCCCGGGGAACCCGCCAAGTTCCTAAGCTAATACCACACCCATTCCACAACGAATTCTCTACCGATTTTCACAAACTTGATTTCAAATGAAAGATACAGTAATGCCATTGACTGCTGCTGAATTTCATTCGGTTTCGACTCTTGCTTCCGAAGTTATAGGGGTGTTAGTAAGGATATACTGGAATTTCCCATATAAATCGGTACAATTGTAATACCTCAGAGGGTAAAAACTATTGAAATGGTCACCAAATTACTTCTAATCGCAGATCTAGATCACTGATTGCCAATCAAACATTTTTTGAATATATTGTCCACTATCGACGATTCCGGAGTTCCGGAATTCCGGGCATATTCCACAATTAAAGTCACATCGGTTCATCGGTGATGACTGAACCGATTTTCTCAAACCAAGTCTCAAATGGAAGGCAAAATATGCAGTTGAGTATTGCGTCGCCGCACCTCCCTCCCTCCCCCGCCTTGCCCTTACACCTCCCTCCTTCATCACTCCCCTCCCCTTGGACCACTTTCACGCCCGCATTTCCTTCATCCACCCCGTATACCGAAATAAGATGAAGGATTTCTGACGCATCCTCCACTCCCACTCTACTAACCCCCCATTCCCTCCACTTTCAAACCCATTCCACCAACATTTCAAAATATAATCACATGAAGATAACATTGAACTCATGCTGATTAAGCTAATTAAATATTATTCGGTTGCCTTTCTCATATAGAAAGGTTATGCAATTGCTCCAAAAATCGACTTTATAACCGAGGCCCGGAGGGCCGAGTCTCATATAACATTCGGCTCAGTTCGCCGAGATCGCAAAATATCTGTGTGTATGTATGTATGTATGTGTGTATGTATGTATGTATGTATGTATGTATGTATGTATGTATGTATGTATGTATGTATGTAGGTATGTATGTATGTATGTATGTGTGTATGTATGTATGTATGTATGTATGTGAGTGTATGTGCGGATTTGTTAACAAAATGTCTACATCGGTTTCTCGGAGATGGCTGATCCGATTTTTACAAACTAAGATTCAAATGAAAGGTATAATATTCCCATAGGTTGCTATTGAATTTCATTTTCAACCGACATCTTGTTCCGGATTACGAGTTGAAGAGTATGGTTACAAAACAAAATTTGTTGATTTGTCCACATCGGTTTCTCGGAATTTTCTGAACCGATTTTGACAAACTTGATTTTCAATGAAAGGTCCATCAGCTGCTGTTGAATTTTGTGTGGATCCGAGTTCTGGTTCCTGAATTACAGGGTGATATTTTCCAAAATGTAAACACAACTGTTGAATTTGTAGATCTAGGTCACCAACAGTCATTCAAAGTCTCTTTGGCCACACTGGCCACCATCGACGGACCCGGAAGCATCCAAATTCAGAATAACGGTTATATTGGTTTTTAAAAAAATGGCTAGACCGAGTTGATCAACTTAGTCTCAAATGAAATGTGTTGCGTCCCCGGAAACTGTCAAATTCCATTAACATAAAATATTAAAAATATTAAAATTCCATCCAAATTCCAGGAAAATATTAAATTCCATCTCCATCCGACTTCCGGCTCCGGAGTTACGGGTTGTGGAGTGCGATCACATAGAAAACTCCGATTCAAACCGATACCGCGATGGATGCAAAAAGGTGCTCTTATATATACTTACCAGTGTAATAAGAATGAAAGATATTTCCATAATGTTATATTGTACGAACCAGCTATTAAATCATAGTTTGGAGAAATGAGAAAGGCACAATTGCACCTCTAGGTGGATTAAAACAGGTTTTTTTATTATTTTTGCCTTTCTCATATAGAAAGGTTATGCAATCACTCTGAAAAACGTCAATCTAATCCCGGCCCGGAGGGCCGAGTGTCATATCCCATTCGACTCAGTTCGTCGAGATCGGAAAAAGTCTGTATGTGTGTGTGTATGTATGTATGTGTGTGTATGTGTGTGTGTATATGTATGTGCGTATGTGTCAAATAATGTCACTCATTTTTCTCAGAGATGGCTGGACCGATTTTCCCAAACATAGTCTCAAATGAAAGGTGCAACCTTCCCATCGGCTGCTATTGAATTTTGGATCGATCGGAGTTCTGGTTCCGGAATTACGGGTTTCAGAGTGCAGCCACACAGAAATTTCTCATATAAACTATAGGAAAAATTAAAAATAGAATTTTTATTTTTGATGCTAAATGTGTTCAAGGGGCATGAAACGTCGAGATTTGATGCAAACTCGAAAAAAATTTGACTACGATTCACTTTTTTGGATTTTGGCACATTTTTGCGTTTCTCATATAGAAAGGATATGCAATCACTCTGAAAAACGTCAACCTAATCCCGGCCCGGAGGGCCGAGTATCATATCCCATTCGACTCAGTTCGTCGAGATCGGAAAAAGTTTGTATGTGTGTGTATGTATGTATGTGTGTGTATATGTGTGTGTATGTATGTGCGTATGTGTCAAATAATTTCACTCATTTTTCTCAGTGATGACTGGACCGATTTGCCCAAACATAGTCTCAAATGAAAGGTGCAACCTTCCCATGGGCTGCTATTGAATTTTGGATCGATCGGAATTCTGGTTCCGGAATTACGGGTTTCAGAGTGCGGCCACACAGAAATTTCTCATATAAACTATAGGAAAAATTAAAAATAGAATTTTTATTGTTGATGCTAAATGTGTTCAAGGTGCATGAAACGTCGAGATTTGATGCAAACTCGAAAAAAATTTGACGACGATTCACTTTTTTGGATTTTGGCACATTTTTGCCTTTCTCATATAGAAAGGTTATGCAATCACTCTGAAAAACGTCAACCTAATCCCGGAGGGCCAAATTTTTTTTTCGACTCGCATAAGGTTTCTGGATTTTAACAGGGGCGTAGTTGATGGTTTACGGAGAGGGGTTACACCCCCCCCCCCTCTACTGTTCACTCCCCTCCTTTAAAAATCTCCTTAAATCAGCCCTCAGACCACCACCCCATCCAGCCCTCATACCCCTCCCTTTCAACCACATCATCTTTAAACCACCACTATATCACAAAGCATACCAATTTAAGCTGGGGAGTCGTTCGTTCATGGGACTTTCGTCCTCCTCACATACCCACCCCCGCATGACAAAATGAGTTAGCAAGCAGATAACATTGATCTAATGCTGATTAGGCTAATGGAGTATGATATTTTTTGTTTCAAGTGTTTCACCGTCGACACGTAGCTCATCAAGTTCGTGGCTGGCATGCCATTGTGTATAAGTGCAAAGTGTACTAAGAATGTAATGGACATTTCCACAAGTATGTTGAACATAAAAAGCCTCCGTGCCAGAGTTTAGAGAAATGAGAAAGGCACAATTGCACCGCTAGGTAGATCAAAACAGGTTTTTTTCGTTATTTTAGTTATAATTATCACCTGCATCATTACAAATGACAGTCCGGTGAACCAAACTTTTCCTAGTTCACCTTTTCGTCACTTTTGTCGAGAACGACTGAAGAATGTGAGTAACGTATTCAATGGTGGGATCTAGCTCATCATTTGTTTAAGGTTTGTCGACGTAGATGAGAGAATTACATAACCTCATAAATTCGAATGGCACTGCAGCGCAAGAGCAAGCAGTCATTCGACATTACCCTATTTTGATATAATTCATCTTTCGAACTTGATTTCAATAAATCTTTAATTGTAATTTTTTAGTCCAGCTTGTTGAAACTTTAAGGTGTTCCAAACCTTCTGCGGCAAAATGTGAAAACAAGCAGTTCTCAATATAATTTTTGAGGAAAAACACATAGTCACTTTACAGGATGGAATAGAGTTTCTAGGATCACCTCAGGATGCTTATCATACCCAAGAGGGTGAATGTTTTGACGTTTCTTTGAAAAATGAGTGAAGCCAACATAAGCCAACAAATGACAGCGAACGCGCTTTAAGCAACGTTCACATCACTAGGAGCCAATATTGTTAACTCGAAATGAAACTTATCGAATACAAACAAACTTCATTTTGATGTGCTTAACTGGTACTGAGGTGATAGAAGCATTCGGATTTTGTGGAGGAACAACGATGAAAGAGAAAGCGTGATTTCTCATATATTGTTATTAATTACTTCTCGACAAACATATGATTACGGCCTAAAAGCCAACTGTCAAAATCCACTTTGAATGGAAATTTCAGACAAACCGTTACTAGTCGAAAATTTGCATATCATGGACTAGTATTTTCAAACGCTTCAATCATTAAACAAGGAATTTTCTAAATAGGAGTACTCCTGAGATCACGTTCACCTTTCTATTGTTTCCGGAAGGTACTCCAAGTAAGCGATATATCTCAAATTCATACTACTCATTCTTAGTTCCGAAATTATTTTCAAATATATCAATTATATAATCAGTGTTGGAGGAATTTAATCTCTTCGATTAAAATCAGCAATAGCATAAATGACATTTATATTTTTCCGATACACCGAACATATTATAGTTGACACCATAGTACAGCTCAATACTTCTATAATATCAAGTGAATTTTCGCAATGTAATGCCAACAAAAATATAACTTATTTTTAGTTTTGCTAAGCATTAGTTGTGAATTCAATGTTGCGAAAGCATTTTATTAATACGTGTGAGATTGTGCTGAAAGGCGTAATGATGATATGTGACGGATACATACGTATAACACGAATACGACTTTGTAAACTGAAACGTTTTCAGTTAGAATTTTGGTGTTTTACAGCTGTGCAATTGTCAAAATACATGCAACAAAATCAAAATCACAACTAAATTTCAACAAACTCTGCAGCATCAGCAACCAGTTCGGAACATTAATGAACATGTTCTAGCTGGCAACATAAATGACTATTTGGTGACAAAGGATGTTATTAAATAACCTTGATGTTATCTATGTTCAACCAGTGCAACAAAAATAACTGTATTGTTCTCTCGTTGCAACAGTTTGTATTTCCCTAGCTAAACGCCAAGGACCGCTGCCGGAGCAGCCAATGGAGCCCAGACGAGTACGCGGCCGTTGTTGTCCCGGCCTGCCGGAAAGAAACCGCCCGCCGCCCCTTCACCAGCAGCATTGGGATCCCGCATCAGCAGCAGTGAAGGAGAGTTGGTGAAAATAAACGGTAAAGTTAAATTTTATTTGTTTGTTTACTTTTTGTTGTGAAACGAAAATCCGAAATTCAGTAGAAGCACCTAGCCCGCCCTGAAAAGTGGCCCCCCATTTTTCACAAAGTGGTGAATTTTGCAAAACATGTTTTAATTTTATTGTTTAGGTACCCCTAAACATCTTGGTGAAATATTTTGTCGTTATTCGAAATATTTCTAATAGTTTTAGTTAATTGAAAATTTATACACCTTTTTATTATAATATTTTTTACAACCAAAGCTTAATTTCGAATTGCACCAAACTTCACTGGTGGTTTAACAAATGTTAACTATTTCTACTATTTTTTAAACAATTTTTCAAAAAATTGCGGTTCACGCGATATTCATACCGTTTAAGTTGTAAAATGTTGCATATATTATCAGCTTTCAATTCAAAGAAAAAAATGTTTGAGCAAGCATGAGGTTTTTAAAATATTTGATTTTTTGTGTTAGCCGGCATGCGAAAAACAACGCGCGAGCGAAACAGTCGCTGGTCGCCATGGCACGCTTGGACCAACATTGCACTAGCGAACCTGCCGTACGCTCCGCGACACGTTTAGACAAGTATAAAATTTGGTAATAATGAGTTTCGGTTGACAAATGGCGTATGACAGACTCAATCAATCAGTTTTAGGAGACCAGTTGGTGCGATTATACTTGATACATACATACTGTTTATATTGTTTGTACACACTGTTTATTACTTCATCGTTTTCATTTGTTGAAATAAGTTATAGTGCGAAAGAGTGCAGTAATTCTTCGCATAAAATAAAAAAAACATAACCAATGTGCGAGGGAAAATCTGTAAGTTGATACGCATAAATTAAAATAAATGAAATTTGGATTGCAAATATGCAATCGAATTGGTAAAGAAATGGTTTTTCTCCCGTGAGCAAGAACAGATCTTCAATGAAGTAATAAATAAACTAACGCGTATAGAGCTAGTTTGTACTGATTATACATTATACTGTTTGTACAATTATAATAAAATTACAATGGTTTGATTGGACGAAGAGTTATTTCAAAAATATTGATTCTCTATTTTGCACCATGAAATTCATGCTTCTCAGCAAAAAAGCTTGTCCTGGAAATGCAATAACCATTGATTAAGGGAAAATAAGATGGTAAATTTTCAGATGACACAGGATGTGTTACACTGGGTATTATCGATAAAACTATCGCAACGAAACTCATTCTCTGGCTTTGCATTTGATGTGGTCAGAGTCTTAATTGGCGAGCTCCCACCGACTCGCTCATGCGATGTTGGTCCGAGCGTGCCGTGGCGTCCAGCGACTGTTTCGCTCACGCGTTGTTTTTCGCATGCCGGGTAACACAAAATATCAAATATTTTAAAAACCTTATGTTTGCTCAAAAATTTTTTTCTTGGAATTGAAAGCTGATAAAATATGCAACATTTTACAACTTAAACGGTATGAATATCGCATGAAGAAACCATTTAAAACCGCATTTTTTTGAAAAATTGTTTAAAAAATAGTAGAAATAGTTAACATTTGTTAAAACTTTTTTCGACATTTTCTAGACTAAACATTTGTTAAACCACCAGTGAAGTTTGGTGCAATTCGAAATTAAGCTTTGGCTGTAAAAAATATTATAATAAAAAGGTGCATAAATTTTCAATTAACTAAAGCTACTATAAATATTTCGAATATCGACAAAATATTTCACGAAGATGTTTAGGGGTACCTAAACAATAAAATTAAAACATGTTTTGCAAAATTCACCACTTTGTGAAAAATGGCGGGGGGGTTTGCACTTCAGAAATTTTTACTTAAATCCACTATTCCACGTGCCATTCTCCCGGGCACCGGACGCATCTAAATATACTTTTTTCCAAAAACCGCTCTTAGTGGGGAACACTCGCACCTACGGGTGCACTAAATTACATAAAATTACCCTTGCTTAGGCACCGAACCGAAATATATTCACTTATCCCTACTTCAATAGGGGCACAAACACTAGCGCGGCTGATTCCCGACTGAGATAAAACTCGAAATAGCGCGGAAACGGTATAAAAATCGCGAATAAAAACAATTTGCGACCGCCGATTTCGCAAACTGTTTTGTTTTTATTTACAATTTGGATGATTCATTCATAATATCGAATGGATCATCGATTTGACACTTTCCCCGTTGTTCGCACCAATGCTCTGCAACATTCAGGTGTGGCCCGATTCGAATCATAGTGGTGTGAGTGTTAGAGGGATGTGGGTTAAAAAGCGCCACACATCTTCGATCTCGAATCGAATAATAAAATTTTATTTCGCATAATTTTGGGTTTGTGGTTAAACCTGGGGTGGTTCGTTTGATTCCAGCGGGAATCATTTTGATCTGTTTAAATTATGCGAAAGACATTCTTTGGTCCCTCTCAAACGTTTCTTTTGCCATGTACGAAGCGTTTTGAGGCGAAAAGGGACGAATATACAAACATTTTGTCAGGAATGTCTGCGAGTGGGAGAAATGATGACGTGTTAAGCGGTACCCGCATAAATGAATACCATTCCAGAAATCTTCGGAACCATTTCCTAACTATTCATATAATACTATATTGGGAATACTACTGATACATTCCACCATTATAATTCAACTATTATACTACCATACTCATTTTAGGTACCATTTCCAATACCTTCCGTGTATCCTATATTGGAGATTTGTATACTACATTCTACTTTTGCGCTAGAGGTTAATATTGCTATAGGTGGTCTTTGTTATTCGCATATCTGTTCACGCTGCTCCAAAACCCTGTAGCTTAACATGATCAAAAATCCTCGTCTTAAAATATTACGGCGATAGCTCAGTTGGATAAAGCGACAGTTCAGTTAGTCTCAACCAAGCTCTCACAGAAGATTGCGTGTAACAAAATAAAATTTCATCAATCGATAGAATTGAAATGTGAAAGGGAAAACATTTTTTTTCTGCGCCAATATTTTATACATCCCTAGATCTAAAATATGCATGCCACCATAATCTGTATAGTTCTTGAATGGTATGTTGTCCACATGTATATGGAAAACAGCCTATTTTGGTATGGTGACTGTTCTTAACGACCAGTTGTTTGTATGGTCGAGCATGGAAAAACGACACTGGTTATGTTCGATATTATACCAGGCAATGGTTAATCTATTGTTGAACGAACCATATTGAAAATGGTTTTTCGACGTTTGATACAATGGTTGGCATATGGTACAGATTTATGCGGGTATTGTATGTGTATGAGTGTGGAATCGAACAGAGTGAATGAATGTTCGTGTGAATGATTAGATAAAATTGTTTTGGGGTCAATTCGAAGTGCTTATCGGAATGTGAATGATCGAGTAAGCCAGTGATTGAGGATGAATGAATGGGATAATTGTATGAATGTATTTGGATTGAAAGCCCAGCACAAGCGTACAGTACTGGTACCGTAAGAACACGAGACATTTCTGGACAGTCGCTGATAAAAGAACAATATAATGCCGACAACCGTTCCCCTGCAAGTTGAAACATTGAAAATTGTCAATGTCATTTGCAGAATTTTGGGAATATCGGTTGTTTCCGATTTTGTATTCGGATTGGATTTAGGGTTCAACCCATAGCCGAATAGTGACAGTGGCTGACAGCCTCTCGCTTCGCGTATGCTGTCAGTATTATCAGACCAAACACAGGCAAACTTTTCACCAATCAGGACATCCGGTCGATTAATTTTTTGATGAATGTTGATGAATTGCGAAAGAAATAATTAGGTGTAGTTAGTTTTTCTTTGTTTATTTATTTATTTATTCATTTCGTTATTATTATTGTATCGGTGTTAGGTGTTAGTTTAGAAAAAAATTGTTGCCAATTTTTTTCCACCCGGTGTGGGCGAGATTGTAACCCGTCAGGGTAACAATTTAGCACTGGGTGGAAATACACCCTTTCGTGTGTACTCTCTCCGTAGAGTGTATTGTTTACGAAAATTTACGCTCACCGCTGTTTCGATACCGTTCTCTTTTCTTGTAAATTTTTATATAGTTTCGCGTTTGTGAACGGTTTTGTGCGTTGAAATAGGTGTAGTAATTTTTGTTTGACAGTTGTACATAGTTAACATAGGGCTTAGATAGGCCACCGCTATCCTACTGCTGAAATACGTGTACTGGCTATGCTGCACATGGGTGATGACAGCTATGCGGCGGTACGGGTTTTTTGGTGTTGGTATTTTTCGGTCGAGGTGGAAGGCGGCCATCGTGTTAGAGTAGTTAGAAAGTGACGAACCACGGCGATATACAGAGGGCTGCCAGATTACGTTTTTTGTTTTCGGGACAGTTTCCGGCCACGATAGCAAGTGTAGCGAAGTGCGCGAGTGCGAAGGTAAAATCACCCGTCGAGATTGCCGGCCTGTGGTTCGAGCACAGTGAAAATTACGGTGTCGGTTCGCCAACAGGGGTAAGCTAACAGCAAAGGAGTTCTTTCGCTACCCCGGCTAATTAGGAACCGAACATCGACCGTTCTCGCTATAGAGGATAAGTCGAACGAGTCTAGCTCTCCTCTATAGCTAATAGCCAGGCGAGTAGACGATCCGGCGATTCGTCGCCAAGGTCGCTAGGGAGGTTCCAACAAAGGAGCCAAGCTCAGCTCCCTAGCTAAACGCCAAGGACCGCTGCCGGAGCAGCCAACGGAACCCAGACGAGTACGCGGCCGTTGTTGTCCCGGCCTGCCGGAAAGAAACCGCCCCTTCACCAGCAGCATTGGGATCCCGCATCAGCAGCAGTGAAGGAGAGTTGGTGAAAATAAACGGCAAAGTTTTTATTTGTTTGTTTACTTTTTGTTGTGAAACGAAAATCCGAAATTCTGTAGAAGCACCTATGCCGCCCTGAAAAGAAGGGTATGCCGGGCAAACAAGAACCCGAGTAGTGGGCAAACCCCTACTTACAGGCTTCACTGTGTCTTATCGGCATAAACAGAACTTCTGCTCGGACGGGACATCACGTTTGATCAGTCGTTCGATTGAAACACAAAGTGTGTTTTAGTTTTAGGGATTTGCGTCAAGCCGGCGCTGATCTATTCCGACAAAAAGTTGGTGTCGGTTTCTGATGAGACGAAGTCGAAACGCACCCATGTAAAAAATAAAATCTTTCAAATCTGCATTGATACATTACAGAAATATATCTATATTCTCTGTCTGCCACAGTGCAAACAAAAATATGAAACATTGTGAATTTAAAATGATCATTCTATCAAAGTTTAATTTTTTGTTTGACCTTTGTTTAACTTTTATTTAAACCGCCCTGAAAAAACGTGTACAATTTTAATTCGCAGAGTGTGATCCAACCTTTATTTATTTATTTTTATTTTTTTCGAGAGTTGTCCTACTGGAGCTGTAGAGCTAGGTTCTCGGAAGGGCTCCCCGTCAGAATCACATACTACAATTTGCTGACGAGACAGGCAATGTCGCCCACTAAAACACTGCATTAGGCCAATTGTAGCGGGCCGTGATTCTAAATGTGATATTCATTGTACGGTTCAGGTATGTGCGGGCATAGGAACTCGCGATTGCGTGTATCATCGCGAAGAGCTCGAGCATTTGTAGTTAACGTGTTCGATCGCGTGTGAGTTTGTATGTCGCGTGTGCTAACGTGTATGTAACTTCGCGTGTATAAATTCTATTTTATAACCGTGTGCCTTTCGCATATTCGCGTGTGTTCATGGATAATCGCGCGCGGACCGTGAGTCTAATACTTTATTTGTTGGTGTACTGTTAAGATGCTAAACGAGTGTGAGATCTTCCATATCACTAGAGTGCCCGGTGATGTCGCCATGGAACATATTGTCTGGTGGATATGTGCTTTATTTTTTGATTGGTCCTACTGAATGTATGGACCTAAGTTATTAGGACAGAGAATAATGGTTTACGGACGTGACCGATTCATGAGCGCGCGAAAACAGACGTTTGTAGGTTCGTGTTTGAGACAGAGTTTGAAACTTCGTGAGTGCTAAAACGTTCCCCTTACTACTGGGGTGTTATTAAGTTTGCGCGATCGCAAACGTTGTTAATCGCGAAGGGTTTAAGCGTTCGTACGTTAACGTGTTTGTCACTTGTGCTCGCGTTCATGTGACTTCGCGTGTACAAGACTGGATTTTGTAACCGTGGCATTTCCTATATACGCGTGCGTTCTTGTATGATCACGGGGACCTTCATTCTGATAGTTTTTGGTGCACAATTTACATTCTGACAGGGAGTAAGTTACCCCATATCACTAGAGTCCTCGGTCATGTCGCCAAGTAACGTGGTGTCCAGTGGATATAAGAGCATTCTTTTTTTAATTGATCAAATTGAAGGCAAGGACCTAGTCTGCTGATATCAAGGATATAAACATCCGGAAGTGACCGATTCATGATCGTGCGAGTGCGGGAATTTTTAGGTTCACGCTTGAGACTGCGTTTGAAAATTTATAAGAGCTGGGACATTCACTTTATCACCGGGATGTTATCATGTTTACCCGCGGTGTTGGTGCCGGGGATCAGACTTGTTATAAACACTTCAACACACAATGAGGGCTGCTATCCCTCCCTCAGGATGAGGTAGAAAAGAATGATGCAACGGGAGCATCTCTACCGTTGTGTGTGAGGACCCGAAAAATGAGAGAGTTCCTCTCTTGCTCAACGAAATGATGTGAAAAAATATTTTATTACGCATGGGATATTTGCTCCGTGGAGGAGAGTGGGCTACACCTCATGATGATTCAAGAGGAGTTTGTGATGTCCTCACACGCCTTGTGAGGAGGTAATGATTAGTTGCTATGAGGTTTTGTTATATGGGTTTGATGCGTGTGCAAAGTTTATTTCTGATATATATATATATATATATATATATATATATATATATATATATATATATATATATATATATATATATATATATATATATATATATATATATATATATATATATATATATATATATATATATATATATATATATATATATATATATATATATATATATATATATATATATATATATATATATATATATATATATATATATATATATATATATATATATATATATATATATATATATATATATATATATATATATATATATATATATATATTTGTTTTTGAAATGAATGTATAGTTAAACGTTGCATGAAGCAATTCAACTGTTTAAATATATACATAGTTTTCAAATATGTATAGGGTCATGAGCCTCTTTTCGCCCTATTACAATTAGCTGTTAACCCATTTGAAACCATTGGTTAGAGTAGCGTTTGCCATATATTTGTACTATCTTTTGACTTAAATGGTAGTGCGATATTTTGGGCACCAGATTAGAGTTTTCGTTGCACTCAAACAGAAGTATTCCACCATTCTCGTGCCATTTATTATTTTACTAGTGGTTCTTAGGAACGAAGCCAACGTGTTGGTGCCAATTTATAGAAATTTAATCGATTGTAGGCTTCGTAAGTGATAAAATAGTACAGTACCCTCCTTAAGGGGCCATAATTTGCCAAGCGATATATTATTAAAATATAATACTCGTTTAGGAAGAAGTAGTTAGGTATCAAAAATTGCTACGTTTTTTGACGTATGGCACCTAAGGTTCGTCGCGGTTGCGGTAATTACCGGAACCGCGCGGTGTTTACCGCACCCGCACCGCAAAAACAGCGGTGCGGTGAGACACTTTTTCTCGCGGATGCGGTGCGGGAAATGAGCTTTTACAGCGCGGTATTACCGCAACCGCACTTCAAAAAATAATTGATAAAGTCTGCAGTCTGCATTAAAAAGTGGATTAAAGCTATGACTTTTACCATTTAAGAAGGACGCAACTAGATTGATTTTCTGAACGAATACTTAGCAATGTCATTATTAGGAACATCTCTCTCTCTCTCTCTCTCTCTCTCTCTCTCTCTCTCTCTCTCTCTCTCTCTCTCTCAGAACGTTGGAGTTTTATTTATTACCCTACAATAGAGAAACATGATAAACATTTAATTGCTCTAATTTCCATAGACTTGACAATGATTTGAAAAGAAATCTGAATATAATCTGTATTCGACCCATCGCTACTTGATTTTTTACATTTTGGTCATTCAAACATGATAAAACATACTGTTACTAAGAAATTAAATCTATAAGCTGTGTCCAATATAATTTGGCACCATTATTTTAACGACATATTTTGAAAACTATTTATTTTATACTTCAAAGAAAAAAAATCACAAATAAACCTTTTCAAATACATAAAACGCAAAATCCAATCATTGAAAAACAATTGAATTTTACTGTCAAATCCAATTACAAAATGCATCATTTCTCCTGATTCCTCTTAGAAATCGTGGAATTATGAATCGTTTTCGATGACATTGTCTCAACTGTGAATTTTGGTTAATTTGGAGAATTTAGAGATGGACTAATGATAAAAACAATCCAAAGAATGTAATTATCATCATCAAACCAAACGAATTCGAAGGAATTTTTTTCGCGTGCGTCCATTGTTTGTCCAACTGGGAACATTTTCTACCAAATTAACAAATAATATTTTTCAGTTAGGAGTATTTTGTAACATTTTGAAAGTAAAGCTTTCGAAGTTAGTGTAGGGCATTGCGATTTTTTTTGTGTTTCTCAAAGTCTCCCTCGAGGTCTTTTTTCATATTGTGACAAGTCAAAGTTAGCCCAGATGCCAAATTTTGCATAGTTTGGACAGTTTTTGTCTTAATTGAAAATTTATCTCGAAACTTTAACGTAGGGGTTTTTACATAGGATCTGTATACAAAGTTTGAAAGAAATCGGTTAAGTAGTTTTTGAGTGGCAGGTAACACCGCAAATCATGTTTTTTCAAAGACGTTCTACAAAAAGGTTCGTCACCGAGTCGTTTGTCGATATTTTTGCATGGAAAAATTACAGCATGTTATTGAAATGATACACTATAATGCACAAAAGTTTTGATCAGTTCACTTCACTCAAAGTTTTAAAAAATCGAGAAAAAGTGTTTTTTCACGCCAAAACCCTCACCCCTCTTAATAAAACTTGCAAAGTTGAATATTTTCATAAAAGTTACATTCTGAGGAGTCCATCAAAGATAATTTTCGTGTAAATAAGAATAACATTTTACTATATATGGCTACTCAAAACAAATGAATAATTTTTCAGCACAATTTTTAAAATACATGATTTTTACCGCATTACCGCGCGGTGCGGTAAATGCAATGCGGTTGCGGTAAGCGGTGCGGTTTTATTATTTTTTTTGCGGTGCGGACTATCCATTTACCGCCCACATCCGCACCGCGACGAATCCTAATGGCACCCATAGCTAAGCTAAAACGTGACACACATGTTTCTATTGAAGCAAACCGTTTATTCGCTACGCACTGTCCAGGTGGATTAAGAATTTGTTACCAAAACTTCATCATAACTCATTTCACGGTGCTATAGTGATTTTTTAACTTTTCAAGTGAACTAGCATAGGTTATAGTGCAACACAAAATGTTTTGAAAAATGTTGCCCCCAAATTGATTTATAACAGAATCAAATGTTCTTTGGAAGAATGTTGAACCATTTGCATATTTGTCATGAAAAAAATGCAAAACATGACAATTTTCTTATTATTGTCGCAATTTAGCACAATATTTCTTGCATAACAGAATAATACAGCATACCTTTGGAAAGGTGCAATTGTTCTCTTTAGAACTTTCTAGAAATCGGCTAAGTCTGGACAACGTAACTAATGTTTTGGTGCCAAAGGTCTCAGAAAATGTTTTTTGCTATAAGTGAAGATGATAAGGAGTAATGAGAGCAGCCTTTATTCTTTCAAATTTTTCATTGCACTTTGAAGGCAATACATTCGTTAAGAAATCGGTTAACATGTTATTTAAAAAATAATAATGATGTTGTAAAGCACTCCCGTAGGTACCTGGGCAATGATGTGAGAAAGAACTCTGCGAAATTTCTAAACGATTAGTATAGGAGGTTTTAAGTTAGTGTGTACACCGCATTTTTTCGAGTTTCCTCCTGAAAATTCAATGCCACTCACCCAATTTTTAATACTTTGCAGTGAAAATTTACAAATGTCAATCAATCTGTTTAAAACATTATTTCTCTTCTAGGGGGATTATTTAGTGAAATCAGTATCAAAATAAGAAGCTTCGTCTTCTGCTCCGAATATAGGGAAATGAGGTAAACCTCTTACAAACCTATAACTAAACTATTTACGGAGAAGCGTTTCGAGTACGAAAACAAAATTTGTGAATCTGATTGAATTGGTATGAAAGCTGTAAAATGTTCGTATTTAAGCGCAACGAAAACTCGAATCGAGTGTTCCAATTATTGCCTTACCTTTTAATCCAATACGTTGAACAAAGATGGGAAAAACTGCTCTAACCAACGGCTACAAATTAGTAGGGTGATAATAGAAACAGGCCGAAAATAGGCTCATTACCCTAGCGTTGAAAGATAATCAGAATAGCATAAAATTTTCGACTATATATAATTTTAAATATTGCTGTCGATAAATATCTCATTTTAAAAATGTATTGCCCATTGGAAATTAATCCGCACAAACTTTCTACTTTGACATTTAGTAATAAATAAACACAAACAACTATTTTTTAGAACTTCATTACTTGGAAACTAACCGGCCAAAACAATATATAATAGAGATAAAAACGAAACTATTTGATAAAAACATTTTTTTAAAATTTTATTGAGAAAGAACGCTAGAATAGAATCGAATATTTTGCACCCATTTTACTTGGAAGCGATTTCATGTTGTATTAGATTTCAAAATCAAAATATTTATCTTCTATTATGGTGTTATTGAGTTTGACGAATAGCATTGATTTTAAATTTTCCGAGCTTAGTGTTGTCTGATCGTTAGTATTTTAGTTAGGCCACTGAATCCTCGCTCAATTGAAACCTGTGCTCAAGGCCGTTTGCCACAGTAGAGTCAAAACTGGGTCCTCCAGCCTCTTACATTCCCACCACATGATGATATCCATATTCCACGAAGCACTGATCTACACCACGAAAATTATACACTAAGGTTTTTTTTACACGGGGGAACGTACCGTGTAAAAAAAACCGTGCAAAAAAAACCGCGTTAATTGCGAAATCCGTGTAAAAAAACCGCGTTAATTGCAAAATCCGTGTAAAAAAAACCGCGTTAATTGCGAAATCCGTGTAAAAAAAACCGTGTTAATTCAGAAAACCGTGCAAAAAAAAACCGCGTAATTCCGAAAATCGTGCAAAAAAAACCGCGTTACATTCAATGCAAAAGACTTAGACGATTTTAGGAAAAGGGATGATTTCGGAGTTTTATCAAAAATGTTGTAAGTCCTTTTGAAGGCAAAAGACTTAGACGATTTTTGAACAGGTTTTTTTTGCACGGATTATGCAAGTAGCACGGTTTTTGCTTTTTCCAATTCCTTAGGTTTTTGGAAAAGTGGAAACGTCGGATCTTGAGGTTTCCTTTTGTCCCGCACTTTAACAATATGGTTGTTTTCGGTACAGTGTTAACGAGTAGGCACCAAATATCGATGCTTGAGGCCATTTGGAATACCAAGATGACGACTTCCGGTCTAACAGAATTTTCAATAACCCAATCAGTATGCATATTTTCCGAGCGATAGATGATAGAGATCAATGTCTGAGGCCATTTTGAAATACAACATTGAGACTATCGGCTTAGCGATATTCTGTATAACTCACAACATGGAATATTTTGGAACTGGATTGACAAATATGCAGTTGCCAGAGGTCTGGCGTCATTATAACACCCAAGATGGTTCTGATTATTTAGTATAAATATCCAGCGTAAAACAAAGATACATTTATTTTTGTATATTTTGCATTTATAAGATAAGAAAAATGTGCTCATGAATGGATTTACTCGAATTTGAGTTGGTTCGTCTGCTAGAGCTCATCGAGCGAATCTTCATGCGAGACTCAAAGTCGAATCAAAAAGCTGACATAATCAGGGGGAAATAATAAAATCAGGTCTTCGCTGTATTATTAAGGGGGGCGTCTGGTGTAAAGTGCTCAAACCGAAAGTTATTTTGTTTTACGATTTTGAAGGCAAGGGAACAATGCATCTTTTATGTAATGTTAAGCTTTAAATTTGTACGTTTATTCTGTACGAAAAAAATATTTGCACGGCCTTATTCTGCGCGGCATGTGACGTGAGACGACGAAACTCACCTCACTTTACGTGACTTTTCTCACCCGATTCTGAGAGTCGACTCGGGTGAAGTGAGATTCCTCATTGCGGTTAAATGGGAGTCTCACGTCACCCGAAGTGACTCTTCAGAATTGGATGAAGTCACGTAGAGTGAGGTGAGATTAGTCGTCTCACGTTACACGCCGCGCAGAATAGGGTCGGCAGCCACGCAGAGCCACACATACGAGCGTTCCAAGAGTAGACGTCCAACCATTTCCACGTCGAGGAGCGCCGCGGCTAACACGATGACTCTTGATAAAATTGTTTGACACAGGAAATTAAGTAAAAATTGTAAAGCTTAGACTTGTAGTTACTCGATGAACCCAAAAAAAAGTTCGAGTTTAGGAAAATGGCTTCATGTAAACCGAAAAATCTCATATTTTTCTGTAAAATTCGTGCACTTTTCTTCAAAATAATAGAGAGAACAATTTCATTTTCTGTGGTTCACCGACATTCTGTTTTCTGTGGTTCACCGACAGGCTACACATATTGTGCATTTTCATAAAAAAAATCAAGTCAATTCTTTGATTAGTTTTTGAGTTATCGTGTTCACCAATTTGAAAAACGCGGTTTCGAAAAAACGCTATTAAATGATACTCCATATCAAATTGCATCACGGAAAAAATGACGTGGAAAACAATCCATTTGGTATTTTCTCTTAAAAATTTGGGTGGAAGTAGTTTAAAGTGTATTGTTCACACTGTATTTTTATCGCTGTCAGTCTTAAGAAAATTGTTGCCGATAGATTGAAATCTGCGTGTGTCACAGCAAATACGCGCGAGGAATGAAAGGCTGTTTAAAACAAAAGAAGTTCAGCGTGGTCACCGAGATTGCGGGAGACGATTCTAGAGGCTCAATACTAACAATTAAGCGAATAAAAAAGAAGTCGATTTTTTTGCCCACTACACCAGAAGCCCCCTTAAGATGAATGAGATGTACACTAAAGCAGAGATGATGCTTATAGAGATGCGCGAAGACTGAAGCCAAAAGTTCCAATCGAACCCAAAACAACGGTTCCAAACTAGCAATGTAAACAAATATGGCGGATTTAGGAAGTAATGCGTGGGGAGTATCGAGATTGAAATGAAAAGAAATGCATGTCTGCATCCTGCATCATCGATACATTTTTTCTAGTGCAACGAAAAACATGTAGACAGGCTCAGTAACGTAAATCAATGCGTTTCCAAGTTACATGATTGAGTATTGTGGGAAATATTTCAAAAAAGGAATTCGCCAAGCATTCATTAAAACTACAAGTCACTCGCTGTTTACACAATATTCCTGGTTGCCAAAACTAGCAGACAAATAATTTGTAAAACCGTGCAGCCAAATTTACTGTTTTTCTCGCCGCGTGTCTTTATATTTAAAACATCGTCTTGGCACTAAAATAGAAGTCACCATCTTAGATGAAAACATGACTTCCGGAATTGACATCCGGTATCTATTCATTAACGCTATTACAAAAATTCTCACATTGTTGTGGTAATTGAAAATTTTACTAAACCGAAGTAGCCATCTTGATTTTCGAAATGGTCTCAGACATTGATATTTGGCACCTACTCGTCAATCCCGTTCCAAAAATACTCATATTGATTGGGCTTTGGAGAATTCCACAGAACCGGAAGTCGCCATCTTGAATTTCAATATGGCACCAGACATCGATATCTTTTTTTTTACACGGGGGAATGTACCGTGTAAAAAAAAACCGTGCAAAAAAAAACCGCGTTAATTGCGAAATCCGTGTAAAAAAACCTGTTTTAATCCACCTAGAGGTGCAATTGTGCCTTTCTCATTTCTCCAAACTATGATTTAATAGCTTGTTCGTACAATATAACTTTATGGAAATGTCTTTCATTCTTATTACACTTGGTAAGTATATATAAGAGCACCTTTTTGCATTCATCGCGGTATCGGTTTGAATCGGAGTTTTCTATGTGATCGACCTCCACAACCCGTAACTCCGGTGCTGGAAGTCGGATGAAGATGGAATTTAATATCAGTTTCTGGGGATGCAACACCTTTCATTTGAGACTAAGTTGAGCAAATCTAGCCATTTTCGAGAAACCAATATAACCGTTACTCTGACTTTGGATGCTTCCGGATCCGTCGATGGTGGCCAGTGTGGCCAAAGAGACTTTGAATGACTGTTGGGGACCTAGATCTACAAATTCAACAGTTGTGTTTATATTTTGGAAAAAAAAATCACCTTTTTACATTCATCGCAGAATTCGTTAGAATCGGGATTTGCTGCGTGATCGTACGTATCACCCTGTAATTCAGGAACCAGAACTCGGATCCACACAAAAACAGCAGCTGATGGACCTTTCATTTAAAATTAAGTTTGTCAAAATCGGTTCAGAAAATTCCGAGAAACTGATTTGGAAAAATCAACAAATTTTGTTTTGTAACCATACTCTTCAACTCGTAATTCGGAACAAGATGTCGGTTGAAAATGAAATTCAATAGCAACCTATGGGAATATTATACCTTTCATTTGAATCTTAGTTTGTAAAAATCGGTTCAGCCATCTCCGAGTAACCGATGTGGACATTTTGTTAACAAATCCGCACATACACACACATACATACACACATACACATACACACATACATACATACACACATACATACACACAGATATTTTGCGATCTCGGCGAACTGAGTCGAATGTTATATGAGACTCGGCCCTCCGGGCCTCGGTTAGAAAGTCGGTTTTTGGAGCAATTGCATAACCTTTCTATATAAGAAAGGCAAAAGAATAATATTTAATTAGCTTAATAAGCATGAGTTCAATGTTATCTTCATGTGATTATAATTTGCAAAGGTTGGTGGAATGCGTTTGAACGTGTAGGGAATGGGGGTTTAGTAGAGTGGGTGTGGAGGATGCGTCAGAAATCCTTCATCTTATTTCGGTATACGGGGTGGATGAAGGAAATCTGGGCGTGAGGGTGATCCAAGAAGAGGGGAGTGATGAAGGAGGGAGGTGTAAGGGCAAGGTGGGGAGGGGGGGGGGGGGAAGGGGCGGCTACGCAATACTCAACTGCATATTTTGCCTTCCATTTGAGACTTGGTTTGAGAAAATCGGTTCAGTCATCACCGAAGAACCGATGTGACTTTATTTGTGGAATATGCCCGGAATTCCGGACTTCCGGAATCGTCGATAGTGGACAATATATTCAAAGAATGTTTGATTGGCAATCAGTGATCTAGATCTACGATTAGAAGTAATTTGGTGACCATTTCAATAGTTTTTAGCCTCTGAGGTATTACGATTGTACCGATTTATATGGGAAATTCCAGTGTATCCTTACTAACACCCCTGTAACTCCGGAAGCAAGAGTCAGAACCGAATGAAATTCAGCAGCAGTCAATGGCATTACTGTATCTTTCATTTGAAATTAAGTTCGTAAAAATCGGTAGAGAATTCGTTGTGGAATGGGTGTGATATTAGCTTAGGAACTTGGCGGGTTCCCCGAGGGCGTCATGAACCGTCATAGGTGGCCAATGTGGTCAAAGCTGCTTTGATTGATCATTAGTGATCCAGACCCGCAAACTAGAGTAATGTTACATCAATTTTAATATGTTTTACATCATTTGAACATTATGGTGGTACCAGTTTATATGGGAATTTGCTGTGTGACCGCACTCTTCAACCCGTAACTCCGGAACCGGAAGTCGGATCAACTAAAAATTCAATAGCAGCTTATGGGAGCGTTATACCTTTCAGATGAAACTAAGTTTGCGAAAATCGGTTCAGCCATCTCTGAGAAAATTGTGTGAGTTTAAATGACACACACACACATACACACACACATACACACACACATACATACACACACACAGACATTTGCCGATCTCGACGAACTGAATCGAATGGTGTATGATACTCGGCCCTCCGGGCCTCGGTTAAAAAGTCGATTTTTACAGTGATTGCATAGCCTTTCTTTATATGAGAAAGGCAAAAAAACCGTGTTAATTCAGAAAACCGTGCAAAAAAAACCGCGTAATTCCGAAAATCGTGCAAAAAAAACCGCGTTACATTCAATGCAAAAGACTTAGACGATTTTAGGAAAAGGGATGATTTCGGAGATTTATCAAAAATGTTGTAAGTCCTTTTGAAGGCAAAAGACTTAGACGATTTTTGAACAGGTTTTTTTTGCACGGATTATGCAAGTAGCACGGTTTTTGCTTTTTCCAATTCCTTAGGTTTTTGGAAAAGTGGAAACGTCGGATCTTGAGGTTTCCTTTTGTCCCGCACTTTAACAATATGGTTGTTTTCGGTACAGTGTTAACGAGTAGGCACCAAATATCGATGCCTGAGGCCATTTGGAATACCAAGATGACGACTTCCGGTCTAACAGAATTTTCAATAACCCAATCAGTGTGCATATTTTCCGAGCGGGCCTAATGAGCGCATGATAGAGATCAATGTCTGAGGCCATTTTGAAATACAACATTGAGACTATCGGCTTAGCGATATGCTGTATAACTCACAACATGGAGTGTTTTGGAACTGGATTGACAAATATGCAGTTGCCAGAGGTCTGGCGTCATTATAACACCCAAGTTTCCAAGTTACATGATTGAGTATTGTGGGAAATATTTCAAAAAAGGAATTCGCCAAGCATTCATTAAAACTACAAGTCACTCGCTGTTTACACAATATTCCTGGTTGCCAAAACTAGCAGACAAATAATTTGTAAAACCGTGCAGCCAAATTTACTGTTTTTCTCGCCGCGTGTCTTTATATTTAAAACATCGTCTTGGCACTAAAATAGAAGTCACCATCTTAGATGAAAACATGACTTCCGGAATTGACATCCGGTATCTATTCATTAACGCTATTACAAAAATTCTCACATTGTTGTGGTAATTGAAAATTTTACTAAACCGAAGTAGCCATCTTGATTTTCGAAATGGTCTCAGACATTGATATTTGGCACCTACTCGTCAATCCCGTTCCAAAAATACTCATATTGATTGGGCTTTGGAGAATTCCACAGAACCGGAAGTCGCCATCATGAATTTCAATATGGCACCAGACAACGATATCTAGCGTCTATTCGTCAATTCCATTATAAAAATACCCATATTGATTCGATTTTAGAGAATTACCCGAAGTCGCCATCTTGGTTTTCCAAATGGCCTCTGACACTGATCTCTATCATGCGCTCTATTAGGCCCGCTCTGAAAATATGCATGCTGATTGGGTTATAGAGAATTCCACTGAACCGGAAGTCGCCTTCTTGGTTTTTAAAATGGCCTTAAACATCGATATCTGACGGCCACTCACCAATCCCGTTCCAAAAATACCCATATTCATGGGGTTTCAGAGACTTCCACTGGACCGGAAATCGGCATCTTGGTTTTCAAAATGGCCTTAAACGTCGATATCTGACGTTCACTCATCAATTTCGTTCCAAAAATACCCATATTGATGGGGTTTCAGAGAATTCCACTGAACCGGAGATCGCCATCTTGGTTTTCCAAATGGCCTTAAACATCGATATCTGACGTCCACTCATCAATCCCGTTCCAAAAATAGCCATATTGATGGGGTTTCAGAGAATTCCACTGAACCGGAAGTCGCCATCTTGGTTTTCAAAATGGCCTTAAACATCGATATCTGACGTCCACTCATCAATCCCGTTCCAAAAATACCCATATTTATGGCGTTTCAGAGGATTCCACTGAACCGGAAGTCGCCATCTTGGTTTTCAAAATGGCCTTAAGCATCGATATCTGACGTCCACTCATCAATCCCGTTCCAAAAATAGCCATATTGATGGGGTTTCAGAGAATTCCACTGAACCGGAAGTCGCCATCTTGGTTTTCAAAATGGCCTTAAACATCGATATCTGACGTCCACTCATCAATCCCGTTCCAAAAACAGCCATATTGATGGGGTTTCAGAGAATTCCACTGAACCGGAAGTCGCCATATTGGTTTTCTAAATGGCCTCAGACATGAACATTTGGCATCTACTCGTTAATGCTGTTCCAAAAGCAATTACTTCCACTTTTCCAAAAATCTTCGAAATTCTTTGCATTCAAAATGGAAAAGCAGAAACCGTGTAAATTTCAAAATCCGTGCAAAAAAAACTTGGTCAAAAACCGTCTAAGTCTTTTGCCTTCATAAGGATTTTTGCTAAAACCGTGTTAATTGCGAAATCCGCGCAAAAAAAAAATTGATCAAAAATCGTCTAAGTTTTTTGCCTCCAAAAGGACTTAGAACATTTTTGCGAAACCCGTGCAAAAAAAATTGTTGAGAAATCGTCTAAGTCTTTTGCCTTTAAAAGGACTTAGAATATTTTTGCGAAAAACCGTGTTAATTGCGAAAACCGTGCAAAAAAAAACCGTGCTAATTGCGAAAACCGTGTAAAAAAAGCCGTGTAAAAAAAACCGTGCAAAAAAAACCGTGTAAAAAAAACCTTAGTGTACTTATATCCCCATCCTACGCAGCAGACAAAATTCCATTAAAACAAGAGAGGGAAACAATCACTCTCGCGCTCCACACTCTCAGCATTTTGGAAGAGGGATTCCAACCCATCTTCAATCAGTTTTGCGCTCTCGTCTCTCCTGTGTGATGCACATAACATCCTCTAATCATTGAACAAGTCATCACCTCTGATGATGAGTTTGCTTGTTGAGTGGGAGAAGAGTTTTTTTTCTGCTATTGGAGAGGTGTGTGAAGTCCTCCTCAGAATATTGATACCTCACCTCATTTTTGCATCATGAGTGATGCTCCAGCAAGCCTGCCGGGGATGGTCGCGAAGGGCTCAAGCATTTGTATATTAACGTGTTTGTCACGTATATGTGACTTCACGTGTATAATTTTGATTTTATAATGATGTAGCGTGTATTCTTGTTTGATCGCGCGCGGACCATGAATCTGATGCTTAATTTTGAGTGTATGGTGCAGATGGTAGTCCGTTTCCCGATGGGGAAACTTGAGTTACAGGTCACCATGTGTTGTTTAGTAAATATGAGTGTCACCTGTTTGATTGGTTCAACTGAAGGCATTAGTCCAGACTGGTAAAACTTTCGGACGTGACCGATTCATGATGTTGATGTTTGAGACCGCGTTTGGAAGTTTAAAGATGCCCCGTTTACTTAACTACCGGGGAGTTTTCATTTAGCCGAAATCGCGGGCGTAAGTATATGTGGATTATTACAATTGCATGGTCGCGTTTGTGGCCAGGTTTGTTTTATCGGTTACGAGCGTTTGTACCTATATCAGTATAGATAGCGCATAGTAGAGATATACTAATAAAAGGAATCAAAACATGCCAAACAAGGAAAAAAAGATGCAAAGAGCTTGATTAGAAGTGTATAAATTGAACAATACTATTTCGGTATACATAAATAATGGAAAATCAAACTAATAGATGTACAAAAGAAAAAGACTAATGAAGTAGAATAGAAAAACACATGTAACATGCAATCAAACTTGTCTAAATGCAGCAAATGTTGTATATTTATCATTAACGACAATTGCATGCTGTTAGACTATCATCATGCTATGCTGGCCGGGAATGGATGACTCACGTGCGTCGGTAAATTTATTTTACCCTAATTTATCCAACCCGACTTTCCCGAATGAATATAACCAAATGCTCAGATTGATCACCAGAAGTATTAGCCACTATTCTATCATATACGTCAGTTCTGCATCCATTCCCTGACCCAACTGTCACAAATACTCAGACGAATACATACATAGATAGACATACTACCAGCACATAACAGTCGTACACTAGTACGAAAAACTACGATTATCACAAAGCTACAACTAATAGGTTCCTAAAACCGTTATTAACAAAAAAATGACCATAAATTTGCCATATGGCATTCGAAAGATACAGTATCCAAGCATCTTCTCAGTGAATTTCAAAATGATCCGTCGAGGGATTCGAGAGAAATTGCAATTTGAAGTTTTATGACACGTTTCATAAGGCTACCAGCAAACACCCACGGGTTTGGTCCTATCTCTACAAACAAATTTTTTTTATCTACGTATTTAGTACATGGCATTCGAAAGATATAGTAATCAAGCATATCCCCTGCAAGTTTGAAAATATTTCATTGACGGAATCGAAATTTATAACGGTTTGGATGTGGTATGCGGTCATAGATGGGTTTTCTACCAGACTTCAAGCGTGAATCCATGTTTGTCCATTGACTATTTAGATCGTTTATACGTGCCGCGGTTTTTAAAGGAAAACCTGACCATTTAATTACATAAATATAATGTACAAAAGGTTTTATTTATATGGTACACTGAAAAAAATATGAAAATAGGGTTGTCTACCAAACGTTAAATATAATGTGTAAATTAAAAAAATGGATAAAAGTCGGAATGTTTACTTCAAAAGGCCATATTGCAATGGTTTGTTGACCGATTCTAATTATTTTTTCATTATTGAACAAGTAGACGTTTCATCGTTAATTTTCATTAAGAAGAATATAAAATAGAGTTGCCTACTTCAAACAATATACAACATAATTATCCTCAATTATATGTATTATCACTATTTAGTGAATATCTTTGTATTCAAAACGATTACCTATACATTGTCAGATGTTAAAACTGGTCAAAGGGGATGTTATTAGTACAAGTTCATCTGCTCATATCTCTAACTATTGTCAGTTTTATTGTCGAATTGAACTTATCATGAGAATTTGACATTCAGATGTTTATACAGCAATTGCAATCAACTAGTATATAAAAATGGATAGGCAGCTATTTTTAAAACAAAAATATTTACTAAATAATGATAATACATATAGTTGAGATCAACTATATCGCCCATTTATTGATGTAGATGACTCTGTTTTATATTCTTCTTAATGTAAATTAGCAATGAAACGTTTACCTGTTCAATAATGAAAAAAATTAAAGGGTTGTGTACAGGACACGACCACGGTGACATTAAAAATGTAGCTTTTTTCAAGAGCGTGCAAATGAATTTTATCTATCACACATATCGACTCACGTTCTTGTTCACTCGTCTGTTTTCATATGTGACAATTTGCTGTATACCCTCCCCATCAAAATATAATTTATTGAAGGTCTTTTAACGGTAATCTATTAATTAATCAAGTATCTCACTAGGTGATTGGCATTATTTGGCTGATCCATCTAGTAAAAATAGGCTGGTCTGTCCAGAAAATATATTCAAAAGAAAAGTTCCATATTGAGAGCTGTGATGAGGAAGCCCACGCCCGCCAACGGAAATATACATATTCTCCATGAAATATGAAATTTCATTTTCCATTTAAATTTTCAATAATGTACTAATGGACTTAAGTAAACAATCTTAAGTTTAAGTATTTCTTGATCGATTAATGGTGGAAAAAATGAAATTATTTGATAAATTACATTGTTATGCAACGTTCGCACTACCAGTTAAAACGGGTTTTTATGCTATCTTGGTGACATTTTTCTTGTTGGGGGCCGTACACAAATGACGTAGCTTTTTTTCAGCGATTTTTGACCCCTCCCTCCCCCCTCGTAGCATTTGGTCACAAAATTCTAACCTCCCCCTCGTAAATAACGTAGCATTTACCTACCCCCTCCCCCTCGTCCCATGCACAGCGACCGAGTGATGAAAAAAAAATTACATGCTTTTCAATTATTTTAAATACATGTCCTTTCGAAATGTTTGACGACTTTTATCAATATTTTCATTATAACAGCAAATTACGTGCAAGCCCATTTCATCACAAATATAGTGTTGATAGTTTTGTTTTGAATTTTATATGTCAAGGGGAGCATGAAGAGAAGTTTTCTCAATCCTGTAGCTGCCAATGATTCTAAGAAGCATACGTTCATCTAAATCACTAAATTTAGTTTGGTTGATTCCGAAGTGAAAATTTAATTCAACATTAGCTAACTAATGTAGCAAGTTAAATCCGCAGACAAAATCTTTTCGTATTTTTGCGAACTTGAAATTGAAATTCTGCGAATCGTAAAATTTACCTCATGAAAAACTGCATCAAAAGTAACTTGGAATTTAAATTCATTTCTCTTGGGAATGGAGGATCATTAAATTGTTTTCTCTAAACAATGGGTTTTAAACATAATGCTACGTCGCACAACTTCTGACCCTACCCTCCCCCTCGTCACACTTCGTCACAAATTTGGTATACCCTCCCTACCCCCCAAAATGCTACGTCATTTAACATAACCGGAATATGAAACATGAAAACCAATAGGCTCTTTACCCTACGCAGCTACAAAGCGCCGTAAACATGGATTAACAAGTTACAACGCACACGCATGCATAAAAATAAATATATTTTTTTCAAAGGCAACACTCTTAAGCAGCACACACCGTATTGAATTAAATCCAAACCACCCCGCCCACCCACTTTGCAAATCATTCTGTGACACCGTGCTGGTACCCGAAAAATCCGCACACGGCCACCGCTGCCGAAAATGCATAGCGTCTACCGCTTATTGTAGTGCCCAGACGCTACAGCCATGATCTTACCCGTTCGACATAAGAACAAAAACTGATTCAAACGGGTACGCGTCACCTCTACATTTTTAATGTCAAAAATAATTAGAATCGGTCAACAAACCATTGAGATATGGCCATTTGAAGTAAACATTCCAACTTTTATTCATTTTTTTAGTTTTTAACGTTTGGTAGACAACCCTATTTTCATATTTTTTCAGTGCACCATATAAATAACACCTTTTGTACATTATATTTATGTAATTAAATGGTAAGGTTTTCCTTTAAAAACCGCGACACGTATAAACGATCTAAATAGTCAATGGACAAACATGGATTCACGCTTGAAGTCTGGTAGAAAACCCATCTATGACCGCATACCACATCCAAACCGTTATAAATTTCGATTCCGTCAATGAAATATTTTCAAACTTGCAGGGGATATACTTGATTACTATATCTTTCGAATGCCATGTACTAAATACGTAGACAAAAAAAAGTTTGTTTGTAGAGATAGGACCAAACCCGTGGGTGTTTGCCTGTAGCCTTATGAAACGTGTCATAAAACTTCAAATTGCAATTTCTCTCGAATCCCTCGATGGATCATTTTGAAATTCACTGAGAAGATGCTTGGATACTGTATATTTCGAATGCCGTATGGCAAATTTATGGTCATTTTTTTTGTTAATAACGGTTTCAGGAACACCGTGAGAGATTAGTAGGCGAGGACTCATTCAAGACAGTTCGTTTTCCTCGACAAATTTTTTCGTGATATTTTTTTCATTCGTTTCCTGCATTGTGGGTTCAGATCCCCAGAAACTTTTTGAGGTGTTCTCGGTGACCGCAGGCCTGGTGGTGGAACACAGAATCCGATACGAGTGATGGCCGGTGCGAGAGGAAGCTTGGAGGAAAGTTATTCCCGAGTGGTGTTGTTTGGAAGTTCGAGTTGGGAGGCATTTACAGGAAGCGACCATTCGAAAGGAAGTACAATTTTATTTTATATTATTCATCATACTCTTGCCTGGCAGAGATGGGGATGCAAAATTTTGAATGCGACTATGGCAGAGTGTTTCCGTTGATTAGAATGATTGGGTTCTTGCGTACCCTTCCACAATGATCTGAATTACATGATAGCGTGATAGAATCTTAAATGTAATTTTACAAATAATCTTAAATGTAATTTTACAGGTAATTTTCGCGATAATTATTAGGTGCTGTTACCACTTGCTTTACGAACTCTACGCGGACTTGCACTTTCACTGCGGTTTACGGTACACTATACAAGAGCATTTGGGTCGTTTTACCGCGGTCTCCTGGAGAATTTCATACGGGTGGACTATCTTCCCTAAATACGTGGTCTCTGGGCAAAATAACTACAAAAATAAACAATATAGTGAACTAATTTGACCTCAAGGACATCACAGCTTAATTAGACAGACCAGACAATTTATTTAAACAAAAACACTAAAGATAAAGTACTTGCGCATATTTATTTCACTTCTTTAATCTGGGATCGTTGCGGCCGGGACGAACGGTGGTCGACATTCTGCTTCGCTGGGTTTCCGGGGACTGGGACGACGAACGGATACTGGAGCAGCTGACGATGTTTTTAGACCGGGTACTTCCGTCGGTCCAGATCCAGTTGCGGCGGCAACTCGGCCGTGTAACAGTGGCCTGCGTTTCCGAAAGATGGTCCGGGAGTGGTACACTGTGCACACAAACTTTCGCGAGTGATTTAGCACAATCGAGCGGGGTTTATGGTCAGTTTCTGGTCACATACACAACTTTGGCCTCAGTCCATATACTGCCTAATTTGCAATGGCATCATTCGACCAGGATTAGCACTCGCGTCACATCACTTCTGCACAGGCTGGGCTAGAATAACTGAGCACTACACTATGGCCCCGCTCGACTGATCCTGCCAGAAATAAACGTTCGTGCAGTGCTTCTGGTGGACCGTGGTTCGTATCACTAAGATCCCACTTTTCGATACAACCGATAAAACTGTCGAAACGCACAGTCCCAGTATGGCGAAGGGACAACGCTGCCGCGGGTCTTCACTCCTCGGACCTGATTTTCGTGATTGAACCTGTTTTCAACGCGGGAAACCCTTTTTATTCCCCCGTGCCCCCGGAAACCATCTCCACTCACGACGATCGATGACCTCTTCTTGTATATAGCGTAGCAGAAAAAAAACATTGTTTACAAACGTGTATGGGTTGGTGCCCCGATAAAAAGTTTAACTGAATTTTTAGATCGGATTGGTTGCATGCATAACCTTTACATTGTATAATTTTACTTTTCACCAAATAAACAAATGAACAAAAATGTAAATAAACTCTCTGACACATAATATAAACAATGGAGTAAATAAATAGTGTAAATAAATAAATATGGAATAAATAAATAAATAAATAACAAGCAAATAAATAAATAAATAACCAGTAAATAAATAAATAAATAACAAGTAAATAAATAAATAAATAAATAACAAGCAAATAAATAAATAAATAACATATAAATAAATAAATAAATAAATAAACAAGTAACTACATAAATGAATAAATACTGACGGGCACCAACCGAAGACTACTAAACATGAAATAAACATCCTTCAAACATGTAAACACGGAAGCTATGACATTTATTTCACATTTAGACATTTACTGACAATATTTACAAATATAACAAAATTTTCAAGGGGTCTATATCAAGCTGGCCCAGCGACCACGGATTTATTGTGACCAAAAAAAAAACACAGGTCACAGTGCAGAGTAGAAAATTATGCGGCATGTAATCGGGATTTTGGAATATATGTTCCCGGTTTATACATAAGGCTTGTGAAATGAAAAAACAGATATTAGAGATAGTGCAACCCTTTTCATGTTCGCAATAACCAAAAATTAAATCCTTTTCTTATGTATTATTTGTAGTGGGTGTATTTAGTAATTGTGTACAGTATAGTACATGGATACTGGACGATATTTTCATTTCCTTTGAAATAAGATGTTTTTATTTTTCCTACTTGCTTTTTGCAAACTGAGATAACAAACGATAAATTCTAAATTTTGACGAACGAGTGTTATAAACGTGTGGATGCGACTTTTAGTACATTCCGGCGTAAAGAAAATTTTCTTAAATTTTTTTTTCACAAAATGTTGAGGAAATGCGTTCCGGAACGTTTCTGTTTTCATGATCATGTACTGTCTATTAGGACATAGAAGTCCTGTATGGATTTTTGTCGAAGGTGAGTTGTCTGTTGGTTTGTATTTTTATGCGTTTTTTGTTTATAATACTACTAATTAACCGATTTCGCCAATATTCTCTATTGTTTCAGAGAGCGAGTAAGGGCGCTATAACCCTGGCTCATTAGCCAGGGCAGGGCTAAATACTTCAGTCCCATCCCAGGAACCAAGGACCAAAGGAGTGACATTAACCTTCTTAGCAAAGTCACTCCCAACGATTTATCAAACCCCCATCAAATTGAAACGGTTGTGTACGGTTGTCCACGTTTCTTCCTTATTCAAGGTTCAAAATAATCCGTTGATTAAATTATTCATTGAATGAATAATTTGATTGCCGTATAATTTTGTATCATCTTTATTTTGTACGCTGCACAGTTGGCCTGGCCGCTTTAATGCTTGTGTCATATTCAATATTTGACACAAACATTAATAATGACAAGAAAAATTGTGGACGAACGTTTGCAATTTTCCAGGATCCCTATATGTATTGGCTGTGTATGTGTAGACTAGACTAGACTAGATAACGGTTTTAGGAACACCGTGAATAGGTTTCTACTTATTCTACTTTATTTAATTAATTTAATTATTAATTTAGTATATGCATGATGACGAAGTCGACCGATAAATGGACACACAATGACTCCCTCCGTGAGCCCCGTCCACGAATACCACCGTAGAACAATATTTGCAAACATGGCACACAGCAAAAGTCAATCTACGTCGATCCGCCAGTCGGCCACGACACCGCGCATAGACCAGTAGTTTAGCGTTGGTATGCGCTGGTGCAGAGTATGAAAAAACACATAACATAAAAAAGGCGCATAAGCCATCTCGGTCTCCTCGATGCACCACTATCGAGGCGTAATGCAATACCCATCTTAAAGCCATTGATGCTTGATGATGTTTTCAATACCGTCAAACCCCTAAACCTTGGGGAGGGGATCTAACCTTTATTTATAATTGAATTAACTGCTGAAAATTCGCTTTAATCGAATATAAATATTCTCTCCCACGTCGACATGTATCTTGTTCAATTAGAATGACATTCACAGTTCATTTTGAATTCAAATTGAAATATTTCAACCAATCTTTTAATCAAAGTTTAAAATAACTATCATGATACCAGTTACAACCGACGGTTCAACTACCTCAAACTAGACAAGTATGTATTCAAACTGAACGAAAACATGCATATGTACACCAATTTATTTTCTTTTTGCCTTTCTCATATAAAGAAAGGCTGCAATCACTGTAAAAATCGACTCTTTAACCGAGGCCCGGAGAGCTGAGTGTCATATACCACTCGATTCAGTTCGTCGAGATAGGCAAATGTCTGTGTGTGCATGCATATGTGTGTGTATGTGTGGATATGTGCGTTTGTGTGTGTATGTGTGTGTCATTTAAACTCACAATTTTCTCAGAGACGGCTGAACCGATTTTCACAAACTTAGTTTCATCTGAAAGGTATAACTCTCCCATAAGCTTCTATTGAATTTTTAATTGATCCGACCTCCGGTTCCGGAGTTACGGGTTGAAGAGTGCGGTCACACAGCAAATTCCCATATAAACTGGTACAACTATGATGTCCAAATAATGTAATGCGTATTTAAAAGGGTGCAACATTACTTTGATTTGCAGATCTAGAACACTAATGATCATTCAAAGTAGCTTTGACCACATTGGCCACCTATGACGGCTCATGATACCCCCGGCGAACTCGCCAAGTTGCTAAGCTAATGTCACACCTCTTTCCCAGCGAATTCTTGGCCGATTTTTACAAACTTAATTTCAAATGAGTGGTACAATAACTCCATTTACTGCTGATAAATTTCATTCGATTCTGGATTCTGGTTCCGGAGTTACAGGTTGGTTAGTAAGGTCACACTGTAATTTCCCATATAAACCGTTACAATAGCAATACCTCAGAGGCTAAAATATATTGAAATGGTCATCAAATTACTTCGATTCGCAGATCTAGATCAATGATTGCCAATGAAACAGTCGTTGAATATATTGTCCACTACCGACGATTCCGGAAATCCCAGATTCCGGGAATATTCGACATATAAAGTCACATTGGTTCTTCGGTGATGACTAAACCGAATTTCACAAACAGATCTCGAATGGAAGGCATAGTATGCCGTTGAATATTGCATCGCCTTCCTCCTCTCACCCTTCCACCTCCCTACTTCATCACCTCACTCTCCCCGTGGACTATCATCCCACCTGCTTTTTCTTCATCCATATCGCATACCGAAATAAAATGAAGTATTTCTGACGCATTCTCCACCTAACCCTAACCTTTCTCCCTTTCCAAAGCCATTCACCAAGCATTTCAAATTGTGATCACGTAAAGATAACATTAAACTCATGCTGATTAAGCTAATTAAGGTAAAGAGTCTATTTTCGCCATATTTCTGGAATCTTTGCTAAATGCATTTATAATTAATTAATTAATATCAACAGACACAGTATGGTCCTAATGATAATTTCTTAATCTATTTAAAAAGTCAACATGTAATCTGCTACGTGGAATGTGAAGATCGAACTCGGATGACACTCTGTTGAAGGTCCGCTGCAAACCAATGATGGCACCGTTTACTCCATAGTTAGTCCGGCGAAGAGGTAATCGGAGGAATAAATTATTGCGAAGGGCGCGAGGGCGAACGTTCAAATTTATCGCACTGAGAAGCTCGGGGCAGTCAATTCGATCTTGCAAAATATCCGAAATCGTCATAGCACGGAATAGATCCCGTCGCACTTGCAATGTATCGAGTCCAATAAGCAAACCCCGGCTTTCATAACTTGGCAGCTGGTGAGGGTTGCTCCAAGGCAATCGACGAAGGGCAAACCGAACAAATCTGCGCTGTACTGTCTCAATTCGATGGACACCGTTGAGATAATGAGGGTTCCACACAACTGAACAATATTCCAGAGTTGATCGAACGAGTGAGCAGTAGAGAGATTTCAAGCAGTAAATATCTGAAAAGTGCTTAGATATTCTCATTATGAACCCCAAACAGCGTGATGCCTTTGCGACAATATAGCTGATATGCTGTTTAAACGTCAGTTGTTCATCGAGAAAAACTCCAAGATCTTTGACGCAATTCGCTCTGTCAATTGTGGATTCAGCTAGACAGTAATTGAATCAAATTGGCGTTTTTTTCCTCGAGAACGTAATGACCGTACATTTCTTGGGGTTTAGGGTCATTCGGTTGATCTCGCACCATTCCGCAAAGGTTTCCAGTTGGCGTTGAAGGAAAGCTGCATCATCAGTATTCCGTATTCTTCGGTATAACTTGAGGTCGTCGGCGAAAGACAACCGTGGTCCTTCTAAACAAAAGTTAACGTCGTTGAAATACAGAAGAAAAATCAATGGACCGAGATGGCTGCCTTGCGGAATACCAGATGAAGCAAAGAACTCTTCGGATACACAATCACCTATCTTGACTGCTAGACGACGATCACTGAGATACGATTGCATCCAACGGAGAATATTAGTACCAAAGCCAAGTCTATCCAATTTTGCCACTGCAATAGCGTGATTTATCTTGTCAAAAGCAGCGGAAAGATCCGTGTAGATAACGTCAGTTTGAAGGCCGTCCGACATAGCATCTGTAACATATGTTGTGAACGACAGAAGATTCGTAGATGTTGAACGTTTCGGCATAAATCCATGCTGAGTCTCGGAGATATACTGTTTGCAGTGGCTGGAGATGGGTTCCAACACAGCCATTTCAAACAGCTTAGGAACTGCGCTTAGCGTTGTAATACCACGGTAATTGTCAACTACCTTTTTATCACCTTTTTTGTGAACTGGAAACATGAAGGAGGATTTCCAGAGTTCGGGAAATACTCCGGTTGATAGCGACAATTGAAACAGATGACAAAGAGGTTCAATTAGACCGGCAGAGCATTTTTTTAGAATAATAGTTGGTATACCATCTGGGCCTGCCGAGGTTGAAGCCTTCATTTTGCTAATCGCCAGTTGTACCATATTATTGTCGATATTGATAGAGTTCAAAGACTGGTATGATTGAGGTAAATTGAGAGCCGCGCGTGAAGCCTGGGTCGATGTCAGTTTCTCGTTGGAGAAAACACTCGCGAACTTTTCAGAGAATAGTTGGCAGATCTCCTGTAAACTAGAGCTCATACGTCCTCCATAGCTCATCGTTGAAGGCAACCCGGATTCCTTTCTTTGCTCGTTTACATGCTTCCAGAATGTTTTAGGTTCGGACTTCAACTTACGTTGCACGTTTCGCAAGTAATCGGCATGGCAACGCTTCGATGTCTTTTTATAGACTTGGTTAACATGAACGTAGTGTTGTCGCAGCACGTAGCCCCCAAACTTGGAGTACTTCTTCAGAGCGGCTCTTTTAGTCGCTTTTAACCGTCTCAGCTCGGCAGTCTGCCACGCTGGGTGCTTAGATTGAAGGCCACTTCTTTTGGGTACATAGCGATCGATAGCATAGCTCATAACATTGGAGAAGGTCTGCACTGCAACGTTGACATCATCATTGTCGAGAATTTCAGTCCAGTGGATATTCGACAGGAAGTCAATAATGCTATTATAGTTGGCTTTTCTAAAATTATAGCTGACGGTGTCAGAAGCATTGCAGTCATGCTTCACTCGAATCGCTTCAAGCAATATATGCAGGGGAGGGTGATGTCTAACAGTCTTTACCAGGGGGAACGGTGCTGCGGTAACTTTTGGCGCGTAGTCAGATTTGCTCGAAAAACAGAGATCAAGGATTCTGTTGTTCTCGTTCACCACATTATTCGTTTGGCGCAGCAGATTTAGACTGTAGCAGTCAAGCAAACTGGTGATACCAGCATGAAAAGATGACAATTCGGGATCAGCGAACATAAATCCGTCAGAAGCAGAGCGCCATTTTAATCCGGAGAAATTGAAATCACCAACAATCAGGATCTCATCAACCGGGCTTGCTTGAGCGGAAATCCGTTCCAGTGACTCAGTATGTGAATCAATCAATGTCGAATCGCGAGTGCGGTCCGGTGGAAGATAAACCACGCAAAGAAAAAGTGCGTAGCCAGCCAGTTTGATTCGCACCCACACCTGCTCGACACAGACCCCCAAAGTATCGTTAATCAGTTTCGCTTTCAATCGACGATGGATAGCCACAAGTACCCCGCCGCCGGTAGCCTTGAGACTGTTACGTGAGCTGCGATCAGTTCGGAAAACATCGTAGTTGGCACCAAATGCTTGCACTGACAGAGTGCTATCGCTAAGCCACGTCTCTGTGAGGGCGATTATGTCGAAGCATTCATCCGAACTTGCTACCAAATAATCTTCGATTACTGAATTCATACCACCGGCATTCTGGTAATATATTTGTAGGTTTGAATGCCGCGATTGATTGCCGTTGGTATCGATTTGGAAGACCCCTTCACCACTCCTGCACACAGGACCGGGACGACTGGTGAACGCTGGCTGCAATGGCTCGACTATGGCAGGGGGATCTAGGGCTTCCATAGTGCTAGCTGCAGTGCGTCCCAGGGTGCGATGAGTCATACCAGCATAGCATAGAGTGCTTAGTCCTTCTGTGATCGTTGTAGAGCCGAATGTGCCATGAAGAGACGTGCTCGTTACGATGGGATCCAAATTTTGTTTTTGACATTGAAGATTCACAGCGGCGGTAGAGTTGTGTTCAGCAGACTGTAAGTGAAATTTACATTGAGGGCGTGCAGCATCTTGTATTGCTTCGGAAGGACATATACCCTTCTTGGCTTTACCTGACACAGAAGAAGTCGCCGATTCGCCAGGTAAACCTAAATCGCTCGCCGGGATACAAGAAGTTGGACAGATGAGTTTATCCGGAACAGCTTGGCGCTACTGTCCACCACCAGATGGATTCTTCTCCGCCGCAATCCTGATGATAGGTCGTTGGATTTTTGAATTGGTCACAAATTCACGAAAGTAGATGTTCTCCGGCCAAGAGTCTTTGGACAGAGCCTTATCCCTGTATGATTTGCTAACGCCAACTTTGAAAGTAATGAAGCTCAAAGTTGAGAGATCCTTGTCCTTAGGAACTAGACGAACTATTCTCGGTTGCAGATTCTCCCCCAGACAATCTTTCACAAGGGTAGAAACTTCATCATCCGTCGTGCTGGGATCGAATGCTGACAAGTAAACTCATAACAGCTCCTCAGGTGGTGAAATTGTTTTTATTGTTTCAAACGCAGCTTTGGATCCACGAATATTTGGAATTTTTGTTTTGAGCGAATCATCTTCCCGTTTGCGCTTAGGCGTGTTTGAAACTGGATTATATTCAGCAATTCGATTCCAAGGCGTTATAGTTGGGGATAGCGGTTTTGAGTCAACTTTAACCGAGAGAGCTTTGACGACATCTTTCAAATCAGCTATGTCGTTCTTTATAGATTTCAGAGAATTGTTGTCAGGCACTATGTCGCAACAACGCGAAGCCATTCTACGGAAATTATCATTCGAGAATAAGTCAGCACAGCCGTCGCACATCCAGAATAGATTCCGTGGGTGGGTTCCCAGGACGTCACGAACATCATAATCCATCTTGACGCATATCATGTGGAACGAATTTCCGCAGTATCCACGACATGTGATTCGATCAGAATCATTAACCACTTTCGAGCAGTTCTTACAAGCCATGCTGTTGATGTAGAAATAACGCCTAGCGGGTATGCAATATGCGCAGGAAAACGCTAACGGGTAACGTGCGTCAATGGAAGCGAACTTGCACGCAACGCGCGACAACTCAACTACCCACCAGCAGATGTCGCTTTTGGCGAAAAAATTGAGCGTAACGTCTGTGCAGTGATAATGTCAAGTGAACACAAAAATCACAACCAAAAACAATCACTTTCACGAATCACACCGGTAGATATAATCGTGCTTGAAGTCACGAAATTTCAATGCACACGTACTACCGAATAAAACGATATACAGACAAAACGAGAATAAAAATAATCGCGAGTGTAAAACACTAAAAAATCAAAAAAAACTATCAGCTCTACTGACGACCGGAATATAGCAAACAGTGATGCCAATAATCAATGCATTGAGTCAAGTTGTAGGGCAACAATAGGGGCACTCGATGTGAGTTTTCGTTGCGTTCAAACATGAACGTTTCACCGATTTCAGGGCATTTATATTATTACCTTGGTTCTTAAAAACTAAGCAAAGCTGTTGATGCCAATTTGTGCGCCTTCCATTGATTATAGGCCGATTAATTGATGAATTAGTGTGGCACCATCCCAAATAAAATGAAAATAGACACTCTACCCTAATTATTACACTTTTTGTTTAAAGTGAGTCAGCGTCAACTTTCGTGGAAGTCGTGAGATGCGTATAATAAGAATTTAATAGACGTTTCCACAATTATATTGAACATGACCAGCTATTGAATCATAATTTGGATAAACGATAAATGCACCACTAGGTGGATTAAAACAGGTTTTTGCATTGTATATTATGTCACTACAAAATGCTGTACATCATCAGCTAACTATCAACTATCCAACACGTTAAATTCTAAGTTCAGAAACATATCGGCTACAAGTTGACAAAATTGTTCTCACACGCTATGCAACGAGACATATGACGAAGAAAAGCTATTTTACTGCAAGAAAATATCAGAATGAAAAATAATTTTCTAATTTACACATTTTCTTTAACTTGAATTTGTTGTTTTGTAACATTGTCGTGTATCGCAGATCAGAACGCAGTTATATAGATGGTAGCATCGTTTGATTAAAGCTTATCAAATATTTTAGGCCGGTTTAAAAGTTAGTCCGGTTTAAAAACAGTTAGTACGCCTTTGAGCTTACGGCTATAAACGAATTATGTGGCATTTTTTTTCACCAGTATTCCCAGCGGTATTCGTATTGTGAGCAGAGCCTAAAAAATTGATATGCCTGCGCGAACTTGAAAGAGAAACGAAATTCAATTCATACCCGTCGCGATGAATATGTATGGCTGCTCAATTGCAACTACACTACTCAACTTGCAAATTATCGATTACTGTTATTTTGCAAAACAGTCAAACAAGTACACTGATAAAAATCCGCTTTGAATTAGAACCAAATCTCAAAATAAGAGTAAATTTTAGATAAAATATACAGATTGTGTAATATAGGCTTAAGTAAAGCTTGGCGTAAAGTAGCACCCAATTTAAATAAAATGGACACATGGTGACAAATTAAAAAACAATCAAAAGTGCGGAAAAAAGGACAAACACAAACAATTGCATTTTTTGCTAGGTTAGTTTCACGTAATCTATATCCTCTTATCTAATAATTTGATCATACTTTCCCAAGAGAATTTAAGTAACAATGTTTTTTCCGTATATTTTATGTTTCAGTTTCATCGCCTACTACGATTACTTGCAAGCATTTCTTTAAAACTATATCCAATTTTTATATTTGTGTTTAACAAGCGAATAATACTATGTTTTGCTTTTGTCAAAATATAGTGTTAAATTTGAACTAAAAGCAGAGCTCCTATTTATACAGATTTATCTGCACTATACAGATTTTTAAGCACAGTTTCAGACCTGATACAGAATACAGATTTTCAATGCACAATACACATTTAAATAGATTTTTTGAAGTTTCAATTGAAAACGTTTTGGCGGACCCTCCCTGCAGCCGTGTTCATTAACAATAACCTATTCAACAATTAATTGTCGTTAGATGATCCATAACACTTTTTACATTCAACTACATTAAAAACAGATTAATAGGAAAAGGTAAAAGTTACATTAAAATACGTTTTTTGATGTTTGAGTAAACAATACTTCAACTTTGAATATGAATTAATTACTAAAATTCTTTTTCTTGATTGGATACACTACCCATAATCGCAAGTCAGTCCCATGTTCTATGGGATTCCCTATCTACATGGGACTGACTTCCGATTATGGACAGCACAGACAAAAACAGATTTTTTATTACTCTGTATTTCTACAAAATCATCTAACAACTCTGACTAGAAGCTCAAGTATCATTCTTTAATTTTGGCGTAAAGTAGCCCCCGATGACGGTACCACATAAACTGCGTTTAATAGATATTTATATGAAATTCGAGGGGAAATCATTTGATTTGCTTTTCAACATGCAAGTGCACTTGAAAATGATAATTGTTCCGAATTGCGGCCTTTTCGAAAAGAGGGTTAATTTCTTTTGGAAATGGTTCTAAATGGCCTATTTTATAACAAGCAATGAAAAAAATCGGGGGGAAAGCTTTAAAGTAATTTAAACTGGAAAAATAAGTTGTTCCCACTTACCTTACTAACAATGGCATTGCTCATGAGAAAGTGACGTTAAGGGTGAAGGTAGTGTGATGCAGCTTTGCCGCATAGTCGAGTCTAAGCATTCGAAGCGGCGCAAAGCCGCTGAGAAACCGACGGACGAGGTGGTTTTGATCATGCTATCGAAGGGTGCAAGCAAATCTGTAATCCACTCATTTGCCCGGTATACTCAAACATAGGGGCTATCCCTAGTTTAAGTCCGACTGAACGGCAGCGAAATCGGACAGCACTTTAATGAAGCGATGTGGCGTAGCCACATTCGGCACTGACATTTTATTTTTGTAAATAAATACTATCCTCTTATTACTAAATAAAACATTGTTAATGCCTCATGTGGCTACGCCACATCGCTTTTTGTCATACTGTCCGACTTCGCTGCCGCTCAGTCGGACTTAACCTAGGGTTAGCCCCTATGTTTGAGTATACCGGGCAAACGAGTGGATTACAGGTTTGATTGCACCCTTCGATAGCAAGATCAAAACCACCTCGTCCGTCTGTTTCTCAGCGGCTTTGCGCCGCTTCGAATCCTTGGACTCAACTATGCGGTAAAGCCGCATCACACTACCTTCACCCTCAACGTCACTTTCTCATGAGCAATGCCATTGTTAGAAAGGTAAGTGGGAACAACTTATTTTTCCAGTTTGAACTACTTTAAAGCATTCCCCCTGATTTTTTTCATTGCTTGTTATAAAATAGGCCATTTAGAAGCATTTCCAAAAGAAATTAACCCTCTTTTCGAAAAAGCCGCGATTCGGAACAATTACCAACCAAAGGCAAGTAAACTAATAATTATTATATTTATTTTGCTCTAGTTGCAATTTTAGGTAGTAGTGTTTTCTATGATCTACGAAACCATCTAGGAACCCGCTACCTGTATTCGGATGAGCTGGAACCCAAACTTATTCAATCAAATGTTCTATAACATACCTGTGTAAGTTGGAAGAATTCAGCAATCACTAGCCATCCAAACGATACCAATTGTGTCAACAATATTTATATTAGAACAATATTATGGCTTATTGAATGAAGCTTATATTTGATCGTATAGAAGACTGACTACTCTATGTCAAGATAAAATATATTCTATGTAAATCATTTCCACGAATTTCACACATACACTACTTGAAGTTTGTTTTTCTTTGGCTGTCACGACCAGTGATATCAAATAATTTCCTTCTAATTAGATTGTGCATGTCGACCTACACGCCACCGAAAAACTACCTAAAATTCAGGGGTGGCATTCCGCATCTCGATTCGAGTGAATCGATTCGAAACGTTTTGAAGTCGTTTCGACTAATTTGCGGCATTACGTATCACATTCGACCAAGCGTTCGAGCTTGTTAGATTGCGGTACTAGATTTCGACTGCCTGTTCGAGCGCAAACTGTCAAATAAGAGCATACACTGAGAAAAAAATATTTTTAATTCTGCTACGAATAAGTTTCATAAAACCAACTTCGGTAAAATATAGGAATTGTTTTAATTTGTTTTTGGTTGCTTGTTATCGAAATATATTTGGATAAGTTTCGCAAAAATAACGATTTTTTCTAGTACACATAGAGGTGAGCTCTTTGAAATAAAATAGATGTTGTCAAACATAGATCCAAAAAGATCCGATGTAATACGGAAATACGTTTTTTTCCTTTTATGCACGAAAAATAAATTTACCCTTTCCAAAAATATTTATACTATATAAAACAATTGATAAAAGAACGAATCATTTCGTTTCATTGATGAAAAATGTTTTAGACATCGATGATAACTTTTATGCACCGTACGGGCCAATCAACGTCAGATTTACAAATAAAATTTTAGTTCATTCCAAATTTCTTTCTTGCATTATTCAGCTAAAAATATTTGACAGGTATTTTTGTTATGGCTGAATATAATATTTACTTCAAGGTATGAGCTTTCAACTTTTGAAGTTAGAAAAATTGAACATTTTTCAATCGCTGATAGCTCGTAAAGTATTTGATGCATGGAAAAAATATTAAATATAAAAAGTTGCAGTTTCGCATGAGCTTGCCGGAAAAATTGAGATTTTTTTTAAAGTTGGATCAAATTTTTTGCTTTTTTTCTTCAAATAATAAAAATCATGTTAGAAATATTGTGTAAAATTTTTGCTGTGGATCTCAAAATGTTTTGCGAGAAATTACAAATATAACATTAAAAAGAGCAATTTTACATTAAACGCCATGTTTTGGGCCAGCTTTAATTGAAATATCTCGTAAAGTAATAATGTTCTCAATATAATTCTAAATATTATCATTGAATAAAAAACTTATTAGTCCAAGCTTGTTTTTTCGATATGTTTCTATCATTTGCAGAATTCATAACATAAATAACAAAAAAACTATGTCAGATTTTTATTGGTGAATTCATTCGAAAACGCACTTTTTATTATTAATAAATTTTTCGTACAACTAAGAGTTTCCTAGTTATCAGCGGTTGAAAAATGGTCCAATTCATGAAATTCAAAAACTCATAACTTGAAAAAATCTATCGTATTCAGCCAAAACAAAAAATAGATGTCAATTATTTTGTGCAAAGAATGCAAGAAAATTTTTTGGTAGGAATTAAAATTGTGGTTGTAAATTTCACATGGAATAACCCGTACATTAAATATGTAAAACTACTCAACTTTTCGTTCATCAAGATGCCATTAGACAAAACGAACTATTTACAATGCACGAAAATGCTTCTTGCAGAAAACGTGTAATTATGATAATTTTAATTCCACCTAAGAATTTTTTTCAGTGTAAACAAAATTGCAGTTTGTTTTGTTTTGACGTAGGACTTACGTCTTTCTTTACTATACTGGGTGTCATTTCAAAATTTTCAAAACGGATGCGTTACGTACACTTTGAACCTTAATAACTTTTCTCCTACTAAAGGAATTACTAATATTGTTTCATAAATCGAAAGGAAAACGTTCAACGCTTGCTATTGATACCTTGTTTGCTATGTAAAACTTGTTTAAAAAGTTCAAAAACCGCATTTAATGCGAATCAACATTAATGCTAGAACCTATAAATATGGGTGCCACAGTTTTTCTTAAAGCTAGACTTGTCTAAGCCACAGAGCAGAACACACGTACGTGTGCTGCTCAACGAGAAGCTGCATTTGGACTACCAACCAAATCATAGCTACTGCCTTATCGCTGCCAACCAAGAACTGTTATCGACCTGCGTGAATTTCATCGCTCTCAGAAGTGGACAGAGTTACTAATTCGCAAGCTGCTCTTCCAGTGCCTGGTTCGTGAGATTGCACAGCATTTCAAAACCGATCTACTCTTCCGGAGCTCAGCCGTAATGGCCCTCTAAGAAGCTAGCGAGGCCTGCCTGGTTAGTTTGTTGGAAGATACCAATCTGTGCGCTATCCATACCAAGCGAATAATCATCATACCGAGCGGGAAACGACGAAATAATATTCACAACAAACGGTTCTTATTAGGACCACAAAATCGTTCTCAGAAGAATTACAATTGAAATTTTCATTTCGTGCTTTGGCAAATAACTTCCCTCTTATCGGGTTAGTTATTTTCTATAATAATATCCGAAAAATGTACGATAAAACTAATAAACTGGCCAATTGGACGGAAACAAGAAAATACCTACAAAAATTTGAGTCAGAAAAGTGACATTGACGGAAAAATGCTTGCTTCGATCGTGTCTAATGGCGATTTCGCTTGAACCTGAAACTGAGTCAGGTTCTAACCCCAACCGCTGTCAGTTCATACATTTTGACAGCAGTTGGGGTTAGGAACTGACTCAGTTTCGCCTCAAACAAAAACCACATAAGTGTTTGGCAACTGAAGTTGCCGATTTCTTTTCCAACGTCAATTGTTTGCGCTGTGCTGTACGGAACAAACAGATTTTGGCGCGATTCGTTGGAAAATAATCAAAACAATTGTGTAGTAGATTCCGTAGATTCTACCGTAAATTTTGATAGATTTTGTAAAAGCATTAATTAGCCTGCTTTGATTGGTGGTTTTTGCAAATCTTTCAAGAGCATTAGTGAATGTGACAACCCTGCTACTAAGCGAAAGCCACACCAAAAAGAATGATGAAAATATTTTCATTTGTCGCACAAAAGGATGGACTTCCATCTGCACTAAGAAGTTTATAAAAGAGATCGCATTGCGATATACAATGCTCATTCGATGTCAGCTGCGAAAGGGGAATGTTCGTGTATGTACGCAGCAGAAGCGAATTCGGGCAAGGTTCGAATCGTTAGAAAGGATTCTCGTCTGGTATCACCAAAAATAGTTATCTGCAAACCGTTCTTATTAGGATGAAAACATAATGGAGAAAGAATTGAATTAGAAAGTTCCATTTAATAACTTGGATTGAGTTTGCGCCTGTCAATTCTTCTGTACATGTACCAGTGATTCATATAAGCAAATGTTTATCAAATTAATCTACAAACCCGAAGGTTTTTGCAAGTCCTAGAAAATCAGTGAATGTGGCAATCTCATTTGACATGAAATTTCCAGTAAACATTCATTCAAAAAGTGCTTTGGCTCAAATTATCCATGGATGTCATATGATATGCCCAAGTTTAGTCCTACGTCAACACCGCGGTTATGTCCCGGACATTAACCACTAGTTTTTTTCCGATGAGCGTCAAATTCACAGAATATAAATAGTGATAGTGGTAAATAAATTGACCCACGCATGTTCATAATTTGTTCACGTCATTTTACCTCACCACCTTTTTCAGTGCTTGGGCATTATTTGAGTTTGATATAACTGTATTCTTGAACTTCTTACCACAAAATTTTAATATATCTCGCTGTTTAAGTTGATGCACCGAAACATCAAAATGCCTAGCTGGTAGTGTGTCTTATTCGGACCTTAGTCGCATGATGGAATGTATTATCTGCAGAATGAGTTATTCATAATTATTCTTAGATAAAAGACCATATTTAATATCTAAATAATTGTTTAAAACAACACAACTTCGGAACCGTTTTTTCTCAAATCTTTTGGAAAATAATCATAGCGAGCATTGCATTGATATTTTTGGTTTTCTGGGTTTTTTTTAGGAAACTGATAGCTTCCAAAAGTAACAATTTTTTTCAGCAATTGACGACGCAAAAATTTAAAAGCTTAAAATTCGTTAAAATAGCCATTTTTAGTTAAAATAGTCAAGATAAAAATGCGTTTTCGTGTTTGCAGGGTTGTTCGTGTACTTGTTAGTTAATTATTCTGTTATAGCACACAGAGATAGGGAGAACACAATCAAAATGAAGTTTTTCCAGAAATTGCAGATGGCATAATTTCTATCGGTTGATGTATTCAAATTTGTTAGTAATTCAATTTGATTCAAATTTCTTTGCTATATAAGATAATATTCTGTATTTTCATGCATTTAATCGAAGACTACATATTAAGAAGACTGATATCTCTTTCCTTCCCCCATACAAACGAGAAGCGACAGAGGTTACAGCGCCTCTATTGGAAGAAGGGAGGAAGCTTAATGTAAAAATGTATATGTGTGTGTGCATTACTATGAAAAGTACCACCTTCACCCGCAAGTGGCGTTGCTGTTACTGTCTCCGGATTCTGGACAGAGTTGCCAGTCTTCTTGATATGGAGTCTTCGATTTAATACAAATGACGATATAACAACTAATTCTGTTGGTGTATAAAACGTACATTATGGCATTAAATTCAAGGCTATATTGTGATATTAAAAACAATTGAGGTATAGTCGGGAACAAATGCATCAATTAGTTTTTTACATTTTAACGACATTCAATTAGCTAGAGATTACTGGATAGGGAAAGTTATGAAACTTAGAGCCATAGTACTCAAGTGAGAGCAAGGATGTGAAGTAAACAGATCGGAAAACTAGAAGTGGCAGGGTCATTAGAACAGGCTTAATATCGTACGGGCTTAATCTTTGTCTTCTGTTAATGAGGGTCGAGCTTAGGCAGAATCAATTAGAATATAAAATTGTTTAAATCACCACTTTGAAATCAAGAATGATTGTGATTCTATACATCTATTAAATAGCAATTAGACAAGTCAAGGTGTCTTCACTTTGTTCCAACACTTTTTATTATTACTTGATGTAAGATAATTTATTATCAATATTTAGAATTACTTTTTCCAAAAAAGTATGTTCTTGATGGTGAAACTCAAAGTACGTAGGAGCTTTTTACACCTTTTGGTAATTTTATATCCTCTAAGTATTCCGAAATAAAAACACAAATCATAATCTCGAACGACAGTCGACAGCAATAAAACTATCGAGCAAATACGTTCGACTCGAGTCGCTTTCGAGTTCGATTGTTATGATTCAATAATGCCAACAATTCTCGATAATCTAGTACGTCTTCGAGCTAACTCGAACGAAAATTTACTTTCGAGCTCCGTTCGAAATACATAATGCGAAACAAGGTCGAGTCGATAGAATTTTGATCGAATCGAGATGCGTAATGCCACCCCAGTACTTTTGACTCAATCTCGTGGTATCGTGCAGGAAGGTAAAATTAGGTAAATCGTGTTGAAGGTAGTTTCCATTTAACTACGGCAAAAATAATAACTCAACCTTGAGTTTAATTTACTTAAATTTAAGTTGAATTTACCTAATTTTGAGTATACCCTAAACAACTTATAAGTACCTTACTGCACGGAAGACCTCGACTGAGTCGAATCTCTCGTTTTGTTTTTGACAACACTAATAAGTGCGAAAGCGACGCACAGCTCAAAAGTACCTAAATTTAAGTTAAAAGAACTTATTCTGTAGGTTATTTTCTGGTAGCGTGTAGGATAGGATCCGCCAGCTGGCTTCTTCTTATATTTTGCCAGTCCCTCCCGGTCAAACCATTCGGAATTTGATTCGGAATCCTGAATGGAGTCAGTATGGATTTCAAATCAAATGCAACAACCGATTCTAAGTCGGAATCGGTTGTTGCATTTGATTTGGAATCCATAATGATTCCATTCAGAAATCCGAACCGGTTCCGGAATGAGTTCAACTGGGCTGCTGAAAACGACACACCACCAGTGTTGCCACAATTAAATCTGTACCGGGAGTTGAAAAATCTTTTCTATCTGTACTCTTCTCTAGAAAAATCTGTACCGGATTCTGTACCCAAACAATAACAAAGTTGTTTTAAAAAAATCATTTTTCTTATACTGATTTTTTATTCGAGGAAACCAGACCAGAACTCGGAATCGGTTGTTTTATTTAAACTGGAGTTTTGCAAGAAAACAGTCAGAAATATGGATCAGATTGACTGGGTAATGTCAATATCAGCTCGCCGCCACTTTGTTTGTAACCTAATACCGCTGATAGAATGGCGACGAGAAGCTGAGCATTACCATACATGACGATGCGAGAAACCTGCTTGCAGCAAATCAAATGGAGCATGCCAAAGTATACGTAGACACTCCGAGTAGATCCGCTCGGTTTTCACTCTGAAAGGGGGAAAAGGGATGATTTTGCTGGAAGCAGGTTTCTCGCACATCGCTTTCTAATGTCAGCTTCAGTTTATTTATTTATTTATTTATCAGTTCAAGTTCAGTCAGTTCCACTTCATCTTCTCGCCATCACTCTGTCAGCGGCCTAACTCTACGTTTACCTGCTATTTACTGGAATACATCACAGTGTTAAATTACATAACCTTGCTGTCATATAAAAAATCTGTACCAATCTGTACTTTTTCACAAAAATCTGTAATCTGTACCGTACAGAATCTGTACCAGAAACACTTCAAAAATCTGTACCATTCTAGATAAGTCTGTACTTGTGGCATCACTGCACACCACCACTTGACCAATGTTGCCAAAATATTTGTTTTGTTACAGTCGTGTCCAAAACATAAATTCTCGACAAACATATGATTACGGCTTAAAAGCCAACTATCAAAATTCACTTTGAATAGAAATTCCGGACAAACCGTAACTCGCAAATCACAGATGTTGGCAGTAGATTAAAGAGAAAAGTTTTCTTTGTCGTTAACTGCTATGTACTGTATTCGGCCAGTAACGGTTTGTCCGGAATTTCCTTTCAAAGTGAATGTTGACAGTTGGCTTTTACGCCGTAATCCTGTTTGTCGAGAATTGTTCTGATTAAAATATTCTATATTATGTACCAATTTCACGCTCCGGGAAAAATCAATGATTTAGTCTTTATATCCGCAATTAAATTACCATTACGGGTTTTCCATCGGAATACAGCAAAGCAAAATAATATATTTGTTGTTGGCCATTACGAAAAATATTTCCATGCTCTTCATTTTTGTAAGTTGCTTTCTGAGTCGAGCAACCTCATTCACAAGATCAATCTTCTCTGTTCGCATTTAGTTTAAATATTCTAGAACTACTTTTTTGCAAGGCTTAATTTTTGTTTAGTTTGTATAGGTTTGTTCCAGTACTTCATGTGATTTTTTCGGAGAAAACAGCAGTAGAAAATACACGCTCCTATTTACACCGATGATCGATGCAGTTGAAAACTGTAGAATTCAACTGTATCGATAATACTAAAGGAAGAACAAGAAGCGATTTCCGGGATAACTTTCTCACGGTTTGCTCCAAAGTATTGCGAATCTTTTCTTAAATCCACATTGCGACTTTTCAGCCATGCGTCACCGGGCCGTGCGTTGAATTACGCGCCCATCTAGTTTGCATCAGTGCGAGTGAGAAAATATTTTGACGTTTGTTTTTGTTTCGACCGCACTCGTGTGTATCCCATATAGCAACAACTCGACGAAATGCTATATTATCTCGCGATAGACAATACTCCCAATTGGTTATTGCACAGTGACGTCATGTACTAAATGTGACAGGTGGTGGTCCTGTTGATTACATCTTGAACTTAGAGATTATGCATATTCTCAAAAAGATTTATTGGGAAGCACTTGAAATATATTGGGAATCATTATTTTGGAAGTATAAATGTTATAGAACGTCATACAATAGACCTTTCTCGCCAAAAAAATTTATATGCTCAAATACTTCATTTTTCATCCTCGAATCGATTCTGCTTATTGCCATGATGATTTGGCGCCTCTAACTATTGAAAAAAATCGAAAATTCTTCAAACTGCTCAGTTCACCCCATATTCTCAGGGCTCATCTTGCCTTGTTTCCCTATACTATTACACCATTTGGATGAATTTCGGGTGGGGAATAAAAAAAGGAATGTCATTCCGGAACGATTTGTCTCTCTTTCCTTTTTCGTTCCTTTCGGTTTATCTGAATCCACAGAGAACAGACGTCCATCTTCAGCATTCAACTTGTGTAAAATCCCTAACGGTTTCGAAGGTAGTTTGGATATCTAAACCAGGTTCGCTACTGTCGTCATGTTTTTTTGTGGCTGAGTGCGACAGAATTGACAGCGGTTATTCCTCTACCCAGTCAAACTAGTCCGGAACCGAATCGGACTTCCAGCATGAATTCCAGCTTAAATGCGTCAACCGATAGAGTCGGAATCGGTTGTTTTCTTTGAGCTAGATTCCATGCTGAATCCATCCAGAATTTCGAACCGGTTCCGGAATCGATTTGACGGATAGTAGGGATAGGTTGGTGTGGCGGCGCTAGTGTTTTTCGTATATTAATTCAAATATTTACACACGTTTTTTAAATATTTTTGTTCGATCATGGTTGTCTGTTCTCTGTGCTGAATCCTTCTCGCTCTCCTTCCTAAATGACACAGAGTGACTTTTCTCATTCCCTTGTATGGTAAAAGCTAGGATAGGATCCGCCAGCTGGCTTCTTCTTATATTTTACTAATACCTGTTGAAAACGACATACCCCCACTCGACCAATGTTGCCAAAATATTTGTTTTGTTTCGGTCGTATATTTGTTCTGATTAAAATCTCGACAAACATTTGATTACGGCCTAAAAGCCAACTGTTAAAATCCACTTTGAATGGTAATTCCGGACAAACCGTTACGCGTCAATCACAGATGTTTATAGTAACCGAAAGAGAAAAGTTTTCTCTTTCATAAACCGTTGTGAACTGTGTTCAGCTAGTAACGGTTTGTTCGGAATTTCCATTCAAAGTGAATTTTGACAGTTGGCTTTTAGGCCGTAATCATATGTTTGTCGAGAAATATTCTATATTATGTACCAATTTCATGCTTCTGGAAAAATCAAAGATTTAGTCTTTATTCCGCATTTAAACGATCATAACGTTTTTTTTTCATCGGAATACAGCAAAACAAAATAATATATATTCGTTGTTGGACATTACGAAAAATATCTTCATGCCTCTTCATATTTGTAAGTTGCGACTTCCGGGATAACTTTCTCCCTGTTTGCTCAGTACTTCCAATTTACTCGGTACTGGAACAAAGACAATTTTTACATGAAGTTCAAAATATTTTCATACTTACGCTACACAGCCTGTTGATTTCGAAAAGAGGCATTTCCGCATTATTCCGCACACAACAGAATCCACGATAACCGCGCTACCGGATCTCTCGGGAACTTCAGTTCCGGATAATATGTTTGATTTCGTCTGCCAAATAATGCCTGCACTTTATAATTACAGACGGATGTTATAGAAAGAAAGCGGTATCTCGAGAAAACAAAAACATCAACACAGTTAACAATCGTCGTTTTATGTTTGATATCACAATATGACAACACTTCCAAGCAGCCCTTTAGTACTTTTAGTTTCCAAGCCGAAGGTTTGCCTATGTCACTTTTGTCCAATCACGAGCTGGTTCAGAATTGGTTCAAAAACAGGGGACAGAGCTGGCAGATCCTACCCTAGGGTAAAAGTATTCATTTGAAACTGTCAAAAACTTCAAATTTTGGCAAGAATGAATTCTCCAGATTCTTCTCGCAAACACAATAAAACAAAATGTCGCCGATTGCCGCGATAGCTCTCATCCGAAACCAGTCGAAAAAAATTATGTTCCTGAATTCCTTGAACGTTGATTATAACCCTCACATCAAGAAAGAAATTGAAAATAATCATTGGTACGCGGAATCAGATTCCGGATTATGCTATTTCATGAAGTGTTGACATCTAGCCGGATGGTTTGATTGTCGATTGCATTTCTTGACGCTATTCGCTGATGATTTTATCAAGTGCTTTCCAGTTCCAGAAAATAACAATCGATCCGGGAAACGAATTCCGTGCTCGGTTAATCCAATCAGTGTTGATATGTTTCTGAATGGTTTTTGGTTTGACCACAATCCTCAAACAATTGAAATAATGAACCGTATTCCATATTGTGAAGTGTTTTTATAGTTTTTGTAAGTCTTCAATACCAAGCATCTTTTACCCTATTTTGCCAAAAAAGTGCACTGGATTTTCCAAAAATTAGTTTCGGTATATCCCACACTATCAGGGTGGGTTGCTGGCGAGTTACGGCGGGTTGCCTAGAACAATGTTTCAATAGCCTACCGCTCGCCAGCATGTATTTTAACACGCCTAGCCGCCATTTCGTTTACTGGGATCCAGTAACAACACTCAATGGTGCACCCATAGAAAAACACGCATGCTACAAAAAACTAACGAGCGTTTCCAGAGGAATTTAAACAAATTAAAACCATCCGGAAACATATCCACACTTTTTCGTTTTTCTCAATCCTGGCATCAATCTATAAAGAATGCATCAAAACTCATCCGGACACGTGAATACTACCTTACTGTTTCGGAATAGTTTGAAAACTGGTATCCGGGTCTCAAGATCATTTCAGATTCACTATTGGTGTGCCGGGCATTAACAAAACAGTCTCCGTTTTTGATTGAAAAACGCTGTGGCAGAGGAGCACTGCCCAAGCAACCAGAAGTTCGAATAATACTTAAAAGGCACACTTTAAAGTTCACATAAAGTTCTACGCGAACTTTGAAGCTGCTTAAGCTTTATTGGAACTTGAAAGCTGCTTAAACCGCTATTAAAGCATATAACGTATTGCAAAATTACTTTTGAAGTAGAATACTTCTAACGTTTCAATATAGGGGCTCCGTTTCAAAATTTTCTGCCAGAATTTTACCCGATTTTTTAAACGTGAATATCTGCATTTGTACTGAATGAAAAAATAATATTATTACGCTATCTGATTGGAAATATGTACAACAATTTTGTATCCAATTCGGTAGTATGTACAATTACTAAAAATAGCGGAAATAATGGATTTTATGAAAGTAGTAATTATCTGATCCATGATTGGTTGGTACAATTCGCTCAAAAAGCAAGTGTTGCTGGGACTGCCTCTTTTTCATCGAAAGAACTGTGACGGGTATAAAAAGAGAGCACACAAGAAAAATTCGTTAGTTTGTGTTCTGACGTTGTAAGCGTAGCGGCTGCTGCGTTTCATATCAGCACATTCTTCTATGGTAGGTAATAGATACCATGATTGCCGCCAGGCGCTGATGATTCTAATCATGAAATGACGTGACAATTTTTGTATTTCAATATCACACTATTGACAAGCAAAAATGAACAGATCTCGAAAACGTGAAAACTCCCATACATCAGTCAATCTATCCCCGGCAGAGCCGTCCATAGGGAGTAGGTTGGTAATTCAAACGAACACGAAAGTTATAAATAAATGTGCCGCGTGCCTATTTGAATCAGTTGTTGCTCTTTTGCCAGACAAGTAACATCGTGCCTATAGCGTCTCGTACGACAGATTTGAGCACCCAGCACACTACTCTTCTATGAATGACGTCATCATCGACTATTTAAAGAATATCATTCCTCGAGCGACTTCATTCTCCCCTCAAACATCGGGCCGTAAAGAACAGCAGTAGCAATCATGCATGTTGACAATGCGCTGCGATGAGTGCTACATTTGATCACTGCTACCACTGGGGGTGATCCGTGTAACTAGCGCGCGGCTGGAAGAGTTGGCAAACCTCAGTTGAAGCTGACTGCATGTTATTATTGTTAAATTAAAAGCCCTTTTAAGGGCTATAACAATAACAAACAATAAAGAACAAATTGTAATTTTTCCAATCATTGATAGCGATAATCCAATTGCGCAGTTTAAATTCGTTATTTGTTGCTTGCGTGTATATTGACAATCTGAAATTTGCAACAATCTGTTGTTTAAATTTATTCTTCCGAAACAATACAAAAATGTGCAGCTACTTAAAATACATTTCCAGGTTGATCCTGTGATTTATTAAAAATAGTCTTTCGGAAACATAATCCAAAATTCTGCAATGTTTCAGAAAATTGGAGGATGTGGCAACACTGTCAGCTAGCGAAAGCCGTACCAAAAAGAATCCGCAAATATTTTTTCGTTATTCTGCATGAAGGCAGTCCTTCCATCATCAGTGCGAAAGTGATAAAAGCCGATGTCACGTTTCAAGTTATCAGTATTTCATATTAGATGCTGAAGAGAAAGGTTGTTTCTTTTTATTTCGACTAATATAATATAATATAATGACTAATTGTTCCATTCTGCATGTTATTTTTGTTAAACCAAAAGCCCTTTAGTTAGTTTAGTATTTTTCATTCCATAGCACGCGTGTTTGTGTATCCCACAAATAGTCCTTTTCAGGATTCCACCAATGGTCCTTTTCAGGACCCCACATACAAAACAGTTAATTTGAATGATTCCCTTAAAATCGTTTTTTTAGGACCCCAAATATAAAACATTTCAGAGTTAATGTTAATTAAACCACCGAATATATAAAGATACATATGTTATACTTTCTTCGTTTACGAATCATTTGATTTATGACCAGTTATTTTTCTATCGTGCTTGCAAACATTTGATTTGATTGCAGGTATTTAAAGATAGGTTTTGTTTATGAGCATCATTAATTTATGTTCCCATTTCACGGATTTGAATAAAACTTTTTTAGAACTTGAATTTATCACACTATAGGTTATCGATTTTAATTTAAAAATTCAACAATTATCTCTCGTGAAGAATAGCATGCCTGTGTGTAGTTCTGAAACAGTCGATGGCATTAACGGGTTTTAATTTGGCTACGGATAATATTGCTTGTTCATAAAACTGGTTGCATTTTTAATGTCATCGTGGTCGTGTCTTGCACACAACACTTATTTTTTTCAGAGCTTAATAAATGGATTGGCGATGGGGTGGTTTGGTGCGAGAACCGCGCTCTCTTGTTCTTTAAATTATATGTGGCGTCAGGTGCTTGTACATATAAATTCACTCCGACGCGCATTCCAGTGTGCACCGTGGTGAATTTATCTGTGTGTTTGTTTCCTCCGGCAAGCCGTAATGCGTACTGGTTGTTTCGTTGTGTAAAGGAGATGGTGTTGGCTTATTGGATACTGATAATATGATTTTCTGTTCATGATTTGATACGAGTTACTTCGGAAAGTTTATTTACGAGTTTATAGAGCATTTTAATGTAGAATACATTTAAGCTTTCAATATAGGGGTCCCGTTTCAAAATATCGGCTGCGGCGCCGCGTCAGATTTTGAACGTTAATAACTTTTATCATACTTAACAGAATGGTTTGATTTTTAGGCCAATTTGTTGAAAATATGTTCCTCTATGCTGTATTAAAATTTGAAGTATGTATAACATGCACTAATAACAAAAAAATGTGTTTTGAAAAATCTTTCGAAAACGACTCGGAAAAGTGAAAATTTTCAGCCCATCCCGCACACAGCCGTCACTTTGGTAGACCAACCGAACAATAAAATAATGAAAAGTTTATATATAGGTCCACTACATGTTTGTTCCTATGATTATTCGCATTGGGTTGCTTGACGAGAGCAGTTGGTGGGGGAAAGACGGCATATTCCTTTGGTTAGGCCATTAGAAGCCGGACGGAAAGGAAAGGCTCATGCACGGCACGAGAACGAGCGAGAAAGCGATAGTAGTGCATATTAGCGCGATTATAAAAATATCTGTCGGTCGGTTTTTCTCATCATTCGTATTCGTTCAAGTTCAAGCACTAGCAAGCAGCCAGTCCACCGAAGGAAAGCAGTTGGCGATGACGACGGTCGGAAAAAGTGCCCCAGCTACTGGTGACTCATCACAACCCGATCAGGAACTGTCGCCCTGCAAGAATTTCGCCCCAACTAAAGGGCAACAGAGAAACTAATCTGTGTTCTAATAAGAGTTAAACTGGCTCACCGTGTCCGCGGGGAGTGCGTCTGAATTATGCTCCCGCAATAAAACAATAAACGGTTCTTTACAGGACCAATTAATTGTGTTCTAATAAGAGTTAAACTGAAATTTACATTTTATGGTGTATAACAAATAATTTTCAGAAAGCTATATAAGAAATACGATGTGTGGAAAGAAAGAAAGAGAATTTAAATTATCCTCTCTCGCTCGTTTTCGTGCACTGCTTTTCCATTCCTTTCTGCTGCTAATACTATCATAACAAACGAATGTGGGTGTTCCCCCACCATCCCATGGCCAGTATCACCGCTAACAAATAAGACAAAAGAATTTAAATTTGTGAAAATCTTTTCCTTCCTTCTTTTCAAATCTGCAACATTCTTTGAAAATATTGTTGGAATGTTGTTATTGAAAAACTGAACATACAAGTTTGCTAGCACTGGCCACTATATTGAAGGCGATGGAAAGACAGAATATTCGTTTTGGTTATGCTAGTATTGGTAGCCGAACGGAAAGGAAAGGCACAGGAATGGCACGAAAACGAGCGAGAGAGTGATAGTAGTGCTTTCTCGTGTTTTCATATATGAATATTGGTCGGTCGGTTTTTCTCATCATTCGTATTCGTTCAAGCGCTAGCAAGCAGCCAGTCCACCGGAGGAAAGCAGTTGGCAATGATGACGGTCCGCAAAAGTGCCCCAGCTACTGGTGGCCCATCGCAACCAATTACCGATCAGGAACTGTCGCCATGCCAGTATTTCGCCCCAAATAAAGGGCAACAAAGAAACTAATCCGCTGGCTAACACTCCAGCGTCTGGTTCGTAAGGTTGTGTATTACTTCAAAGTCGAGCTACGCTTACAAAACTCAGCCGTAATGAAGCCAGTGATGCCTACTTGGTCGGTTTGTTTGAGGATACAAAATAGTGCGCCAAGTACGTAACTTTCTCGCAAAAGAAATCAAACTGGCTCACAGTGTCCGCTGGGAGTGGGCGTAAATTATAATAAAAGCAACGGTTCTTTTCAGGACCAATCAATTGTGTTCTAGTGAGAGTTAAACTGAAACTTTCATTTTAAGGTGTGTAACAAATTTTCAACAATCAACATAATACGTTGTGTGGAAAGAAGCAGCTTGCACACGGAACAAAAAATTAAATTATCCTCTCGCTCGTTTCGTGCACTGTTTTTCCATTCCTTTCTACTGTTATTATCAGTATTACCAAAACGAATGTATTGTTGCATGTGTTTAAGAGAAATGTTGAAGTCGCATGCTTCTATTCGAGCTTTTTAGCAGCCTCTGTGAACTAACTGCATTAAATAATTTTTTTGTGCAGCTCCGTGCTAGTAGCAAACAAAATGGCCCTACCAGTGTCTGATTCGTGAGATTGTGCAGGATTTCAAAGTCGAGCTAAGCTTATAAAGTTCAGCCGTAATGGTACCCGAAGAAGCCAGTCTTGTCGTTTTGTTCGAGGCTACAAAACAGTTCGCCAGGCACGTAACTATCATGCCAAAAATATCCAACGATCCAGCGCATCACCATCAACACCAACGCCGATACCAAAGGTTCTTTTCAGAACCACCATTATTACCATAGAGAATTATTTGAAAATTTCCCATTCAAACGTGATTCTGTTGAATATTATTAGATTTAAATTAACGTCTCGAATTGAAATCACGACGCTCCGGTTATGTGACAGACATTACCCACCCATCTTTTTTTATTGTGACCACGACTAACGGTTTAATATAGACACCCCATTTCAATATTTCTGAAGGAACAGAAGGTCGAGTTTGGAAAGTTTGTAACTTTCATTGTACTTCACCAAATTACACAATGTTCGCACTAATGGTTCAGAAATATGACCAGGAATCTTCTATTAGATTTGTAAGTATGTATAATTTACATGAATAAAGAAAAATTGATTTTCAGGAATCAATTATTATCTGTTCTTCCATTGGCCAGTACTACGCGACTTCCTCATGCTAACAATTAATTTCATCGTTAGCCATCTCCCTCACCAAGGCCAACAACGCCAACAAAACTGGTCCTTTTTAGGACCACCATCATTTTTGTAAAGAATAATTTGAAATATTCCTCGCCCAAATCACCTTTTGTCCGAACATTCCAATGAGTATCAACATATTTGAAGAACGTGTTCCTTATGTATTCTACATCTCTCCGGTTATGTCGCAGACATTACCCACCCATCTTTTTTGCACTACCAGGGGAAATTTAAAATACTTGGTCCTCGGAGCAAACTGCGAAAAAGTTTTACGTATCATCATGTTTTAAACTCAGCTAAATAACGGTCCGGAAAACAGATTAATTGTATCCACATTAAGCTCGGCTTATTTTGTGTGCGGCTAAATGACACAATGTGCTTTATACTTATTTTGTTTGCGAATATCGCGGCTACACAAATGAAAAGCTCCATTATTGTGAAAACTTCACTCTAAGCAGGTGGTTAAGGTTCGAGAATATTATTATTTATGAAAACATGGGGTAAAACGCGCCTCCTAAGGAAATATGATCATAGTTTAGCTATACAACATTAATTGGGAGAATTTAATAACTATAATTCAACCAACATTTCCCCCTGTAATCGCAATCATAACGCTTTGAAAAATGTTCAAAATTTTAATGATTCACAACAACAACGGGACAGAAAGCTCGTTGGACTAACACGTAATTTTGTTTTCTGTTGAGATTTCACAAAAGTGTAGCTTTAAATCGTCTTAGGTTATGCAATTATTAGGTTTCCAAAACAATTGTTCTGTTTTAGATTAGAACGATGGGTAGGTAATGTCAACGACAAACCGAAATGAAGTAGCATACGTTTTAAATTGTTAATACGAATGCTGCAATTTTTACTAATTTCTGAAAGGCGTTATTAAAATAAGTTATTTCGGTATTTCTAATGGAAATAGAGAAATAACAGTACAAGTATATACGACTCTCTGCTGTTGCCAAATGATTTGATTCACTCTCATTATATGCTCTTTGCAGGGTTACCATATGAGGATAAATATGTTGGAATATTTTAGGTTTCGATGTACGTGTACCGATATTTCGGTATTTCCATTAGAAATAACGAAATGGCTGGTTTTAATATAACCTATCAGAATATAGTCAAAATTGTAGCATTCGCATTAACATGCTAAAGTGTATTCTACTTCACCCCGGTTATGTCTCCGACATTACCCACCCATCTTTTTTATCTTAAAATACATTTATTTAGGCCCAAATGCTGTAGCTTAACGAGGCCGATAATTCATTTTTTTTTATATTACATGTCACATGTTAGTGGGGGAAGGGAAAGCCGTATTTAGGGGCGGCTTGCTCCCCTCTTATGTAAGTAAAGGAAAAAGGTAGGAAGTGGGATACATATTGTGTAATTGACATCGTCGTTTGCTGATTGATCATTGTGGCGGATATGCACACTTTGTTGTAGTGTTGTAGTTTCCAGCCTGTAATCGCAGGGGCGAGGGGAGGGTCGATATTTCGGATAATTATTGGCACTCTATATCATCTGCATGTGCGGTATGTCATGATGTTCTGGATAGAAGGTTATCAAGAAGAGTATGCACCGAAGACTCGTGAAGCAATGCCATATTGTAGATACAGGGATAGGTTGGTGAGATTCTACTGTGAATGAGAGAGGGTAAAATGTATTAAACTTGGACATCAATGGTTTTCAAAAAGATATAGATAAGAAAAATATAGGGGTGGTCACGGCTTGCCAGGACGTCCCGGACTGGCACATAGGGTGATCTACCTCGGGCCCGAAGGGAATCTATTAGTTGGGACCTGGCAACACAGTACTCTGCGCACAGCCAAACAACATGCTCGATGTCGTGATAGCCGTTCTCACAAACACAATGATTACTTTCAACAAGCCCTATACGACATAGATGCGCGTCAAACGAGTGATGGTTGGACATGATCCTTGACATCGTACGAATAAAGTCCCGGTTCACATCCAACCCCTTAAACCAAGCATTCGTTGATACCTTCGGGATAATGGAATGTAGCCACCGTCCCAGATGCCCATTGCTCCATGAGGTTTGCCAACTATCGAGCGTCCTCTGACGAGAGATACTGAAAAATTCGTTGAAGCAAATTGGTCTTTCGTAAGTGTCGCCTTCTAATGCGCCCACCTTGGCTAAAGAGTCCGCCTTCTCATTGCCCGCAATAGAACAATGTGACGGGACCCAAACCAAGGTAATCTGGTAAGATTTTTCAGATAAAGCACTCAGATATTCCCGTATTTTCCCCAGGAAATACGGTGAGTGCTTTCCAGGCTTCGCCGCACGGATGGCCTCAATGGAGCTGAGACTATCCGAAACGATGAAGTAATGGTCTGAGAGCAGGGTGTCAATGATCCCGAGAGTATACTGAATGGCAGCTAATTCTGCGACGTAAATTGAAGCAGGATCATTGAGTTTGAATGAGGCAGCAAGATTTTCGTTGAAGATACCGAAGCCTGTGGACCCGTCGAGAATTGATCCGTCAGTGTAGAACATTTTGGCGCAGTCGACTTGATGGTATTTGTTATAGAAAATATTTGGGACCACTTGTGGGCGAATATGATCCGGAATTCCACAAATCTCTTCCTTCATGGATGTATCGAAAAATACAGTTGGATCAGAAGTATCTAAGAGATGAGCACGGTTGACGTTATACGTAGATGAATTGATGTTCTGTGCCATGTAATCGAAGTACAAGGACATGAATCGGGTCTGAGAATTAAGCTCGACAAGCCTTTCGCAATTTGCAATCACCAATGGGTTCAGAATATCGCATCGAATGAGCAATCGATATGAGAGGTCCCAAAATCGATTTTTCAGCGGAAGAACGCCCGCCAGCACTTCGAGACTCATCGTATGGGTCGAGTGCATGCAACCCAAGGCAATACGCAAGCAACGATACTGGATTCGCTCCAGTTTGATGAAGTGTATGTTCGCAGCGGAGCGAAAGCAGAAACATCCATACTCCAACACTGATAATATCGTTGTTTGGTACAACCTGATTAGGTCTCCTGGATGGGCACCCCACCATGTTCCAGTTATTGTACGGAAAAAGTTGATCCTTTGTTGGCACTTCTGTTTCAGATACCTAATGTGACATCCCCAGGTACCTTTAGAGTCGAACCATACCCCGAGATATTTGAATGTTGAAGCCTGAGCAATAGTTTAATCCATTAATTGAAGCTGTAGTTGCGCTGGTTCACGCTTTCTAGAAAATACGACTAGCTCAGTTTTCTCCGTGGAGAACTCGATACCCAGTTGGAGAGCCCATGCAGACAAATTGTCCAAGGTATCTTGCAGTGGTCCTTGCAAGTCGACGGCTTTAGGACCTGTAATAGAGACCACACCGTCATCTGCAAGCTGCCTTAGCGTGCATGAATTGACAAGACATTCGTCAATGTCATTCACGTAAAAATTGTAGAGGAGAGGGCTTAGACATGAGCCCTGGGGAAGGCCCATGTAGCTAAATCGTGATGTCGATAAATCGCCATGCGAGAAATGCATTTGTTTTTCAGACAACAGGTTTAGCAAAAAGTTATTTAAAATTGGCGAAAGACCATGCTGGTGCAACTTCTCATAAAGAATGTTGATCGAAACTGAATCGAAAGCCCCCTTAATGTCCAAGAATACTGATGCCATCTGCTCTTTGTTAGCATATGCCATTTGAATTTCTGTTGAGAGCAACGCAAGGCAATCGTTCGTCCCTTTGCCTTTGCGGAAGCCAAATTGTGTATCTGACAGTAAGCCATTTGTTTCGACCCAATTGTCGAGCCGAAACAGGATCATTTTCTCGAACAACTTCCGGATACAGGACAACATTGCAATCGGACGATACGAATTGTGGTCGGAGGCTGGTTTTCCTGGTTTTTGGATGGCGATGACCCTCACCTGTCTCCAGTCATGTGGGACAATGTTACCCTCAAGAAACCTATTAAATAAATTCAACAAGCGTCTTTTGGCAGAGTCTGGCAGATTCTTCAATAAGTTGAATTTGATTCTATCTGGCCCCGGGGCTTTATTGTTACATGATAAGAGAGCAAGTGAGAACTCCACCATCGTAAACGGTGTTTCGTTCGCGGTATTGTAAGGCGACGCGGCGCGGTAGATTTTCTGTGCCGGGGCGGAATCCGGACAAACCTTCTTAGCGAAATCGAATATCCAACGGTTTGAATATTCCACGCTCTCGTTAGTACTGTTTCGGTTTCGCATACGTCGGGCCGTGCCCCAAAGAGTGCTCATCGATGTTTCTCTTGTTAACCCGTCGATAAACCGGCGCCAGTAACTGCGTTTCTTAGCTTTCATTAAATTTTTCATTCGCTTTTCTAATATCGCGTACACTCGATAACTAGCAACTAACCCGTCGTTCCGGAAGGTTTTATACGCAGCAGCTTTCTCCGCGTACACGTCTGAGCACTCTTTGTCCCACCACGGGTTGGGAGAACGTTTTTGGGTGTTCACGTCGGGTACTCGTTTCGTCTGAGTTTGAATCGCGCTATCGAGAATCGAGTTGGACAAAAACTTATATTCTTCCTCCGGGGGAAGTACCTGTGTTGAATCGATAGTTTTGGATATCTCAGCAGCGTAGCTCTTCCAATCAATGTTTCGTGTGAGGTCATAGGGAACATTGATTGGTGTCGATGGTCTTGAACCAGTGGTGATTGCAATTACAATTGGTAAGTGGTCACTACCGTGGGGATCAGATATTACCTTCCACTTGCAATCTAACCGTAGTGATGTCGAGCATAAAGATATGTCCAGTGCACTTGCTTGCGCAGGTGGTCTAGGAATTCGTGTCATTTCCCCTGTGTTCAGAATTGTCATATTGAAGTTGTCTTGAATTGTCGAAGATCGATTATCGTCGTATAGACAGCCCCACCCCGTACCGTGAGAGTTAAAGTCTCCAAGAAGCAGGCGGGGCGAGAGAAGGTGTTCAATCACGTTGGAGAATCTTCGATATCCCATCATGGCCCTAGGAGGAATGTAAATAGAAGCAATGCAAAGATCTTTGCCTTTGATTGTTGTTTGACAAGCGACAACTTCAATGCCTGGCGTCGAAGGGAGGTTGATTCGATTGAAGGAGTAGCACTTTTTGATCCCTAAAAGTACCCCCCCATATGAGTCTTCTCGACCCAAGCGGATAATGTTAAAATCGTGGAAGTTGAGGTTTATATTAGAAGTTAGCCATGTTTCACATAGGGAAAATGCATCACAATGATTGTAATTTAGCAAGTGTTTTAATGAATCAATTTTGGGGATAATACTTCTGAAGTTCCACTGTAAAACAGTGATCAGATCCCTGATTCCGTCTAATAAGTTAGCCATCGAAGGATACGATCGCTGTAAGGAGGGGCCATTGTTCAGTCAACTGTATTAAAAATGTTCTTACTGTTGGTAGAATAGCAACCAGCAAGCTTTTCATAGGATCGGTAATGTTGAAAGCTGTGAATATCCAGTCCACAATGTCAGAGAATTTAAGGAATCCCGTTTTAGGTTGAGTTTCTGACTGTAAAATTGGAGCACTTGGGATTTTTGGTGCCCCGGGGAGTGCTGGAAACTCCTGGTTGTATCTCAATTTCCCAAAACCAGGAGGTATTATCTTCGGATTTGTACCAGCACTTCCAGTTGATGAATTATTTTTATTTTGTACCCTTGTTTGGGACAACCTAGGACCCTTACGAGGAAGTTCAGGTGAGTTTTGATTAGGTCTTTTCCTAGAGTTTCCAAGCGGAGCCAAAGAATGCCCCTCGCAAGGGTCGTTAGAGGCGTTATCGTCAGTTGGCAAGAGAGCGAATGGGTTTTCGGAGATAAGTGGAACAGCTCTTTTAAGCATTTCTGCGTAAGAGCGTCTGGAGCGATCTTTGGCGGATCGCTTCAGTTTATCCGCGCGAAGTTTGTACGTTGGGCATGTCAAAAGTGCATGCGGATTCTCCCCACAGTAAACACACTTCTCAGCGGGCCTACTGCAAGTATCATCCGCATGGCGTTCCCCACATTTACCGCACCGTTGCTTGTTGCTACAGTAGGTGGCCGTGTGACCTAGCTGCTTGCAATTGGAACAATTCATGACCCGCGGTACAAACAGGCGTACAGGTAGACGAGCTCCTCCCACTTCAACGTAGCTCGGAAGTGCAGATCCGGCGAAGGTTACGCGAAACGAGTCTGATGGATAGTAATTACCATCTTCGATGGACTTTGAGTGCAATTGCTTGCACTCCAAAATCTTAACTGATTGAAGGTTAGGGTCCTTAAAGCGGCCAGCCCCATCATTCATCAGATCATCGACAGTTAAACCCGCATCACTTACCACACCGTCGATCTCCACATCACGAGAAGGGATGTAGACGCGATACTCCAGCGTAATGAGGCTATTGCTAACGATATCATTGGCCTGTTTCAAGTCAGTAACGACTACGCGCAGTTTATCTGACTGAACCTTTTTAATCTCGGTTACGGCCGAGTAACGTTTTGTCAGCTCCCGTGCAACAGTTATGCTGTTTAACGGTTTATTTTTGGGCCGAAAGTATACCACCCAAGGACCAGCGGATCCTTCCTGGTAAACCTTGACTCGGGGGGGGGGGGGGCTGTGAGACATTGGGGAAAGTGGGGGAAGTGGATCGACCATAACATTATCTGTCTCAGTATCAGATATACGTTCTTCTTCCCCATAATATTCGTCATCGGAGGGTGATCCTTCTGTTTGTTCCATTTTGTTGCGGGAGCAACACGCTCGAGCGCACTATTTAATTTAAATCAAAATAAAAAATCAAAAACAATAATAAAAAAAATCGATAAGAAAAGTAAAAAACGAAACACTTCACACCAGTTGGTTCCTGACGAGCTGGTAGGTGAATTGATCCTTCGTTTGTTTTATCCGTCACCCGCGTGACCTTCACACAGTAGAGCTGATATAGCTCGTCTAAACAAAGCCGTCTTTCAGGCAAGAAAAATGTTTAGTAACGCACTTCACTGCACTACTCTAACTGATATCGCAGGTAACAATTATCACTCGCGGGACTGTTTATTAGTAATGCTTCACTGCGGCCTCTGCCACAGCAAGCACCTTCGTAGCTCGAGTAGCTTATGCAGCTCCCTTATACGAACTTTTGGTTGCTTGGGTGGTGTTGCACTGTGTAGCAGAAGATGGAATAAAACACATCCAGTGGCCTACTCTTTACAAGAAAATGCAATTCCAGTACAACTCAGTGCCCCGGGTATCTTCTCACAAGAAAAAAACTTCAGTTTTATCCAACACATTTGCCACGACAAATAGCCACGCGCAATGCATTTGAGTTTAACCAATATTGCATTGTTTCATGATGAAGCATAATGCCAGTCTTCTTAATATCAGAGATATCATCGAGGGCGGAAAAAGCATTTACCTTTATTACAAGAAATGTATAATGTGTATGTATAAGTGTAATGTATATTACAATAATTTAGGTACAGTATGTGGTATCTTGTACTTTGGGCGACCCGAAGAATGTTCATTCACAAAACAAAACGTACAAAAGCCGAAACAGCACCATTCAACATTCTATCCGATGATTATTTTGTCGCTAAAAATAAGCGTGTTTGTATAGTTATTATGCGCTTATATCCTATTTACTAGCTCATCACTTATTTGCTACACGCACTCCCTGAGCTGTGCTCGATTACATAATTTTGTTTGAAGAAACATTTGCAAAATCTCATTCTAACAGTATTGCTCTTAAAAATGTGAAATCTTTCGCTTAAAAATAATGTCTATTATATCACCTTGTTTTTTGTTCGTGTTTGTTTTATCGTTTATAGCGGGTAGGGTCTTATTCTCACAGTCACGTCACCTAGTGACTTGAAGGAAATATCTTTCTAGTCACTTAGTGACGTGACTATGCGAATAGGGCCATACCATTCAATACAGTCTGCAACTGCTACTAAGATAAAATCGAGCCTAACAGCTGCTCGAGAAATGGAACCGACCTACACCAGAGAAGGTGACGAATGGTGATGGTGTCGTATTGTTGCTATTAACTTAGCTTTGGTGTGCTGATGCTTGAAAGGGGAGGCGACAAGCCGCGGCCGATTCTCATACAATCATCAGGTGTTCCTGGCAAATTACTGATCACTATTCAATAGAGCAGCTTGGTCTAGCTTGGTAGTCCGGCTAATTCCAAAATGAATAGTTTTTCAACCGCGTGGTGGAGGTTGTTTCCTTGAAACGAATTGTTCGTTAAAACATAGCCATTCAAAAACAAAATTGGTTACCTCGCTCCATCTTTCGGTATAGCCTGAAGATGAACGGAAAGACCACAAAAATATACAGCCACTGTTTGTAAGCTAGTTGGGTACCTCCGAATGTTGTCATCGTCAGATTGAAGTTAGTGAAAAAACGACCAATGTATGGTAATCGTATGTGCTGTTCCCGGCGCATGTTAAATGATTTGTAGTCAAATGCGTAAAACAGAGCGAACTCATTTGCACAGTACAGGATTCTGTATCGGAACTTGATGATGGTGCTCTAAAGCAGGAACGAACAGAGTGAATGGGCAAGTTGATCACTGTCCCTATCCGCTTGCTAATGCTGCAATCGACACTTCCAAAATATACAGGTTGAATCTACTGTTTAGGAACTGATCGCGGTTCCACCCAGAAACTGTGGAACGTAAACAATCCGCCGCCGGATACCGTAACGCCGGGTCTACTTTCGACGAAAATAGAAAAACTTGCACAAAAACACATGACGTTTCGTTTGTTTACAGTCGATGAATTTGCATCAAAATTCATTAGCAGTGTTGGCGATATAATAAACGGAAAAATCCATAACAGTGCTGCCGAAACATGCATTTCGAGTTTCAACATTCTTGATTTGGTGAAAAATATATTCAACATTCTTGCATTTTCAAATTTTATAAAAATTATAAAAAAATCAGGAAACATTCCAAAAATCTCATTCCAACGGCATTACTCTTAGAAATGTAAAATCTTTTGAATAAAAATAATAAATATAGGTGTTAGGTTTGACGAGAAAGGTCTATTAGACCTTTCTCGTCAAAAATTTATATGTGATAGGATGCTTCCTTTTTTATCCCCGATTCGTTACTGCCTATTGTCGCGATGATTTGGTACCTCTAACTATTGAAAAAATCAAAAATAGTGCAAACTGCTTATTTAACCCCATATTCTGAATACCTATCTTGCCTTGTTTCCCCGTATTTTTACACCATTTGGATGAAGTTCCTGTGGGGAATACTAAAAGGATGCCAGATCTGTATATATACTAGTAAATCTGCAGATTTTGCATTTTCACTGCAGATCTTTTGCAGATTACAAATATTTAGCAGAACAAAGCCTATGCCAGCCAATTTATACACCAGCCTTCAACATTTTTGATCATTTAAATTATATACATACTACATTTCTACGTCAAATTTATTGAAGATTTTTGTTGCAATCTGCAGACTTTTATATTTTTACTGCAGGCTATCGTTTAAATAGACCTGGCATCTCTGATGCTGAAATGATTCATTCATATACCTGTCAAAAACATAGAGCATTGTATGAAAATGTATAACCTCACTTTTCTGACAGTTCGGTGTGCTTTTTACCTAAGACTTGTTCACATGGATTTTAAAATTTTTATTACTTGAATACTTTCGATGCTCTTTGAAAGAATATCAACTCAAGAGGGTGGCATATGCTGAATCGCAAGATCAAGCATTGGGCTATAAAACGATTGCTTTCTGGATGATGGATCCTTATCACATTTGTACACATTTGTTTGTTTGCTCGTGGGTTAAGTCCTAACAAGATGATCCGATTTCTTACTCATTTTTAGGCGGTGAAGTTTACCTGAACTTTATAGGTAACGAATTCGGTCAATGATAAGTTGTTGAAATGATTTTGATCGTTCAATGCCCATTTCGAAGAACGTTTCCATTGGTCAGAATGCCTACCAGCGTATGATAGCTGCAAACATGAGGACAAAAAGGTTATCACTTTCGAATGGAACAATTATTTATTATTCCATTACAGGAAAAGTTTCGTAGATTATCGCATTGTCGTTGATTTAGCCGGCTAATGCAAAATAGTGCTCGGTACTGACAATAAGGAGTAAGAAGGATTTGATAGGAGTGATAATAATGCAAAGCATTATACATTCTGGAAGAACATCAGGGAGGAGAAATTATATGTAATTTTGTATATATTATATCCCGAGTTGCCATCATTTTGGCACCGCAATAAAGCTATCTGCAACTGCCGTCTTGTTCAAATTGGCACGAAATAACTAGGCAGCGAATGATAAATTTCATAGTCAATTTATTTACTTTTTTGGAAGGATAAGTAATTAGTATGTTGTGAATATATGTGTCGCCGGTGCCGTGTGTTATGGTGGTACGGAACGGAACCGTTGGTCAGCAGACAGTCCTTGTCGTACTGGTCATAGATGCGACGTTTTTTCTCATCTGATAGCACTTGACATGCTTCAGAGATCTGTCTTAACGCTCTCTACTTAGCGCAGGATGCGCGAAACCGCTGCTAGCTTTCGAAAGAAAATTCCTAGCTTCTGCTACTCTATCAGTCTCTCTCTCGACTGAGGACTACAATTTCGGTCGATAAAATTATGCTATGAAAATTGTACTTCCTGGAATTTCATCTAACGAGATCAATTCATTGTGAGGAATTTCGCTGCGTTCCAATATTGCTTGTCTCTGTAGGTGATGATGTGTGTGGATTCACTTCAGCAGCCAGCTCTTGTTTTGGGTAATTTTGCCATCTTAATCTGCTAAATAAATCATCTGCCTAAAGCTTCTACGTTATACCAAATAAAAAAATGTTTAATTTGTATTTGGTTATACTACGGTCACTTTAAAAACGCCCTGCTATTTAATCTTGTAGCTCTCGGCAAGTCAGTCCTGGCACTTTTCTCGACTATTCCTGGCACTATACCGCTGACGTCACACTTATGACGGTGATCAAACTTGGCGAGAGCGGCAGTGGTTTCGTCGGAATTGGTCACTCGACAAGCAGTAAGTGCAAGGACTCTGCTACTTATGCCTGAGCCCCTCATTGAAACCTTCGTCCTGCCGGAGTGTTAGCTTCGTCCGATACCGGAGCGTATTGCTGAACCGAAACAGTCTGCTACTGGCTGAATTCAACCCAAACATTTGAAACATTTGAAAAGGGTCTAACTGCCAAACGTAAACCTTGAGAAAAAGGCAAAAGAAGTTTTGGTCGAATTCATTATAATTCTATTTAAAAATTTCATGCTGTTTTATTTAGTTTGATTGTGCATATTGTTTACATCAGACACTCCCCTTAATTCATTGAGTACGTATTTCACTGCCTTTATAATCCTTTTGGAATCAGTTACAATAATCCTTTATTATCATTTTATAATAAGCGTATTGCTAGTTAGGACTTTCATATCAGCCGGGCCCTTTGGTAATTTGTTATAAAATCATTATCAAAATTCTTCATAATCCATTGTTGCGTTATGTTTATGCACAGGGCCAGATAGATAGTTTTTAACTGGGAGGTGACGTGTGGATACGGAAAAAACCTAATGTCAATTGCAGCCAGGGGGAGCAGTCAAATGCAGCCAAAGGGAACTGTCAAATGTAGCCAGTCCATTTAAAATATGTGAGGAAGAAAGAGTGACTATGCAAGACAAGAGATCAAATGAAAAGAAAAAAAGAAAAAGAAAACATCTATCCACAGGTTTTGTCCCAGGATTTTAATAGAGAACATGAAAATTCGATTTGTTTGCATTTGGCAGTAGGCCTTTTTCAAATGCTTGGCTAGAAATTCCTTACTTCTTCAATGAATCATGTACAAGAAAAGTAAAAATGTTAAATTTATCGAAACAATGTATGATGCCGACATCAAATAAAAAAATACAGCTGAGCGACCTTGTTTGGAAAGTGTTAACATTTGGCAGCGAACCAAACCAAGTTTCTCATACTATGATCGAAGGCTGGATGTTGTTGGCTCGAATCAAAACTTGTCGAAAGTAAACAAAGTTCATTTCATATCGTCAACCTGGCGCCCAGGTGGTGAAATCAACGGGGTGCTGGAGCGTTGCCAAAAAATTTTTATTTCCAGATTAAATTTTACTAAACTTCCCAGTTTAACTCAGCCGGAATGCTGGCTGGATCTAATTCGTATTCCGGCTCCGGTGACACAACCGATTCAAGTTAGAATGTTTAAGGGGTACCATTTCGATGCGGCTTAGCCGCATAACAGAGGCCCGGGCGAGGTGGCCACCGACCCGCCGTCGGAAGCAAGCGAACCTGTGATCCACTCGTTTGCCCGGCTTACTCAAACATAGGGGCTATCCCTAGTTTAAGTCCGACTGAGCGGTAGCGAAGTCGGACAGCACGCGCAAAAGCGATGTGGCGTAGCCACATTGGGTGCTGGACACAAAATAAAATTGGCAACGCTAGCAAAAGGTAAACACAAATGAACACTCCGGATGAACCTATCGTCAATTGACATTTCGACGAGTTTTGATTCGAGCCAATAATATGGGCCCATGATCGAATCAACAAAAATTCCAAGACCATGTAAACAATCTCTCTTAACTGTCAAAAAAGTGAGGTTAAACATTATCATGCAATGTTCTCCACCGAGAGGTTCATTTTAGTTTGTTTACATAACCAATGAACTTTGTACCGCGACTCACCACTTCATTTGCCGCGTTGCCAGGAACTCAAGCAAAAATATTCAAAACAGTGTTGCCCAAACACACATTTTGAGTCCCACCATTCTTGCAAAGGTGAAAAAATTACTCAACATTCTTGCATTTTTCAAATTTAAAAAATCCATTAAAAAATCACGATAGCTCCAAATAGTCTCATTTCAACGGTAATCCCTAATAAACATCTTATGATCCAAGAGCCTAACGACCTGTTCAGGGTATAATCCAAACAATATGTGGAATCGTTGGATTATATGGGTTAAAGTTCGTGTGTAATTTTTTTTTTATTAGGGATTTTCTTAAAAATGTGTAGTCTTTTGAATAAAAATAAGAAAAAAGGGGGTTAGGTCAGACGAGAAAGGTCTATTAAATTGTGCTATAGACCTTTCTCGTCCGACCTAACCCCCTTTTTTCTTATTTTTATTCAAAAGACTACACATTTTTAAGAATATTTCCGCTGAAATGAGACTTTTTAGAGCTATCGTGATTTTTTAATGATTTTTTTAAATTTGAAAAATGCAAGAATGTTGAGTATTTTTTTCACCTTTGCAAGAATGGTGGGACTCAAAATATGTGTTTGGGTAGCACTGTTTTGTATATTTTTGCTTGGCTTCCTGGCAACACGGCAAATGAAGTGGTGAGTCGCGGTACAAAGTTCATTGGTTATGTAAACAAACCAAAGTGAACCTCTCGGTGGAGAACGTTGCATGGTAATGTTTAACCTCACTTTTTTGACTGTTCAAAGAGATTGTTTACATGATCTTGGAATTTTTGTTGATTCGATCATAGTATCACTTCCGGTGAAAATTTCAACGTGTCGACATGTTGGTTTTCACCGAGTGCTAGATAATTCGCTTTTTTCACCTTGATTGGGCGAATTACTCGTGCTGTGGTGGACCAATTTTGTGGCGCTGCGAGTTTATCGTCGGTTAGTCACAGAAAGTAAAGTCCATTGGACTATAAACGAAAATTAACTGGCAATATAGCTTTATACGCTGTGCCATTTTGGGCTTTGTTTCACAAACAAGCCAAACAGAAGCGAAGAAGAAGAAGAAGAAGAAGATCATAGTATGAGAAACTTGGTTTGGTTCGCTACCAAATGTTAACACTTTCCCAACAAGGTCGTTCAGCTGTATTTTTTAATTGATGTCGGCATCATACATTGTTCCGGTAAATTTAACATTTTTACTTTTCTTGTACATGATTCATTGAAGAAGCAAGGAATTTCTAGCCAAACATTTGAAAAAGGCCTACTGCCAAATGCAAACAAATCGAATTTTGATGTTCTCTATTAAAATCCTGGGACAGAACCTGTGGATAGATGTTTTCTTTTTCTTTTTTTCTGTTCATTTTATCTCTTGTCTTGCATAGCCACTCTTTCTTCCTCACATATTTTAAATGGACTGGCTACATTTGACAGTCCCCCCTGACTGCATTTGACGGTTCCCTTTGGCTGCATTTGACAGCTCCCCCTGGCTACAATTGACATTAGGTTTTTTCGTATCCACACGTTCCATCCCAGTTAAAAACTATCTACCTGGCCATGTACATAAACATAACGCAACAATGGATTATGAAGAATTTTGATAATGATTTTATAACAAATTATAAAAGAGCCCGGCTGATATAAAAGTCCTAACTAGCAATAGACCTTTCTCGTCAAAAAATGTTATATGATAGGATGCTTCCTTTTTTATCCCCAATTCGTTACTGCCTATTGCCGCGATGATTTGGTACCTCTAACTATTGAAAAAATCAAAAATAGTGCAAGCTGCTCATTTAACCCCATATTCTGAATACCTATCTTGCCTTGTTTCCCCGTATTTTTACACCATTTGGATGAATTTCCTGTGGGGAATACTAAAAGGATGCCAGATCTGCATATATATTGGTAAATCTGCAGATTTTGCATTTTTACTGCAGATCTTTTGCAGATTACAAATATTTAGCAGAAAAAAGCCTATGCCAGCCAATTTATACACCAGCCTTCAACATTTTTGATCATTTAAATTATATACATACTAAATTTCTACGTCGCATTTATTGAAGATTTTTGTAGCAATCTGCAGACTTTTATATTTTTACTGCAGGCTATTGTTTAAATATACCTGGCATCACTGATGCTGAAATGATTCATTCATATACCTGTCAAAAATATAGAGCATTGTATGAAAATGTATAACCTCACTTTTCTGACAGTTTCGGTGTGCTTGTTTACCTAAGACTTGTTTACACGGACTTTTAAAATTTACATTACTTGAATACTTTCGATGCTCTTTGAAAGAATATCAACTCAAGAGGGATGAGGATTGGAACAATGGTAACCTGGTTCATACATACATGAATCGCAAGATCAAGTATTGGGCTATAAAACGATTGCTTTCTGGATGATGGATCCTTATCACATTTGTACACATTTGTTTGTTTGCTCGTGGGTTAATTCCTAACAAGATGATCCGATTGATTATTCATTTTTAGGTGGTGAAGTTTACCTGAACTTTATAGGTAACGAATTCGGTCGATGATAAGTTGTTGAAATGATTTTGATCGTTCAATGCCCATATCGTTTCCATTGGTCAGAATGCCTACCAGCGAATGATAGCTGCAAACATGAGGATAACAAGGTTATCGCTTTCGAATGGAACAATTATTTATTATTCGTGTTCAAGTACCATTACAGCAAAAGTTTCGTCGATTATCGCATTGTCGTTGATTTAGCCGGCAAATGCAAAATAGCGCTTGGCACTGACGATAAGGAGTAAGAAGGATTTGATTGGAGTGATAATAATGCAGAGCATTAAACATTCTGATAGAATATCAGGTAGGAGAAATTATATGTAAATTTATATTATATCCCGAGTTGCCATCATTTTGGCACCGCAATAAAGCTATCTGCTGTCTTGTTCAAATTGGCACGAAATAACTAGGCAGCGAATGATAAATTTCATAGTAAATTTATTTACTTTTTCGGAAGGATAAGTAATTAGTATGTTGTGAATATATGTGTCGCCGGTCTTAACGCTCTCTACTTAGAGCAAGATACGCGAAACCACTGCTAGCTTTCGAAAGAAAATTCCTAGCTGCTGCTACCCTATCAGTCTCTTTCTCGGCTGAGGACTACAATTTCGGTCGATTAAATTATGCTATAAACATTGTACTTCCTGGAATTTCATCGAACGAGGTCAATTCATTGTGAGGAATTTCGCTGCGTTCCAATATTGCTTGCCTCTGTAGGTGATGATGTGTGTGGATTCACTTCGGCAGCCAGATCTTATGTTTTGGATAATTTTGCTATCTTATTCTGCTGAATAAATCATCTGCCTAAAGCCTCTACGTTATACTACGGTCACTTTAAAAACGCTCTGCTATTTAATCTTGTAGCTCTCGGCAAGTCAGTCCTGGCACTCTTCTTGACTATTCCTGGCACTATACCGCTGACGTCGCACTTATGACGGTGATCAAACTTGGCGAGAGTGGCAGTGGTTTCGTCGGAATTGTTCACTCGACAAGCAGTAAGTGCAAGGACTCTGCTACTTATGCCTGAGCTTCTCATTGAAACCTTCGTCCTGCCGGAGTGTTAGCTTCGTCCGATACCGGAGTATTGCTGAACCGAAACAGTCTGCAACTGACGCAGCTTCCTTCGAATCGGAATCGCTGAATATTCCCGTTAGCCGAATGTCCAACGTGGTCGAAGGCAAACCGATTGCAGCAACACCACCAGCCGTAGCTGACCTTTTAGCCTTTAATCCAAGTCCCTGCCATTGGCATAACGACAGACGAGAGCGGCGCAGGCTGGACCATCGGTTGACTCGGTGCCGGACGGGGCGAAACAGCTGCAACAGGAGCGGACCTAGTATGGGGTGTAAAGGTCATCAATTGCCATAGATCACCAAAATGCTCTGCGACTAACATTGTGAACAAAACAAACCAAATGAAATTGATCGCAACAACGATAAAATAATCTAAATTCTACCCAAACATTTGAAAAGGGTCTAACAGCCAAGCGTAAACCTTGAGAAAAAGGCAAAAGAAGCTTTGGTCGAATTCATTATAATTCTATTTAAAAATTTAATACTGTTTTATTTAGTTTGATTGCGCAAATTGTTTACATCAGACACTCCCCTTAATTCATTGAGTACGTATTTCACTGCCTTTATAATCCTTTTGGAATCAGTTACATTATCCTTTATAATCATTTTATAATAAGCGTATTGCTAGTTTGGACTTTTATATCAGCCGGGCCCTTTTATAATTTGTTATAAAATCAATAACAAAATTCTTCATAATCCATTGTTGCGTTATGTTTATGCACATGGCCAGATAGATAGTTTTTAACTGGGACGTGACGTGTGGATACGAAAAAACCTATTGTCAATTGCAGCCAGGAGGAGCTGTCAAATGCAGCCGAAGGGAACCGTCAAATGCAGTCAGGGGGAACTGTCAAATGTAGCCAGTCCATTTAAAATATGTGAGGAAGAAAGAGTGGATATGCAAGACAAGAGATCAAATGAACAGAAAAAAAGAAAAAGAAAACATATATTCACAGGTTTTGTCCCAGGATTTTAATAGAGAACATGAAAATTCGATTTGTTTACATTTGGCAGTGGGCCTTTTTCAAATGTTTGGCTAGAAATTCCTTACTTCTACAATGAATCATGTACAAGAAAAGTAAAAATGTTAAATTTAACGGATCAATGTATGATGCCGACATCAAATAAAAAATTACAGCTGAGCGACCTTGTTTGGAAAGTGTTAAATAACATTTGGCAGCGAACCAAACCAAGTTTCTCATACTATGATCGAATCAACAAAAATTCCTAGACCATGTAAACAATCTCTCTGAACTGTCAAAAAAGTGAGGTCAAACATTATCATGCAACGTTCTCCACCGAGAGGTTCACTTTAGTTTGTTTACATAACCAATGAACTTTGTACCGCGACTCACCACTTCATTTGCCGCGTTGCCAGGAACTCAAGCAAAAATATTCAAAACAGTGTTGCCCAAACACACATTTTGAGTCCCACCATTCTTGCAAAGGTGAAAAAAATACTCAACATTCTTGCATTTTTCAAATTTAAAAAAATCATTAAAAAATCACGATAGCTGCAAATAGTCTCATTTCAACGGCAATATTCTTAAAAATGTGTAGTCTCTTGAATAAAAAAAAGAAAAAAGGGGGTTAGGTCGAACGAGAAAGGTCTATACACTTATTATAAAATGATTATAAAGGGTTATTGTAGCTGATTCCAAAAGGATTATAAAGGCAGTGAAATACGTACTCAATGAATTAAGGAGTGTGTCTGATGTAAACAATATGCGCAATCAAACTAAATAAAACAGTATTCAATTTTTAAATAGAATTATAATGAATTCTACCAAAACTTCTTTTGCCTTTTTCTCATTTTCAAATGTTTGGGTAGAATTTAGATTATTTTATCGTTGTTGCGATCAATTTCGTTTGGTTTGTTTTGTTCACAATGTTAGTCGCAGAGCATTTTGGTGATCTATGGCAATTGATGACCTTTACACCCCATACTAGGTCCGCTCCTATTGCAGCTGTTTCGCCCTGTCCGGCACCGAGTCAACCGATGGTCCAACCTGCGCCGCACTCGTCTGTCGCTATGTCAATGGCAGGGACTTGGATTAAAGGCCAAAATTTCAGCTACGGTTGGTGGTGTTGCTGCAATCGGTTTGCCTTCGGCCACGTTGGACATTCGGCTAACGGGAATATTCAGCGATTCCGATTCGAAGGAAGCAACGCCAGTAGCAGACTGCTTCGGTTCAGCAATACGCTCCGGTATCGAACGAAGCTAACACTCCGACAGGACGAAGGTTTCAACGAGGGGCTCAGGCATAAGTAGCAGAGTCCTTGCACTTCCTGCTTGTCGAGTGAACAATTCCGACGAAACCACTGCCGCTCTCGCCAAGTTTGATCACCGTAAGAAGTGCGACGTCAGCGGTATAGTGCCAGGATTAGTCGAGAACAGTGCCAGGACTGACTTGCCAACAGCTACAAGATTAAATAGCAATGCGTGTTTAAAGTGACCATAGTATGTATAACGTAGAGGCTTTAGCCAGATGATTTATTCAGCAGAATAAGATAGCAAAATTACCCAAAACATAAGACCTGGCTGCCGAAGTGAATACACACACATCATCACCTACAGAGGCAAGCAATATTGGAACGCAACGAAATTCCTCACAATGAATTGATCTCGTTAGGTTAAATTCCAGGAAGTACAATTTTCATAGCACAATTTAGTCGACCGAAATTGTAGTCCTCAGTCGAGAGAAAGACTGATAGAGTAGCAGCAGCTAGGAATTTTCTTTCGAAAGCTAGCAGCGGTTTCGCGTATCCTGCGCTAAGTAGAGAGCGTTAAGACAGATCTCCGAAACATGTCAAGTGCTATCAGATGAGAAAAAACGTCGCATCTATGTCCAGTACGACAAGGACGGTTTGCTGACCAACGGTTCCGTCCGGCACCACCATAACACACGGCACCGGTGACACATATATATTCACAACATACTAATTACTTATCCTTCCGAAAATGTAAATAAATTGACTATGCAATTTATCATTCGCTGCCTAGTTATTTCCTGCCAATTTGAACAAGACAGCAGTTGCAGAAAGCTTTATTGCGGTGCAAAAATGATGGCAATTCGGGATATAATATAAATTTACATATAATTTCTCCTCCCTGATATTCTTCCAGAATGTATAATGCTCTGCATTCTTATCACTCCTATCAAATCCTTCTTACTCCTTATCGTCAGTGCCGAGCACTGTTTTGCATTTGCCGGCTAAATCAACGACAATGCGATAATCGTCAATCGACGAAACTTTTGCTGTAATGGAACTTGAACACGAATAATAAATAATTGTTCCATTCGAAAGCGATAACCTTGTTGTCCTCATGTTTGCAGCTATCATACGCTGGTAGGCATTCTGACCAATGGAGACGTTTTTCGGTATGGGCATTGCGCGATCATTTCAACAACTTATCATCGACCGAATTCGTTACCTATAAAGTTCAGGTAAACTTCACCACCTAAAAATGAGTAAGAAATCGGATCATCTTGTTAGGACTTAACCCACGAGCAAACAAACAAATGTGTACAAATCCTTATCCATCATCCAGAGAGCAATCGTTTTATAGCCCAATGCTTGATCTTACGATTCAGCATATGCCACCGGGTTTTGCATCCAGCGCCGATTGGTCAATGTATGAACCAGGGGTGACATTACGCATCTCGAAACGAAAGGTTTATTGTATTCAAGCTTGTGTGAAAAGGTCGATTCGAATTGGTTGCATAATGTGGCACCAGGTTCCCATTGTTACAATCCTCATCCCTCTTGAGTTGATAGTCTTTCAAAGAGCATCGAAAGTATTCAAGTAATGTAAATTTTAAAAGTCCATGTAAACAAGTCTTAGATAAACAAGCACACTGAACTGTCAGAAAAGTGAGGTTATACATTTTCATGCAATGCTCTATGTTTTTGACAGGTATATGAATGAATCATTTCAGCATCAGTGATGCCTATTTAAACAATAGCCTGCAGTGAAAATATAAAAGTCTGCAGATTGCTACAAAAATCTTCAATAAATTTGACATAGAAATGTAGTATGTATATATTTTAAATGATCAAAAATGTTGAAGGCTTGTGTATAAATTGGCTGGCATAGGCTTTGTTCTGCTAAATATTTCTCGACAAACATATGATTACGGCCTAAAAGCCAACTGTCACAATCCACTTTGAATGGAAATTCCGGACAAACCGTTACACGCCAATCACAGATGTTGGTAGTAAACGAAAGAGAAAAGTTTTCTCTTTCATAAACTGTTGTGAACTGTGTTCGACTAGTAACGGTTTGACTGGAATTTCCATTCAAAGTGGATTTTGACAGTTGGCTTTTAGGCCGTAATCATATGTTTGTCGAGATTTGTAATCTGCAAAACATCTGCAGTGAAAATGCAAAATCTGCAGATTTACTAATATATATGCAGATCTGGCATCCTTTTATTATTCCCCACAGGAAATTCATCCAAATGGTGTAAAAATACGGGGAAGCAAGGCAAGATAGGTATTCAGAATATGGGGTTAAATAAGCAGCTTGCACTATTTTTGATTTTTTCAATAGTTAGAGGTACCAAATCATCGCGGCAATCAGCAGTAACGAATTGGGGATAAAAAAGGAAGCATCCTATCATATAAAATTTTTTGACGAGAAAGGTCTATTCCCTGCTGTGCGAAAATGTATATGAAAGATCTAATAAGTGAACTAATTATTTTTTTATCAATTACTTCTAGTGTTCTCTGTATCGGTAAGTAGTGTTGCGGTAAAATTTCTTGGTAATTAATGGAATTCAAATTTGTTAAGTCCAAACTGTAAACAAAAGGACCAGCACTTGTCAAATTTGTGAGGTTAAGGCATTTCGTACAATGGTCAATTGGTCCAACGAACGTCCTTCATTGGACGATTTTAAAACCAACCGTTCTTAGAGGGATGTCGAATGAAAAATAAGAAGCCGATTGTCACGTCTTGTCTTATGAGGTTTTTGTTTGAGGCGAAACTGAGTCAGTTCCTAACCCCAACTGCTGTCAAAATGTAGGAACTGACAGCGCTGGGGTTAGAACCTGACTCAGTTTCAGGTTCAAGCGAAATCGCCATTAGATGTCGACAAAAGTGACTACACTGAGAAATAAATATATACATACATTCTAATCCTGTCTCTTTTCTTCTGTTGTGATTTTTATGCATTTTCATGTATATACTTCTAGAGAGCATTCAATGAGTGGATAGACAAAATATGTCCAATGCATAAAATTTACAGCAGAAGAAACAAGAGGCAGATAGAAAAAATTGCTATCGATGCATAAATAAAATTCGACGTGTAGTAAGTCGACATGCTTCCCCAGTTAAGCTCACCCGGAAATGGACCGGAATTCTGGCTGGTTCCAGTTCGTATGCCGGCTCCAGTGACACAACCGATTCTAGTTAGAATCGGTTGTGTCACTGGAACCCGTATACGAATTGGAACCAGCCAGAATTCCAGTTCATTTCCGGTTGAACTTTACTGGGTCCTTGACCCGCTCGGACGTGCCTGGCAGAATTCCCCCCAGATAGCCGGCAGCGAAATAAAAAGGCTGGCAGAATTTCTGGGGTCTGGCTCGCAGAGCGCTGCCCCAGTTAAACTCATTCCGGAACCGGTTCGGATTTCTGAATGGAGTCATTATGGATTCCAAATCAAATGCAACAACCGATTCCGACTCAGAATCGGTTGTTGCATTTGATTTGGAATCCATACTGACTCCATTCAGGATTCCGAATCAAATTCCGAATGGTTTGACCGATGCCCTGCCGGCCGGCTCAAATGCAACAACCGCCCACTGAGACGTCCAAAAAATTGTTTCAAAATCGTTCAACACGGGTCCAACGATGGACGTTTGTTGAACGGTTATTTGGACGTTGTCCTAATTGGTCCAACGAACGTCCTTCATTGGACGATTTTGAAACCAACCGTTCTTAGAGGGCGTTTCTGGCAGAATTTTTCGCCTTACGGTTATTAACGGTTTTTCCTGCCGGATTTCTGCCAGGCACGCACCGGCAGGACCGGTGCGATTCAGGTTTTGCTTGCATTTTTTCTTAATTTTTTTAAATTTTATGTAAATTTATAATAAAAACATGTCTGGAGACATGAAATCCATATTACTTACCATGTTTGAAACCAAAATTTTTGTTTCTCCCTATTTTTTCATATGCCAAAACTATCCTTCTTGGAAATATGTAAATATGGCGAAAATGAAACAACGATAAACAAAACAGAACCGGTGAGGCGAATCTGCCTGCCATAACTGGAAGGAGTATATCTGAATTCTGGCAACGCCATTTTGATAATTTTGACTGCTGCCGGAATCCTGACTGATTTTTGCTAGCTGCCCGTTTTTCTTCCAAGCGGGTTGTCGACAAGTTACCGTAATTAGGCTGTGCACGCTGACAAAGTCGACATAAATTTGACTTTTACTGTTAGCCGTGTTTATCAACATTGCTTCACAGCTAAATGGCAGTGTTGGCAATCACGGCTCACAGTAAAAGTCAAAGTTATGTCAACTTCGTCAGCGTACTCAGCCTAATATTGTCAATAAACAAATACAAAGTAAAAAGACTTTTACTGGGAGCCGTGAAAACTGCCATTGATTTTTTCGACGTCTAGGACACCAACACAGTTGCAATGTGTTTAGATAACATTAGTTATCCTCTAGGGAGAGATATGCGGAGGGAAAAAAGGCAAACTAGCAACGGTAAATATCGCGATAAAAAACTAGCATCACTTATTGCCAACCAAGTTTAGCGTGACTTTATTTTCAATGCTATTATTTTAAAAATAAGAAATGAAGTGCGTTGGAAAATTTTGTGCAAATCGGCCTTGTAATTACGCTCTAATAGCGGAAATTAGTTTTTTTCGGTTCCCGAAGGATGCTGCATTACGCGGTAAATGGGTTGAATTTTGCGAACTTCCGGAAGACTTCCCGTTGCTGGATTCTATGCGGCTGTGCAGCGCAAGTTTTTTTCAAACAAAGATCGGTAAATATTTTAACCATATTTTTTTATCTTTTAGTATCATTTCAATCAACATGACATATCTATAATAAACGGAAAGAGAATACTGCAAAAAAACTCCGTTCCTGTGTATTCCCACGTTACGCAGTTATCGGAGTTGAAGGAAAACAAAAAGCACATTCAAACATTTTCTCCCAGCAAACATTAGATGATGGATCTATTTCCCACAGAAAACCATTCTTGACCCTACCGAACAACGTAAAGAATCTACAGAAGATAGGTAAGGCGCATGAAATATAACATGCGGTAACTTTCGGACAAAAAATCATCTCTTCAGCTCAACCAAAAACAACACTGCATGCAACGCAACCAACCGGAAGAAACCAAATAGAGGATATTACCGATGATTCCACCGGGAATCCGACCTTTGGATATGATGACGAGGAAATCGAAGAAGCTGGAAAACTGCAATCTGCGGTGTCATCTGTGGGTGATATTGACCCAAATGCTTCCTGTAAAGATAGCACTAGTCTGTATCTTCAATGTGTGGAGCAACAGTGGTATGTTTTCTTCTTTATTAATAAATATCAACTTCTAATTTAAAACGATACTCCAGTGTAATTGAACAGCTCCGACTTTCTTTGCAAGAAAAAGACAACAATAATAAAATGTTGAAGCGCAAATACGATGATCTTGACCACCAGTACCAACAACATCCCGCAGAAAAAATCAGAAGAAAAATGTTTAATGAGGACCAATGTAAGCTGCTAGCGGGAGATGTTCGTGTGCCAAAATGGTCAGATGATTCCATCGCCAAAGGTTTAAGAGCCAGATTACACATGAGCAGAAGCGCGTACGAAATGGAACGGAAGAAATTGAAGTTACCAAGTGCGCGTACACTTAATGAGAAAATACAACATCTGCATTTCGAACCAGGTATTCTAAATGAAGTATAAGTTATGAGCACTAATATCCCGTTTATGGAAAAGGATGATTTGGATTGTGCCCTTGTGTTCGATGAGATGGCAATTGCGCAAGGAAAGGATTATTGTCTAAATAACAAACATTTACTTTGGAGACATAACTTTGCCGAATCATTCTGGAGCAGCCACACATGTACTTATGTTAAAGCTAGTGGGAATACGGAGGAGATGGAAGCAAATAGTTGCGTATCACTATACGGGTTCTTCTATCGCTAACTGGTGTCTACGGGATATTATCGTCGATACAATAAAGCGATCTGAAACACTTGGCCTTCGAGTACACGCAGCCATTAGTGATTGTGGTAGTAACAATAAGCGATTGTGGAATGATTTGCATATCCAACATAGTGAACATCAAGTATTGTTCAATAGACCGATTATTCACCCTTGCGATAAAAGCCGAACGCTTGAAGTAATTCCCGACTGTGTACATGTTTTCAAGAATTGTGTTCAAGGCTAGCTTAAAAACCAAATCATAGTCCTTCCTCTAGATACAATAAAGCAATATAGTTTATGCTCGACCACAGCCAACATGATGCACATTCGTGATCTAGTGCTGTATGAGGCATCTAGTGGTCTTAAAATGGCAACAGGACTCACGACTTCAGATGTTGATTTTAGTAGATTGCAAAATAACTTCGATAAAATGAAGGTACCAAATACAGTATAGATATGTGATTGCATCCAAATATTTTTTTTATTATTTTAGGTTGGAAATAGTACAAAATATTTCAACCATCAAGTCGCTGCCGCATTGAAAGTTTATAGCATCCAAATGAATCGACCGGAGGTTCTTACTACCGCTTTTTTCATCGAGAACGTTGCAGAGTGGTTTAAGATCGTTACATCGCGTAACCTACAGACAGCACTTAGTCGGAAAAGTCCAGCGGACTATGGTAGAACAGTTCAATTTCTCAACACATTTCGTTGTTTCATCTTTCGCTGTAAAGTCGGCGAAAAAGCTTACTGGAAACCTTGGCAAGCGGCAATGATCATGGCGACAGACTCACTACTTCGTTTGCAACGTTATTTTCTAGATAGAGGATATGACTTCGTACTCTTGGCAAGATTTACACAAGATTGCGTTGAAAATGTATTTTCTCAGTTGCGCGCCAAATGTAAAACGCCTAGGGCTTTACAAGTGAAGGATAATCTTAAACTAATAACGATCGGTCAAATTATGGACGAAGTAGCGAATTCTTCCTATTCATATGATCCAAAAGAGTGGCTCGTAAGTTTTTCGGACAAACTCAATACTGCTAGGGCAACCGTACCAGAAAGCACAATACCTACCGTTCACATCGGAAACTATTGGAATGCAACAAACAATATCGGCTCATTTCAAGCCAGCGAAGAAAACAGCATATATTACGTCGCAGGAGTTGTCCTTCGTAGTTTCCTAAACAGAGGAACCATATGTGATCAGTGGATTAAAAGTTGCACTGATGGCAATCGAAATACAGGTGATCTAGCACTTTTAACATCATTCCGCGATTATAATGGCAACGCTTTGATTTACATTAATTTAGAGACATATGTGTTTTTTTCTGCTCTTGAAAAAATATTCGCTCAAAATATTGTTTTTTTGCAAACGATTAAATACGATGTCAACACATTTCTTTACAATTTGATGATTAAAGTTGAAGCTAAGCATTTTGCGTCTTGTCATAATATTAAAGATAAGATAGTTAACCGCTTCATAATTTTTATATTGCGGTCTAGTTCCACTAAACCAGCACGTGAAAAGCGCTACGATAGTAAATCAATGTTTTGAACAAGTATAATTAAAGCGTAAATAATAGCAGTTATTGAGCACAATGGAATAAAAAAATCTGCTTTTTCTAAGATACACTGAGTTTTCGTTTGGCGACTATTTATAAATAAAAATAAAGAGATAACATTACTGCCCAAAAATATTGCACCCGTGCAGTTAAATAATGATCGGCTGGCTCAAAATTTTGACAGTTAGCTGGCTCAAGATGGCGTCTTCGCATATCTCTCCCTAGAGGATAACTAATCTCTCCCTAGAGGATAACTAGATAACATTATACATATTAAGATTTCTGCCAGCTCATTTCCAGCCACAGATGCAAACTCAAGTCAAAGGAAATTGGTTTCTTTTCATCACGAAATACCTAACCTCAATCGATTTTTGCAGTGCAACATATTTTGTTTTCATGACGAAAGAATTCAGCGCCTTTTCTTTTTCAACGGGAATAGAAAGGTTAATAACGCGATGTTTACAATTTGCCATCTGATTTAACCTCATTTGACAAAAATTCCACCTGATTTAACCTCAATAGTCCTACCGAGGATCTGCCTTAAAGGGAAGAAGAGCGTATCCGCATAAGAATACGACCCAGTTAAACTCATTCCGGAACCGGTTCGGATTTCTGAAAGGAGTCATTATGGATTCCAAATCAAATGCAACAACCGATTCCGACTCAGAATCGGTTGTTGCATTTGATTTGGAATCCATACTGACTCCATTCAGGATTCCGAATCAAATTCCGAATGGTTTGACCGGGGAAGAGGGCGAGATGAACCGTGAACGGTCTTAGCCGTCAAGCTCACTTGACACAGCAAAGGAAAAAAAAAAAGAATACGAAGAGTCGCAGATTTGACAAACGCAAAACAGATTCAAGATAATCTGCATAAAGTGTATCCCGGTTAAACCATTCGGAATTTGATTCGGAATCCTGAATGGAGTCAGTATGGATTCCAACTCAAATGCAACAACCGATTCTGAGTCGGAATCGGTTGTTGCATTTGAGTTGGAATCCATACTGACTCCATTCAGAAATCCGAACCGGTTCCTGAATGAGTTTAACTGGGATGCATGTGTGTACGAAAATATTATTGGTGCCAAACGCCTTGAGAACTTCAAATAGGCTGAAAACTCTGGTTTTTCTTATTCAAAACATTGAATTAATTTCGTTTGCAATAATCGCTTTTTTATTTATTTTATTTTATTTATCATCTGACCTGCTTGGTCTTAATGAATGTGTTTTTAAGAAGTAAAGCAGTATTTACGCAATGTCGAGCTTGCCAATCGCAAAACCAAACTCTCGCTTTACGTATGGGAAACCCTATACACATGGAACAGTTATGCTTCTAGCGGCAGTATACCAAAGGCGTTGTTTACTTATGTAAAGGCTCGCACAGAATGAAGCCGAATCTACTTATCGAACATGTCACCGGCTACCTATCGTGCAAAGTAAACAAACACCCAGTGAGCAAATTTTCTGGCAGAGACCGCTCTGCTAGATATCTGTAAGTCTTGGTTTGGCAGCCCTGTCAGATTTCTGCGCGTATCCTGTCGGGTTAGTTGAGCTAGGACTCGCACTGATAAAATCAGTAGAAAAATACCCATTTTCAATAAAAAATGAAATAACCCATTAAATGGTAAAAATACCCATTCATGAAATTCGCGCCAGCCTGATAAATACTGTCAATAGAATTATTCCTGATTTAAAAAAAACATAAAATAACATTCATTTCACATTATTGTTTCCTTATGGCGATTTCGCTTGAACCTGAAACTGAGTCAGGTTCTAACCCCAACCGCTGTCAGTTCATACATTTTGACAGTAGTTGGGGTTAGGAACTGACTCAGTTTCGCCTCAAACAAAAACCACATTATAAAAGTATAGGAATCTAGATAGAAATCCTATTCTAAAACTAATTAACAAAATAAAACCGCCAACGTGATATATTTTTGATGGCTGGATCTTTTGGCTGCTCTAAAAATGCCGAACTGGCGCATATTTTCAACATCCTCAGTAGTCTAAACAGACGTTGTTTTCGGAGCATTGCCGAAATGTTCCGTTTCCGCCACGGACTCCGATGCAGGGCGATAATTTGCAGGTTCCACTACGATCCTTAGTTTACAGGTTAACTCGCTTGAAATAATGCTTAAGGATTCTTCACCCATTATCAAGATCAATAAACCCATTGACATTATCTCATCGAGTAGTTGTGAAATGGATAAAAAGTACTCATTGTTAGAAACAAAAAAATACTCATTTTTTTGACAGCTCGAATAACTTCCGAAAATGGGCAATTTGAATACATAAAATGGGTAAAGTTTTGACATTAAAAATGTCTTACTCCACTATCTGAGGCTAGGTGTCATTCTAAAATCTAAACTATCTCCCATGTAACGAAACTATGTAAGGTTTGCACGCTTATAACTCCGATATTACTAGATGGATTTTAATCATTCATACACCAACCGATTCAGAAACACCTAACTTAAATATTGGTAATAATTTAATATCTCCCCAATAAAAGCAGACTTTTGGAAATTGGTAAAATTAAAAAGTTCACGAAAAACGGGAAAATTACCATTCGTGAGGCAGATTTCTCAGACACAGCCGTCAAGAGAGGGCAGCTTAGTTGCTCAATGAAACACGAAAAGTCATAAATAGAAGCAACGCATGTCCGTTTAAATCAGTTGTTGCTCTTATCCCATAGGAGCAACATCGTCTCCGGGCGATGCAATAAGCGCTATCGATTTTCGGTAACGTTGGCATTCGCACACACTCGCACCGAAGTGACTAAACCATATACGGTTAGTTTATAAATAGAGGTGACGCGTACCCGTTTGAATCAGTTTTTGTTCTTATGTCGAACGGGTAAGATCATGGCTGCAGTGTCTGGGCACTACAATAAGCGGTAGACGCTATGCATTTTCGGCAGCGGTGGTCGTGTGCGGATTTTTCGGGTACCAGCACGGTGTCACAGAATGATTTGCAAAGTGGGTGGGTGGGGTGGTTTGGATTTAATTCAATACGGTGTGTGCTGCTTAAGAGTGTTGCGTTTGAAAAAAATATATTTATTTTTATGCATGCGTGTGCGTTGTAACTTGTCAATCCATGTTTACGGCGCTTTGTAGCTGCGTAGGGTAAAGAGCCTATTGGTTTTCATGTTTCATATTTCGGTTATATGTTTTTATGTGTAAGGCATCTGACAACGTGCTTCTGTAGTTATTGCACTGTTCAGCAGCGTAGTATTTTATATAGGAGAGCACACTCAGGTTTTATTACGCGGATTTTGAAATTTACGCGGTTTTCAATAACGCGTTTTTTTTTAAATTTACGCGGTTTTCATTTACACGGCCTGTATCCCCTGCGTGAAAAATCTGAGTGTAATTGCATCGGAGACAATCACATTCCCAGCAGAACTTTTTGTTTTCTAATTTCAAATACTTTTGTTTCGTACTGCACACAACGGAAAATTTTAAAACAGAACTTACCCAGCAGCAGTTTAAGCGGGTGTTCTTTTTCGATTCAAATTGAAGCTATGTCTTAAGCGTTACTGGACTTAAAATTGTTTTCCCAGTTTATCCAGTCAGAATATCTATCCTACCCTATGTATTTAAAACACAGTTCTAATTGCGTTTTAAAGTATACAACAAATAGAACGGTTGGGTATACTAATTTAAATTTTAAAATAAATCTGTTTTAAATTATGAAACAAACCGCTGTACTGAAGATATAATTATGTCAGTCCTATTACCACATAAAACACCTATATAACATAAAACGCTGCAGAATTGGTTTAATAATACAATGTTTTCACTACAGAGTTATAACACGTTTTAATAATTAGCAACAAGAAAAATGTCACCAAGATAGCATAAAAACCCGTTTTAACTGGTAGTGCGAACGTTGTATAACAATGATGTAATTTATCAAATATTTTAATTGGTTCAACCACTAATCGATCAAGAAATACTTAACCTTAAGATTGTTTACTTAAGTTCATTAGTACATTATTGAAAATTTAAATGGAAAATGAAATTTCATATTTCATGGAGAATCTGTATATTTCCGTTGGCGGGCGTGGGCTTCCTCATCACAGCTCTCAATATGGAACTTTTCTTTTGAATATATTTTCTGGACAGACCAGCCTATTTTTACTAGATGGATCAGCCAAATAATGCCAATCACCTAGTGAGATACTTGAATAATTAATAGATTACCGTTAAAAGACCTTCAATAAATTATGTTTTGATGGGGAGGGTATATAGCAAATTGTGACATATGAAAACAGGCGAGTGAACAAGAACGTGAGTCGATATGTGTGATAGATAAAATTCATTTGCACGCTCTTGAAAAAAGCTACATTTTTAATGTCACCGTGGTCGTGTCCTGTACACAACCCTTTAATTTTTTTTACCGTGCGGTTTCGCTCGCGTTTTTTGGCAAATTTTGACAGGAACCGAGCAAATCCCTGGCATAACTCGGACATAAACTGTGCAAAGATCCTGGCAATTCCTATCTGGTAGAATTTAGCACGAATCGAGCAAAACATCTGACAAAGATGTGGCAGGAAGCGTGCAGAGATCTTGGTCGTACATTTTTGGCTGGATTCTGAATAAAAGTGAGCAGCATCGGTTAGTTTAACCGCTTCTGTCAGAAACGGTTGTCGCATTTGAGCGAATTCATCGCCAGAATTCTCGCACAAATCGCGCAAAATGCTCACAGAAACTCTGCCAGCATCAATTTCGCTTTGCTCAACTTTTGCTAACTTTCTGCTTGCCACGCTGACCGGGCATACTTCTTTAGCTATGCCCCCATGCATGCTCGAAAGAGGAGTATTGTTATTGGCAGGAAAAATATTACAATAATATGAGTGAAGAACTATTTGTTTATTTATTTACTTTTTCTCATTTGTTATATTGCTTACCAAAATCAACAAGTTAACAAGAACGTGATGAATGCATATTTTAATTGATTCGCCAGACCTCTACAGTGCCATTGAACGACTATCAGGCTTATTTTCCCTTTTTTGTATAGTTGATAGAAACGGACGTTACAGATCGCTAGATTATCTTATTGCGAATATTATGACATTCTTCTTCAAAGATATTTATGGTAACCCGCTCAAGGCTGGCTGCCTCACGCCTGCCAGCGGGCGAAAAATGGCTGGCAGACATTCTGGTGTATGGCTGCCTCGCGGCTGCCAGATATACACCTCAATCGATACAACCGTTTCTACCAGGATTTCGCCCATCGGTTTTGAGGGAGGCATGGCTGGCAGCCGTCTGCTATACTTCTGGCAGCCAGAGTGACAACAACCGCTAATGAATCGGTTCTTGATTCTTCTTCTTTTTCTTTGTTTATATATTTGTCTTTAATGCCAAATTTCGGATTTCAAAACGAAAAACCATTTATTTCTGCAAATTTTTATTCTTGTTTGCTGTATCTTAAGTCTAGAATCGGATGCGTTCCGTTAAAGAGGTACAGTTCCTGACAATCACTTTTGTAAATTTAACAGGTGTTGATTTTCTGTTGCTTGTGCAATAAAGTTTTGAAGCTCTTTAGTGATGTTTCCTCAGTTTCGTCATAGTAGTAATTTCCTCATATTCGCTCGCTTGTTATTGTCGCGGACATCCGACCAGGCAATTCCTATTTCCGTCGAAGGTTACTCTTCAAAGCATATGCGTCAGTATTTCGTACTAGCAGATGAAAGAGTTTTGCGTTAAGGGTTCCCAATTAACTGAACTTGGAATACTCACTTGATTAAATGTACCACTATGCTGTTGATCACTGCTAAATTCTGAAATATTGTGTCCAAGTAGAACAACAGCCTCGACATCCGATCCACGGCAAAGCCCATCCGATCCAAATATATTCGCAAAAGTTCATATATGCTATAGCCCAACAGGACTGGCTAGACAACCTTTGTCTGAACGCGGGGATAACGTAGTGATCCCGTGCTCAACAGGGATTATTAGGCTGTTAGCTGGAGCGGAGGATCTGGAAGTCATGAAGAGTGGGTTCGTTGGGTCTGCATCTTTTGACCTGTTGACGCTATTCGCTCTGCTCGTTCGCCAGCCCGTCCTGTAGACGTAATTCTCATACGGAGAAATACTGATTAGATCTAGGGGCAGATCACTCTAGAAATGTATAACAAATTTGCATCAAATTAGAAAAAATGCATTTAATTTCCATTTTTGCATCAACTTTGCACTCCCTCGCAGAAAAGTTTGTTTAACAAACGTCCTACGCTGATTCCCTTTGTTCGACGTTTTGTTGAATGTAGGGCTAATTTTTTATAGGGTTTTGACGTCTTACACGCAACGCAAAATATATTGCACGCAACGCAAAATACATTATGAATTTCTATTTTGATGGAAAGAAATGTATTTAATTTAGCTGACTTTTAAAAATGCATCACAAGTGCCCCTAGGATTAGATGCTGAAAAACTTTCTGATGACGATCATCACCGTCGTAGTTGATTGGGTGGATGAAATCTGCCAAGCGTCAAACCAGTAGATCCGTCCCAGCGCGTGATTCATGATTCCACATGACCAACAACCATCCGATGCTACCTACTTGATCTTAATTAAGGACTTCCTAGCCATAGTGTTTCAATCTTGACATTCGCCGCTGTTGCTGAAGTCATGGGCAACAGTTGTAGTGTATTTGCTGCTGTCGATGTTTCTGAAATGACAACGCCTTCAGTTACTTTATTTTTGATCCAATAGTCATAGTTCTGGAATATGGCATATTAATTAACATATGTTTCGACAAAATCTGTGGAGCAAAGCAAAATAAGTACTACTATTACAACTAGTACAATTTTGCCCTCTTAATTGTGCGCGTTAGCGTTTCATTCATATTCGTGGATGGTTTCGCAAACGGTGAAGTAAAAACATTCTAGCATAGTCTCCTACTACGCGAATAACTGAGGGCGTGAAAAAGGAATTCGCGTTGTAGGAATCCCATAGCTTATGGGATTTGGACTGATTGGTGCTGTGGCCGAATATTTCGTTGGCGTTAACATTTAACACCATACTTTCTTTGGCAAAGTTGTTGTGCTTACTTAGACCTACAAGTTAGTCTAATTGGATATCCAATTAATTGAGAACTGTGCTGTGAAATCCTAAGGGCTACCGGAAAAGGAACCACCCAGCTGGCTGTGCTTCTGCACGTCTTACCTGCTTGATGATTGGATCTTGAAAGAGGATGTGTTAATGGCAGATGCAAAGATGGTGGGGTGCACTCGGCGTGAGTGCGAACGCACAGGGTTGCCAGTTTATGTTCAGCATGCGTTACACCACAGATAACAGACGTTTAGGCTAGAACAAAATTTCTTCAAATACCTGTGTAAACTTTCAAATTGATAAGCGTTGGAAATCCGTGTTCCACTATTGCCATCTGCGCAACTGTTTGCTACACGTGTTTGACAGCTGCACTCTAACTACATTGTATCGATCACTTCGCCATCTACAAACGTTTGCCAAACATGTTTCAGACGTCTGATTTATTCGGAATTTCAGCAGCGGGTATTTACACACGATTCAAATCGAGCCTAAACGTCTGTTATCTGTGGTTACACTGTCTGAGTATCTCAACTCGTACCACACATCCGGCTTCTTCTCAAAAAAAACTTTGCTAAAATACTTCGATAGGATGAATAACTCGAATTTAGAGTGTTAACCCTATCAGGGCAATTTTCTATTGTATCGCCCAGGTATCTGCTACGCCGCCATGATTTCTATGCCAATATCTAAAACGTCGTGCTAGGGTCGATCCACAATAAACAGAATCAATTTCATTCGACACAATTTTGTGATAGTTGAATTCATTTAATTTGTTGGTGCACTATGTTGTAAATTTTTTGTTATTCACCGACATGTCTAACACCACACATTTCTTCAATTAGCTATCCAATATTCTCGCTTTTTAACAAATATCTAAAAATGGAGTCATGCCGTACGGTATCTGACTAGTGAAAATCGAGCTTCGAGCAAAACAAGCAGAACAATTTGAACTGTCAGTGGGGCCCATAATTTGTGTGCCCGCTGAGATGTTGACTTATGTCAGTTCAATGCAAATGGGATAGGGGTGCCATATACGTGCACTGAACCAAGATATCTCATTCAAATTATTAGAAATATCACATAGCTCAACTCGGATGACTATCGTATTCATACTATGTGCATCCATTAAAAATTATGTGCCAAACACATAAACACACATATAATAATCTATTGTCAATACGATACATTGTATGTGAATGACGATTATTAGTGATAACAATATCTGATCAATGAAATATGAATTGCAGATATGAAAAATTATTTCAAAATGGTGAATATGTGAATTATTTGCTTGACCTGAAACACAATGTAAACTAACAGGCTTGCGTAACAATAATGGTACAACACAAATGTAAGTTTGTCGTTTATTAATAAAATCATCAACAATGTGAATAATCCTATTCATCCGGATTTATATTTTCAGAAGTGGACTATTCTTGAAGCCTCTAACATGATCGACAAAAGGCAGTTATTCAATGCTGACGTCTCCTAGAGCGCACGGAATGCTCTTTGGCATACATATAAGTTAAATAAACTATTTCAGTTTTGTATAATGTTTGTATCAATAAAACTTGTTCCATAACACTAAAGGAAAAGCATCTAAAAATAATGTAATATCACGTGAAATTTACCATAACCATCAATAATTCTCATAAGAATTCCACTTCAAAAGTATTACCTAAAAACAATAATATAAATAAAAAATATATGTGATTGATCCAATGAATGTAATCAGAGCAATATCTTGAATATTTATGTGATTTGCACATAGAAATTATGTGAAAAACTCCATGGAAAATAATTATATGCGTTTTCAGATAAATTTTACATGATTTTTAGGTTCAGTGTGGTATCGCCTCTTACCCAGTTAAACTCATTCCGGAACCGGTTCGGATTTCTGAATGGAGTCATTACCCAGTGCGCCAAAACGCAGGCCAACCCTGCTCTATCACAGTGGATTGCATTTGTCATTGCTCTATCAAGCCATTAGAGCGAAAGAGAGAATCATTCGAGTGTGCGTTTCTGGTGCAAGGCGTAGGATGGAAAGGTGGATTTCTTTTTTTTTGTTTTTGCGATTAATTAGATGTTGGTTTCTGATTTGCTAAATTAATAATGGCGGCCGGGTCAGCAATAACTAAATATTAAAACATTCAATCAGGACAAAGTACTGCACCACATGTTTAGCAAAGAGAATATGTAAAGAGACGCAAAGTGAAAATCAGTCAAAACGGCAACACTCCCTTTACCATGATTTCAACACTAGAATTTTGGCAACCGCTTCTAATGGCAGCACTTTAAATGACTCCTATTATATTTTGAAAACAAACCTTTTGTCGATCGTTGTATTTGTTTATCAAACGATGTGCATTTCGAAACAAAGAGATGAAATAATTCTAAAGCTTGTTTTTACTCATACATATACTCTAGAATGCACCTTACAATCACGATTGCACTAAATTCTGACGGAAATTCAAATTTCTTTTTTGATAAATGTACAATACTTATCTCCTCCAACTCAGGCATGAGTAATGTTTATTTACATTGCACGATTGGTCTGCTCAATAAGGTATTTTTGGCTTCACACTATTCGTCTCTTTCCCTATTCTCTTTGATGTTTAGTTCCTATTTGTACCTCATACAAATACACAATCTTCCTATCAATTTAAGAGTAAGAAAATGAAAAAAAAGCATTCGCTGTCGCACTTATATTGTGAATACATTTCATAGTACACCTTACTATCGTTCATGCGAAGTAAACAAACATACTGAACAATGTGCACTACATAATAAGTAGACATACACAGCAAATTAAAGTAACCCAAAGAATAAATTCTTGTATCTTATATTTAAGTATTTTGAGTTTTGCGTCGCTTTCGCACTTATTAGTGTTGCCAAAAACGAAACGAAAGATTCGACTTATGTCGTTTTCGATTGAGAACCTAGAAACTAACCCAGGTTAGTTACTTCAAACGAACGTTTTTAATGAAACTGAGTTGGGTTCTCGCCAAACAGCGGTGGTGTGAGCGAACCCGAAATATATTTCAGGTTGGAACCCAACCCGGTTTTCAGTTCAGTGGCGCATAACCTAGGTTGGAAACTGGCTTCAAACAAACGGTTTGACAGCAGTTAGGTCCGAAACTGAGTTAGTTTCTGCTTCAAGCGAAAACGACATTAGTCGAGTTCTTCTGTAGAACAAGGTACTTTAGAGTTGTAAACTAGCGTCAAACACGCTTTACCTAATTTGATCTTATTCCACAATACTCCGAGATTGAGTCAAAAGAACTCGATTTTAGATAGTTTTTGTAAGCGTGTAGATAAACGGTTTGAAATTCAATCCTGGCGCGACTTCAATGTATTGAGTTCTTTGCGACCGGTCTCACGAACACTAATGATGTTTCCTGGTTGAAAACAAACCCATTTAGTTTTGCCGTCTTTGTTTATTATTTTCCACCAGCTTGTAATGTAGTATTTGTGTCATGTGGCGTGTACGTACATGAGCCGTAGAAAAGTCTATTGACTCTGATCTAGCCACAACAACCCAGTTAAACTCATTCCGGAACCGGTTCGGATTTCTGAATGGAGTCATTATGGATTCCAAACAGGCTCCTGGCAACCCTATACAATCATATGGAGTTTGACAGCGACCGACATATATGGGGCGTTATAGCTATAAAGCCTCAAACAAAGAATTATGTTCGGCACTATGCTCGATATTCAAGCATTCCACACGACGTTTTGCATCTTGTGGGATGATTTAATATCATATCATTTAGAAAATCGACATTTTGTAACTAAATACAGCTTCTAATCATTCGGATCAAAATCAATGTTTTGCCTTTCATGGCAGTGATGCTGGCTGTACAGAGATGTCGTCCTTGACAGGGGGCTGATTCCAAATCAAATGCAACAACCGATTCCGACTCAGAATTGGTTGTTGCATTTGATGTGGAATCCATACTGACTCCATTCAGGATTCCGAATCAAATTCCGAATGGTTTGACCGGGAAGTTTTGTAGTTTACTTGTCAAATTGAACAAAATAATGCATTAGGTTTTACACAGCCCCCTGTCAAGGACGACATCTCTGTACAGCCAGCATCACTGCCATGAAAGGCAAAACATTGATTTTGATCCGAATGATTAGAAGCTGTATTTAGTTACAAAATGTCGATTTTCTAAATGATATGATATTAAATCATCCCACAAGATGCAAAACGTCGTGTGGAATGCTTGAATATCGAGCATAGTGCCGAACATAATTCTTTGTTTGGGGCTTTATAGCTATAACGCCCCATATATGTCGGTCGCTGTCAAACTCCATATGATGGTATAGGGTTGCTAGGAGCCTGGTTTTACACCAACCGACATAACCCCACAAAATGAGCCGGATGAACTTCGTTTGACAATTCTCGGTGGTTTGTTTACATAGGAATTACGTGAGTTCGAATGTAACAGATGAGTACCCCTTGCACTCGCACTCACACAATTTACATAGAAAACAAACCACCGAGAATTGTCAAACGTGAACTTCATTCATCATGAGTTCATTCGTGTCGTCATCTTGTAGAACTCAATTGTATACACTCCAGAGATGCCAGATTTGCAGACAAGTCTGCAAATTCGCAGACTTTTAATTTAAGCTGCAGATTTTTTCGATGACGCAGATATTTGCAGATTTTTTAGTTTGGTTGCAGATATTTGCAGATTTTTGAATATAAAGGCTTTTGGTTACACTAGCTTTTCTGACATTTTTGTTCTTCCCAGACTTTTAAAATTATTATTGCAGACATTTGAAAAAAGTACCTGGCATCTCTGATACACTCAGGTTTTTTTTACGCGGGGGATATAGGCCGCGTAAATGAAAACCGCGTAAATTTCAAAATCCGCGTAAATGAATACCGTGTAAATTTCAAAATCCGCGTAAATGAAAACCGCGTAAATTTCAAAATCCGCGTAAATGAAAACCGCGTAAATTTCAAAATCCGCGTAAATGAAAACCGCGTAAATTTCAAAATCCGCGTAAATGAAAACCGCGTAAATTTCAAAATCCGCGTAAATGAAGACCACTTAAATTTAATAATCCGCGATAAAGCGAACCTCGTTGATGGATACCGCGTAAATTCCAAAATCCGCTTAAATTTCAAAAACCGCGTAAATGAAAACCGCGTAAATTTCAAAATCCGCGTAAATGAAAACCGCGTAAATTTCAAAATCCGCGTAAATGAAAACCGCGTAAATTCCAAAATCCGCGTAAACAAATACCGCGCAAAAAAAACCGCGTAAAAAAAACTTGAGTGTACTTTTAAATTTATTTTATTCTCAGTAGCAGTCAATTAACTATCGGTCGAATCATCAACTGATCGGATGTAATCGCCTAGGAACAACGGTGTTCGTTTCTCACGCTTTGGTTGCTCCGGCATTTTCAAACACGGCTCATCCGTTTTTTGGTCATCTGCGTTAAATGCGGTAGTGCAGTTTTGTGTATCACACCACGGTTTGACTTTTTTGGTTTGTGGTACGTGTCGCTTGGATACCTTTCCATATTTATTCCTAAGAATAAGGCTGCCATTCCGTTCCTCCTGGTTGATTTCACAGGTTTTGCTATAACGAATCTAGATTTGTAGTCGACTACTACTAGAATGAGAATGCCTCCGAACTTGACGTAGGGGCCATTGAAATCGAGTGCTACGGTATCCCAGGCAGTTTTTGGGATAAACACCCTTTCCATTGGCGTAGTTTTTTCCGGTTTGCCGTTGACACAACATGTTTTACATGATTCAACCCAGGTGGTTATGTCTAGGCATTCCTGGACACCACACGCGTTGCCGCATTATGCTCTTCATTTTTGCGGTTGACGGGTGTCCCTCGTGTGCTACCTCCAAGGCATGTGTCTGAAGTGTTTTGGGTACTACTGCACAGCCGGTTTTAATAACCATACCATTCCGAACGGATAGATCCTTTTCAACCGTGTGGTACCTTTGCAAGTATTTAGGCCATACTCCTGATTCTAATGCAGACATTACTTTTGGCAGAGTTTCCTCCTGATCTGTAGCGTTCTTAATTTCTTCCTCCAAATTCTACTGAATTTGCTTCGAGAGTTGCTAATTCCCATGGACTGTTTTCCTCATCGAACGCTGCATTTTTTCCATTGTAGAGCCTAGATGGCGGATCGGCGATATTCTCAACTTCTCGGACATATTCGATATCGTATCGATACGGGCTTAACCTGAGAGCCCATCCATCAGCACGTGTTAAGGACATGCTGAATAGAGCCACAAGGTGGCAGCTAAAATGGCTGCCGTCGTTTCTGCTTCTTCTTTTTATTTCATCGTCAAAATCAAAACATTGCATTGGCGCGCAAAACAAAATCTTTTGTAACTTGAATGTCTTATCTCAGATTGCTTGGAAATTGTATCACTGTATGCAGGCATGTTAGCACAAGCTGATGAATAGATTTTCTTCACCGAATTTTGATTCGTTTGGGAAATTTGTACCTTTTTATTTTTCAAAACAAATGAAACACGTGGTGCAAAAATCAGTCAGCTGATTGCTGAACGATACGCTTGTGTGCGTGTCATCTCATATCGGTATAGCACTTTCTAGCCGCACACAGATGCTGAACGTAACCCGAACATAGCAGAACATAACCGAACCTTTGTTGTGATTTTGACATCGCTTCACCTTAAAGCTCGCCTTGAGTCCACTTTTGATCTATTGAGAATAAAAGCGACCCCCTGCGCATCTGTTCGGAGCGTGAAGTGTCTGCCAAGCAGGAAGTAGGAAAAGTGTTCCACAGCCCAGACCGCTCCCAACGCTTCCCGTTGATTCTGGGTGTATTTTTTTTTCGGTAGAAGTTAGGGACTTTGAAGCAAAACTTATTATGCGAGGTGCATGATTCGATCCTTATTGCACAAGTACGGCTCCCAACGCGACGGGGGAGGCGTCTGTGTAGAGTATTGTTTTATCTTGCTCTGAGAAAAATCCTAGCGATAGCGTGCAATCAATAATTTTCTGTCTGACCGTCTCAAAGGCTTTTGCCTGCTCCGGTCCCCATGACCACTGTTAGGAGGTCGTTGCAGCCCATAATGGACTAGAGATGTCGGCGAAGTTTTTCAAATATGAACTGAGATATGACGCCAGTCCTAAAAAGCTTCGAAGTTCTGACAATGATGCTCGTTATTTTCTCGTTGTCGATGTGGAATCCTCTTTCATCGACCTTTTTTGACAATGGAGAAGACCTTTACGTCCTAGCCCAGTACACGTGCTATTGGTAGGGTCCAAGCTACCGCACGGGGTGCACTGGGGGCGTGTCGGGCTCGAATAGTGACGCTGCCATTAATACCGACTAAACTCTATTGGGCTCCGCCATAGTTCCTTCCAGGAACTACCTCTCGGTATTACTTCTGGGGGGATGGCTGTACTTAATGTACTCATTCACTCTCACTCACGCGTTCATACGTCCTGTATGAGGCTTACTTGGGTGCTCTCTCTATCGCACCTTGATTCACTCTCAAACACTCCCACATGAGGCTGACTTTTGTGCTCACCTTTTTCGTTCCTTGCGAGGCTGACTTGTGTGCTCACCTTACTCATTCCTTGCTAGGCTGACTTTTGTGCTCGCCCCACCCATACCATGTGAGGCTGACTTGGGTGCTCACCATATCACCTGGTTCACTCTCAATCGTGCCACTCTATTGTACCTCTGTCACTCCCCCTGACATCCCATGTGGGACATTTTTATTAGGCCCCACTTCTGACATACCATGCGAGGCTGACTTGTGTGCTCACCTCTTTCATTCCTTGCTAGGCTTACTTTTGTGCTAGCCCCTACCATACCATGTGAGGCTGACTTTTGTGCTCACCCTTAACATGCCGTGTGAGACTGACTTGGATGCTCACCCTTTCACTCCTTTGCCACGCCATGAGGCATCGATAGCTAAGTCCCAACATACTACGCTACGACCCTCCCGTCTTGGCATGAGGCAGTCCACTTATACGCCTATACACTCACTCTTCTGTCTTGCTTCGGGGTGGCTGGGTTTACCCCTTACGCGGTTGCCAGTCGCTGCGCCAAACCTGCCTCAGCATGAACAGACCATTCACTCCATTTTTTTGCGCTTGGCCTTTTTCGCTCCAGCTAACCAATCACTAGTTAGCCGTGCCCGACGTCTATTTACCTTTCGAGGAGTTGTCCCTTTCACGCTGCCATCTGGCGACCGAGGTCACCCTGGTGCGCTCGCGGGCTCCTCTATTTCCACGTAGCTCGAAACACTCCTCATCTTCCCGAATGACCAGCCCGACTGGCATCATGCTCGCTATCACGCAGGATGCATCGTGTGATACCGTGCGGTAGGCAGATATCACTCTGAGGCACATCACGCGGTAGGTGTTCTCCAGTTTCTATAGGTAACTGGTTACCCTCAGTGCTCTTGACCATGACGGGCCGCCGTACCTGAGGATAGATACGGCAACGCCTGCCAGTAACCTACGTCTACTGGCGCACACCTTTGAGATGTTGGACATCATCCTCGATAGAGCCGCAACAGCAGTCGACGCTTTCTTGCATGTATAGTCGACATGGCTGCCGAAGGTCAGTTTGTCTATAATGACTCCGAGAAACTTCAGACTTCGCTGTGAAATGATCGCGACTTCTTCCACATGGATAACTGCATGTTGTGCCGACTTGCGGTTGTTGACGATAACTACCTCCGTCTTATGATGAGCGAGCTCCAGGCCTCTCGCGCTCATCCATTCCTCCACCGTGTTGATCGCGTGTTCTGCGGTTAGTTCGACCGCATGGATTGACTCACCGTAGACCTCCAAGGTTACGTCGTTAGCAAAGCCGACGATCTTGACCCCAGGAGGGAACTTCAGTCTCAGAACCCCGTCATACATAAGGTTCCATAGCACCGGGCCTAGGATCGAGCCCTGCGGGACTCCGGCGGTAATCGGAACCCTTTTCTGACCGGCATCGGTCTCGTATAGCAGTACGCGGTTCTGGAAGTAACTTTCCAGGATCCGGTACAGACCCACCGGTAGGCTAAGCCGGTGTAACGAGAGAGCGATGGCATCCCAGCTTGCGCTGTTGAATGCGTTCTTCACGTGTGTCACTAACGCACAGTATCGAATGCCTCGCCTTTTTCGTTGGATCGCTATCTCGGCAGTATTTATCACTGAGTTGAGAGCGTCCACTGTGGACTTACCCTTCCGAAAGCCAAACTGGTTGCTTGACAGGCCGTCCGTACCTTCCGCGTACGGGGTTAGCCTGTTGAGGATAATCCTCTCAAGCGGTTTGCCAGTCGTGTCGATCAGACAGATTGGTCTGTACGCCGATGGGTCGCCTGGCGGCTTCCCGGGCTTCGGCAACAGCCAAGCTTGTTGATTGCTGAGTGAACGTCGATTTTTTTTCCGTTTCGCTTTGTGCTGTGATGATGCACACGTCGAATCTCATAAGAGTTTGTTCATCCCCCGCTATCTGTTCATGCGATGAATACAATGCCTGATGAGTGGCGTTGTTGAGTAAAGGCTGGCACAATCTAGCTTAGAATTGTTCACACAGCATTTCGTTCGATGGATGAATCAAATTCTTCTGAATGCCACGCTCACTGAGTCTGGAGGCATCATTTTCATGCGAATGCGATTTTCGCCACTAGTGAGAATTTTTTTTGCAAGAATGTGTGTTGTGTTTGGCTGCCGGATAAAGAGTCAGTAGATAAAAAGGCTACCAGATGCATAGCGCTCGAACGTGTGCAGATGCACAGTTATTTTGAAAGAAAATATCGCGCATCCAATGATGTGTGTGTATTACTACCAACCATTGCAGCAGGTCCACCGCCCATAGCACTGAGCAGTCCTCTCATTATAAGTTTATCAAGCATTACCCACTAATCATAATCACGAGCCATTGCATGAAGAATCAAAAAGCATAAGGGTGATAGGAATGAAATTGTCGCCATTTTTCGGTCTATAACAATATAAGGAAATATTTTGTATTCTCTGCAAACTTATGGCTACACGATAATATTGTCACTGTGCTATAGTGTTTTTAAACTGCTAATGTTCATCAAAACTTTTTTTCTTTTTCAAATATTTGGTACAGTTTATTGCTTAAGACAGGGTTATTCGGAAATTGAGTCTGCAGGTCCAATGCGAACTATCCTAGCAAGTGCAGAGTCGGAAACAGAAATTGAATGTGAAAATATATACATTACCGCCATCGTCAGTAAGAATTTTTGTAGAACAAAATAACGATGGTGTCATTTTCAATTTTCGCAAGCAAATTTTAGGTAATTATTCTTTTCAACACATTTACTAGTTTTCCTATACATATCCGATCAACATGACATAACAGAATTTTATTGCAATGCTGTTTTCGTAACAAATTGAGTTATAAATGTAGCATACTTATCGAAAAGAAAGATTTGCATATGAGAGCAATATAGTATCCAGTCGGTCCTTGAGAAAGGCCTAGGGGACCTGGGTTAATTCGTACCTAGTAAGGGTTCAGTGGCGAATCCAGGGGAAGGGTCCGGACCCCTCCCGAAATTTTTCAACTCGTGTAGAAATTTTAAAATAGTTTCTATTTTAATTCATTTTAAACTCAAATTCGTTCCAAATCAAATTAGACCACCAAAAATAATTTTTATTAAATGAGGTTATTATATGTTACATATTGTGCAAAGAACATTTCAAAATCGCAGTTTCGGACCCCCTCAGATTTTTTTGATCCGACCCTGTAAGGGTTTATGCACTATTGATCTGAAATGTGTTAACCGACTTGCTGGACTTAGTTTTTGCTGGAAAGCCTGATCAATGGCGCATATTTTTGCTGTTAAGGTTCGATCTCTTACTTTTATTGTGTATAAACACTTCACCTCAAAAGTACATCAGAAGTTTGAATTACCCCAACCCTGGACCGCTTATGCAAAATGCATCAGATCATTAAACTTTTTATCAAATTGTTTCTGACCACGAGAACTTTTTTTTCTTATCTATATGTTAAACATGCATTTGATTAGCCTTTAAACGAAGGGAAGATTGTAATAATCGATTTAGCTGTCTGCGAGAACGATGTATGCTAAGTAATGTACATATACGAGTAACCACAGACATTTTCTGAATTTTAATGAAGTATTAATTTTATAATATTTATTTTATGGCTTTACTTGTAAAAGATTTTGTCTGTAATAATTTGCAGACTGAATTGGATGTTCATTATCCTTTGGAAGAAAATAAAAAGGTTGTTTTTTTCTTTTTTGTGACCTTGTACGCAGCTCACCTGGGTTCGATTCCCAACCCCGCACATAGGGTTAGAGATTTTTCGAAAAGATATTTCTCTAACTCGAAAAGAGGCGAATGACTCTAAGGTTAAAACCACTATAATCAAAAATTTAAAAACAAAATTATTTGTTTTGGGGAATACAGTGAAGACCAGATAGTTGGTTAGTTTGATGAGCTTTAGCAGACAAACCAAGCTGATTTCGAGTAAATCCTTACTTAAGTATATTTTTCTTATCTTAGAGATCCGAAATTAAATTATGAAATTATGGACTTTTAATAAATTGTAATGATCTTTGTTTTCAGTTTACTTCAGGCTCGTAGTTTTCGGACCATGCTTCGCGCGGATTCGCAGACAGAAATCGCCGAAAGTTCCTACGTCTTTTAATTATTCCACAAACAATTTTAAACTTTACCTAGTTTACGTCCAAAAGAAAAACTAACCTCCCCTTAAGAAGTTTATTCTCCATAACATTATATGTAGATTTTTTTACAGATCGACATCGACGAATCAAGTTTTTGCGAGAAACAAAATTCAGATTACCCAATTGTTGTCACTTTGGCTACTTTCGTTTTTTGCAACAATTTTATTTTTTTCAGTTACCAAAACCAGAACCGTGCCAAAAATAGAATCTTATTTTTAAAGTATGGATTTTCAATTTACGACTTCTAAAATGTTTCAAGGATGTTTAATATTATGTGAAATGGAATAAGATGAAAGAAAAAATAAGCAAATTCAATTTTATTCATGTTTTTATCCAATTCAGTTGTCATCCAGTAGAATTCTCGAGATAGCGGGCATAGCTCAATCAGTAAATCGATTGCCTTGTGCACAGCTCACCTGGGTTCAATTCCCAACCCCGCACAGAGGGTTAGAGATATTTCCAAAAAACATGTCTCTAACCCGAAAGGCGGCGAATGGCCCTAAGGTTAAAATATCTATAATCAAAATAAAAAAGTAGAATTCTCACAATCTTGGTGCACTTCTCGAGCGTAGGTGTAACATATCATTTAATCCGAATCGCTGTTATTCGGTCCACTGGACGTCAAAACTCAAACGATTCACTGCATGGTAGTGTTGATTTCACTCCTGGGGCTATTATCTCTTCTTTCTGAAAATTTATGAACAATTTTGTTTAAAAAACACAGCTCTTTTAAAAAATAAATACATTTATTGACTCTCCATAACGAATCAATCGTTGATCTTTCAAATGCAATTAATAGATTGAAAATCGAATTGCAATGCTTGAAGATATGTAGGTTTGAGAAAAAAAAACATTTTTGTTGTAAAAATCACTTGCAACTGATCAAACAAAATGGATTGAAACATCAGTGCTACGGTAAAAATAAGCTCCAATGAAAGTTCCAAAGATCTCAAGAACAATGCATTAGAGAGGTAAGCAACCCGATTTTTCAAGAGCCACCCTACCTCAAATCTTTTTAAAATATTATAACAAATTATCCATTATACATCGCCCTGTTTATTCAGCAAACTTGCTTCAATTTATTTGTGTTATTATGTTGTAGGGCCTTGCGCAGGTAAACTTTACACATCTAAACAGTCCGTACTTTAAACACCCTAACCACAAGGACCACCCTAATTCCATCACAAAAAAAACTAATAAATTTGCCAAAGACATAAACCTAAAACAAACTATTTGGGGGCTATGTCAAGTTTTGTAGTGAAATCGTAATAATCGAAAGAGAAAGAGGCTCGCAATGTTACCAAGGTTCTATTCAAAATTTTCTCCAGAACTAGTCTTATTATGCACGCATGCGCATTCCTCTGTACTTGACTCTCAAATTGCAAATACTCTGGGTTTTATTATAAAAATTGATTCCGTCAGACACTAGTTACACTGCTACCAGTTATACATAAATAATTGATTTATATACTGATTGTAATCATTAAATACAACACGCATAGTGTAAAATTTAGTTAACCCTAAAATGCACAACGCTGTTTTGAAACAACATTGCGAAAACCATCTCAAAATTATCACAGTAATGTATTGAAGCTATGAGACAATTTCCACAAAATTTGATAAAAAAATTGATTTGCGCCTTTAATGGTTAATATGACTCCAATGTTTGGAAAAAAAAAGTCAAATGTGATATGAATTGATACAAAAATAGGGTAAGGTGGGGCAAATCCGACCGTTGGGTAAACCCGACCCCCCTCTGTTACCGAAAATCAAAAGCACTACGCGAACTAATATCAATGTTGTCGTGTAGAGCATCAAAAATAATCATAATGGTGGTATGACAGCATTTTATTAGTCTACATTGGGATGCTCATACGACAAAAAGTGTGATTTTTGTGCATCATTGTTTACAGGATATTTCTGATTGTTAAAGTGATTGCATAATAAATGTAAGTGGATTTAAATTCTTTGATTTAAGTCCCACAAAGTGCATAGATGAATTTAGTTCAACCTTTTCCATATTTTTTTTTGATTGCATCATAATGAAAAATGACGCGGTGGGGCAAATCCGACCTCTAAATATTGGGGTAAATCCGACCGCTTTTTTGCTAAGAAAATTTTTGTTTATCAAATTGAAATATATTTTTATTGTTATTATTTATTATTTTTATGCAAAATGGTTCATAATTACAAACGAAAGACACAAAAACGTGATGATTATAGTATTTGTCGAGCAATTGCTCCGATGCACATGGGAATATCATTACGTGCTACTGCTCGTGATTTTAGCATTCCAAGATTGACATTGAACTCCATTTTTTTCCATTTTACAATTCAATAACACAACATTCATTGATTTATCATTGATCAACCACAAAATTTGAGTAATATCTGCACTAAATCAACCAAAACCATAGGGGGTCGGGTTTACCCCAACATTTTTGAAAACAGCAAAAATGAACATTTTTGTAAAACGCTTGTAACTCAAGATATTCCCAAGATCCAAATAAAATGCTATATACAGAGAGTTGCCCAGGAGTCTTACCTTTAATTTGGTATATAAAACGACTTGATCCGATGTAAAATGAGCATTTTACAGCCAAAACCATTTACTAGGTCGGATTTGCCCCATCTTACCCTATCTATTGTAAATTTTTAAAAGACTTATTAAATACAACAAGAATGTTGCCAAAAACGGAACCCAATTGTTGCCAAAATCGGAGTGCGCCAAAAATGGAGCATTCCAAAAATGGAACGTGCCAAAAACGAGATCATACTGTATTTTCGAAATTGATTTCTCCATCATGTGATGAAATTACTCGATTAAATTTGTTATGTTATAAATCCCATTTAACAAGATCTCACTTCATCTATTTATGGTGCCAAGAAAAATTCCCGAAATATGCCTCTTTTTTCGCACTCTATAGTGGTGTAACCCCTTAATTTACAAACCATTGATTTACATGCGATGTTTTATCCGCCAAATTAATTTATGATTCATGTTATTGGAATGTCTTGAACACTGCACTCCATTTCACGACAGACGTGCGCGCTTTCATTTAGTATGTCGGGTAATTTTTCACGCAGTATTTTGATTCCCGGAGACGGCAGCAGCCTCGCCTCCCTGAGTAGGAAGGAACTGATTTTACAGTTCCATCCTACTCAGGGAAGCGAGGCAGAACCAGGGCCGCCGAGAGGGGGGGGACTGGGGTGTTTCCCCCCGGGCCCGGAGTTTTGAAGGGGGCCCGGATTTTTAACAGAAACTAAAATTTTGACAAATACTTTTTCGATAAAAATTTATTTGAGAATTCAATTAAAAATTCAATATCTTGTGTATGAGGTAACTAGAATGGCGAAAATTCTAAACTACTGCATATTTGATATCAACTATGTTTGTATCAACGTAAATCTCACATCGAAACAAGATCAGACTCGAGCGGGCATAGCGGAATTTGTACATTGAATGTCATGTACGCAGCTCACCTGGGTTCGAATCCCAATCCCGCACACAGGAATAGATATTTGTTAAAGGAAAATTCCTAACCTGAATGAAGAAGCGAATGACCTTAAGGTTGAAATATCTATAATCGAATCAAAAATATGATTAGACTTGTAAGGGTTAAATAATTAAATGGTTTGATTAGAAGTCATGAGGTTGTCTTCAAATTTCGCCAATTTGAAATCGATTTTTTTGATTTATTGAATTTCCAATCTTCGAAAGCGCTGGATTAGCATCGAAAGTAATTATTGAAAGAAAAAAAACCCTGCTTAGGGTTGCCACACCGGTTTTTGAGGCGAATTCCGTGTCTTCGTTCAGATAAATCTGAATTCGCCCGGAAGAATCCATTGGATTATTTTGCAATTTTGCGTTGCCCTTTTCTTTACCAGAAATTGCCCAGCACCCAGCCCTCATAAACATCATCCTCGGGTTGCAGGCCCTATGTTCCTCACAAAGATTCTCGAAAGAAACTGAAGCGTGATTTCACACCCCGTGTTTGTTTACTGAGGAGCAGAGCAAAGCTCCTTCACAGCGAGAGTGGTTGGTGCTTTTGGATCCTTTGTGAATATCCGAGAAAGCGAATCACTACATCCAACTAAATCAACAAATGAAAAAACATACAACTTAATGTGAACGTCATAGAAAGGTGGAGTGCTTTACCAAAACAGTACACTCTACGGTGATTGTGAAGAAAATTAGATATTTTTCCTCGTAGAGCTACGAGCTACATAAGAAATAAAACAGTGCATATTTATTTGTTTTTAAGTGTTTTATACAATAAAAAGTAATGGAAGCGCTCCAAAATTCTGTCGAGTGATCACTTTAATTCGAAATTCGAATTGATTTCAACGCATACCCATGTGTCTCTTGAAGTCTATCCCCTGCTCAGTAAATTTCTGCTGGTCAAAGTACCACTAGAGGCGGTAACCCTACATCTATTTGAGAGCTCAATTGGTCAAATAAGTCATCAAAAACTCTTGATATACCAAAAGAATTCGAAATTAATCCAAAAATTTAAATTTGAAATTTAATATATTTGGTTTGCCGTTCATTGATACAAAATCTATAAGAAATCATATACAGATACGAGATGATACCGAAACATTTTTGTAAAGGGGTCATACTTAAATGACGCAGCTTTTTCGGCGATTTTCGACTACCAATTCCCCCTAGTAAAGAGGCCAGGGATGGAAAAAAATAAATACGTTTTACAATTCTTTCAAATACGGCCTTTTGTCAACATTTTTATTATAACAGCAAATTGCGTACACAACAAGCCTCTTTCGTGACGAGTATAGTGTTAATAGTTTTGTTTTAAATTTTATATGTCATGGAGAATGAAGAGAAGATCTCTCAGTTCACAATCCTGCTGCTGCCAACGATTCTAAGAAGCAACTAAATTGTGTTTGATTAATTTTGAAGAGAAAATTTAACTCTGCTTCCAAACTAAACCAACTAGTTAGCAAGATTAGTTAACTAATGTAGCAAGTTAAATCCGCATACAAAATCTTTTCGTTTTGGAGGAGTGAGCGTGAGATTTTGAACGTCGCTTCCTGAACGTAACGATTTTATTTTTATTTTTGAACTATTTTCTAGAAATCAGTTACAACATTCTTGTAAAATATTTTAAGGTGTGCTAACACACCAACACAAATAAAAGAATAATTCATGTTTTTATAGGATTATAAATGTTTTCGAAATCAGCATAGCGTAAAATCCAACCAAAACCCTTATTTGAAATTTGATCCATGTTTCTCATATTTTTACCGTTTTTCCTACGTGGATTTTTTTTTAATTTTTTTAAAATTTCATTGATCTATTTTTTCAAATTGTGGATTGTATGTACATTTTTACAATTGTAAGATTCTGCCTTTTTTATCTGTTTGCATACTTTTATTTTATCCATCTTTTTACGTTCCTTACTTTTGCTTTTTTCTATTGCTATCACTATCACTTACTTTAATTTATAGTTTTTTCTCTGCTGTTTAATTTATTCGCAATTTTTCGAGAAAATTCTGCTTTCTTTATTTTTTTCTTATTGTTTCAAATTTAGTACCCTGCTTTTTTATTTGTTCCTTTTGTTATTCCATCTAATTTTTAGAATTTGTTTATTTACTACATTTATACTTGTCATAGCCTTTTAACCATTGAAAAATTTCCTTTTTTTTCATATTTTTTTTTGCATTTCTAAAAGCAATTTTACTTATTCAAATTCATTCCAATTTGTCTTATTGTTTAATTTTTTACCTTTCTCCTATTTTCTTCCTCATTTTCTAGTTTTTAGTTTTCCGTTTATCGTAGTTTTATTTTTTCCAATTGTTCATTTAATATAATTTTTTTATACCTTTTTCTTAAGATTTAATTCGTTATTGTTATTTCTTCATGTTTTCCATTTAACATGTTTTGAAAATACTTTTTCAGTTGACCATTTTCCTATACGTTAACATTATTTTTTTTATTTTCCTAAAAACCTTTGATTTATCTTTTCTTGACACTATGCGCATTTTTTCTAAATTTTACATTTAGTTCGTTGTTTGAATTTATTTCAAATTTCATTTGTTAGTGCTTTCTGTATTCTTTAAATAATATCCATTATATTATTTTTTTCGTGTTAATATCTTTATTTTTATGTTTCTATAGTATGGCTTTTTTCTACTATTTTTTCTATTTTGTTTGTTTGCTCCGTTTTTGTTCAATACTTCCAATTTTCTTTACTTTTTCGTCGTTTTCATCATTTAAACTTTTCCAGTTTTTCAAAATTTTCTGATTCGTCCATTTTTTTAATTTCTATGGTTATTTTATTCTTGTCTTTTATATATACTCCATTAGTTTTATGCATTCTTAACGTTTTATTTATTTTTTCTATTGCGTGAAATATTTCTTGTTTTTAATGTTAAATAAATTTTATTATTCTTGATTAATCGAGTTTTAAAGTTTTATGCATTTTTTATATTAATGTTTGTATTCTTTTAGTAGTTTTTTTCATTTTAATTGATTCTAATTTTTTTCTAATTTCCTTTCGATTTTTCATTATTTTCACCATCTATTCAATAATGTACGACTTTTTTAATCTTCGCAGTATGTTTTTCTAGTTTCCTGTTTTCCTTTACCAATTTTTTATAGGTTTTGTTTTGGTTTTTCTCGATTAAACATTTTTTGACAATTGACATTTGTTTATGTGGTTGATTTTAGCTTTTTTGTACATTCTTTTAATATTTAGTTTTCCTATTGTTCTTTTATCTTTTTTTAATCTTGTCATTTCCCTACTTTTATAAATACTATTACAAAAATGGCGCTTTTCAAAGTCACCAAAACTGTCGAAGAAGTAATAAAAACTCCCAAAGTATAAAAAACTCTACCTTTTTTTTCCTTCATTGGCACTACAAACAACTAGAGCAACAAAATGGCACATAGATATAAAATTTCAGTATACTATACATAATATCAGTGAACTCCAATGGATTTCAAACATTGACTTTTTTGTACTCAGGCAATACACAGTGGTGGGGGCCCGTACGTTGGACCCCCCGGGCCCGTATTTTCTCTCTGCGGCCCTGGCAGAACACTTTATAGCCGCTAGCAGTATTCCGATGTTCGTTTTCCCAGAGAATCAATTAGGTAGATACTTATAACCAACGCGCACAAGAACAGCAACAGCACGAATGGTATTCACGCGAAAGTGATTTATTCAATTATTGCGAATTTCATTCTCAGGATTCTTGGCTCCGAAAATTCGTGCGAGTGTGGACTCACAGCCTACACGAAAATGGTCTGAGGAGAATGGCATATGAATGAACCTGTACTGTGAGTTAGTTTATTTTCTGTCTCCCGTCGCTCTCACTCTCTCGAGCTTGATTTCGGCTCTCGTTTTCAATCTGTGCGATGGTTCATTCAAGTATTGCCTTCTGATAAATCTAGCACCGAAAGCCATTCGGCAGATGAGTTCAATTCGCATTCAGGCGAATGAAAATATACAACCTTGGCAACAGTACCAATTTCTGCCTTTTCCATCTGTCGGGGAAACGGCACTCGTCAAGACATCTCTGCATAGCTAGCCTGAAGATGTTCGGGTTCGCTATGATCGCTGCCTTGAGAGCGTTGTTTGGAACTCCATCCGGCCCTGGAGCTTTGTTCATTGCTAGGGATTTAGCCACTGCGAGTAGTTCTTCATTCGTCACTGGAGCCACCATTCGGCCGCGCCCGCACTGTCTCGTAATGCAGGTGGCCAGGGGCTTGTGGCTCGAGACGGGAAGAGTACTTCAATAATCGTTGCCAACCGGTCCGGAGACCGTTCTGGGGGGTGAAGAGCCCCCTTTGGTCTTGGCCATCACTATCCTGTAGGCGTCACCCCACGGATTCGCGTTGGCACTCTCACACAGGTTGTCGAAACACGCTCTCTTGCTGCTTTTAATAGCCTTGTTAAGGGCCAATTTCGCAGCTCGAAACACTTCACGGCGGTTCTCTCTTGCATCCTCGGTGCGAGCTCTTTGCATCCTACGTCTAGCTCTGAGGCAGGCTGATCGTAGAGCAGCAATCTCGGCACTCCACCAGTATACCGGGCATCTGCCGTTTCTTGGCAGTGTTTTTCTCGGCATAGTGGCGTCGCACGCGCATGATAGAACAGCTACCAGCGCATCCCCGCTTAGACTGTCGGTGTTGGCCTCCAGTCCCAGGGCCACGGTGAAAGCTTCGCTGTCGAAGTGATTGGACTTCCCCCCGCGTACCTGACAGGGATCTCCCGCCCTCGGATGCTGCACACCATAGTTGATCCTAAAGCGGATTGCTAAATGATCGCTATGGGTGTAGCCTTCGTCTACCCTCCATTCCATGCCTGGAGCCAGACTCGGGTTGGCAAATATTACGTCAATCCACACCTCCACCCCGTTTCTACGGAATGTACTAGCGGAGCCATTATTAGCTAGCACAGTATCGAGTTTCGCAAGCGCCTCCATTAGCGCTTGACCCCTGCTATTTGTACAGCTATTTGCCCCACTCCACTGCTCAAGCGTTAAAGTCTCCCGCTATGACTACCGGTTTCCGGCCCACTAGGTCTGACGAGAGCCTGTCGATCATCTGGTTGAACTGTTCTATTGGCCACCTTGGTGGAGCGTAGCAGCTGCAATAGAACACACCATTGATCTTGGCAATCGCAACACCCTCGGCGGAGGAGTGTATTACCTCTTGAACCGGGAACCGTCCCGTTGTACAGATTGCCACCATTCCAGACCCGTCCGACACCCAATTGCCGTTGCCGGCAGGGATGTTGTACGGGTCTGATCGGAGGGCGACATCTGTCCTCGACTCCGAGACCGACTGCCACAGCAGCTGTTGGGCTGCTGCACAATGGTTAAGATTTAGCTGTGTGACGTTCACGGCTTCTTCTTATTTACCTCACCGAAGGGACACGAAGGTCCGCCCATAGCATGTTTATGGGCTTGCTTCTTAGCGGTGGAGATAAGGCACTTGTGCGCCTTAGTGCAACCCCGCTCTTTATGCCCCTCCTCGCCACAGCGACGACATAGTTTACTCCTATCTATGCCTTTGCACTCGTAGGCTGTGTGGCCGGACTCAAGGTACCGATAGCACCTATCCACTGAAGGCGGCTGGGGTATGCTAATTGGGCATACCGACCAGCCGATCTTCAGCTTACCTTTCTCGGTTAGCTTTTGACATTAAAAATGACTTACTCTACTATCTGGGGCTAGGTGTCATTCTAAAATCTAAACTATCTCCCATGTAACGAAACTATGTAAGGTTTGCACGCTTATAACTCCGATATTACTAGATGGATTTTAATCATTCATACACCAACCGATTCAGAAACACCTAACTTAAATATTGGTAATAATTTAATATCTCCCCAATAAAAATAGACTTTTGGAAATTGGTAAATTTAAAAAGTTCACGAAAAACGGGAAAATTACCATTCGTGAGGCAGATTTCTCAGACACAGCCGTCAAGAGAGGGCAGCTTAGTTGCTCAATGAAACACGAAAAGTCATAAATAGAAGCAACGCATGTCCGTTTAAATCAGTTGTTCCTCTTATCCCATACGAGCAACATCGTCTCCGGGCAATGCAATAAGCGCTATCGATTTTCGGTAACGTTGGCATTTGCACCTAAGTGACTAAACCATATACGGTTAGTTTATAAATAGAGGTGACGCGTACCCGTTTGAATCAGTTTTTGTTCTTATTTCGAACGGGTAAGATCATGGCTGCAGCGTCTGGGCACTACAATAAGCGGTAGACGCTATGCATTTTCGGCAGCGGTGGCCGTGTGCGGATTTTTCGGGTACCAGCACGGTGTCACAGAATGATTTGCAAAGTGGGTGGGCGGGGTGGTTTGGATTTAATTCAATACGGTGTGTGCTGCTTAAGAGTGTTGCCTTTGAAAAAAAATATATTTATTTTTATGCATGCGTGTGCGTTGTAACTTGTTAATCCATGTTTACGGCGCTTTGTAGCTGCGTAGGGTAAAGAGCCTATTGGTTTTCATGTTTCATATTCCGGTTATATGTTTTTTTTATCAGTAAGACATCTGACAACGTGCTTCTGTAGTTATTGCACTGTTCAGCAGCGTAGTCTATCTATTTATCTATCTATCTATCTATCTATCTATCTATCTATCTATATATATCAAAGTCAAAGTTTGTATGTATATGATTTATAGTCTCCCAAACGGCTTAACCGATTTCCGTAAAAATTTATGCACAGTAGGTATTTGTTATGGAGCGCGTTTGTGTGCTATTGGTTGGGGATTATCTGCCCGCTAGATGGCGCTACGGAACAAATTGTGTTTTCCTCCTATTTCATTGAAAATCGCTGCAACGCACGATGGGTATTAGCTAGTATTTTATATAGGAGAGTACACTCAGGTTTTTTTACGCGGATTTTGAAATTTACGCGGTTTTCATTAATGCGTTTTTTTTTAAATTTACGCGGTTTTCATTTACACGGCCTATATCCCCTGCGTGAAAAATCTGAGTGTAATTGCATCGGAAACAATCACATTCCCAGCAGAACTTTTTGTTTTCTAATTTCAAACACTTTTGTTTCGTACTGCACACAACGGAAAATTTTAAAACAGAACTTACCGTCCCAGCAGCAGTTGAAGCGGGTGTTCTTTTTCTATTCAAATTCAAGCCATGTCCAGCGTTACTGGACTTAAAATTGTTTTCCCAGTTTATCCAGTCAGAATATCTGTCCTACCCTATGTATTTAAAACACAATTCTAATTGCGTTTTAAAGTATACAACAAATAGAACGGTTGGGTATGCTAATTTAAGCTTTAAAATAAATCTGTTTTAAATTATGAAACAAACCGCTGTACTGAAGATATAATTATGTCAGTCCTATTACCACATAAAACACCTATATAACATAAAACGCTGCAGAATTGGTTTAATAATACAATGTTTACACTACAGAGTTATAACACGTTTTAATAATTAGCAACAAGAAAAATGTCACCAAGATAGCATAAAAACCCGTTTTAAATGGTAGTGCGAACGTTGCATAACAATGTAATTTATCAAATAATTTCATTTTTTCCACCACTAATCGATCAAGAAATACTTAAACTTAAGATTGTTTACTTAAGTTCATTAGTACATTATTGAAAATTTAAATGGAAAATGAATTTTCATATTTCATGGAGAATCTGTATATTTCCGTTGGCGGGCGTGGGCTTCCTCATCACAGCTCTCAATATGGAACTTTTCTTTTGAATATATTTTCTGGACAGATCAGCCTGTTTTTACTAGGTGGATCAGCCAAATAATGCCAATCACTTAGTGAGACACTTGATTAATTAATAGATTACCGTTAAAATACCTTCAATAAATTATGTTTTGATGGGGAGGGTATATAGCAAATTGTGACATATGAAAACAGGCGAGTGAACAAGAACGTGAGTCGATATGTGTGATAGATAAAATTCATTTGCACGCTCTTGAAAAAAGCTACATTTTTAATGTCACCGTGGTCGTGTCCTGTACACAACCCTTTAATTTTTTGGCATCCGCCTTCAGTAGCCTGAGGTAGGCTACTTGGGTGCCAGAAGGTCCCTCTCTAAATCGCACAGAGGCCCGCTCGATTGTGACGTCGCATTGCTCCTTAACGGCTGCGACGGCATCTTCTGCGGTCGTGAACTCGTCCAGATGCTTGCACTGGAGAGTCATTTCCGCCCCTAGCGACCTGACTTGGGCGCTTTCACCAAGGACCTGTTGGGCTAAGGCCTTGTACACCGCACTAGATTGTGCGCCTCGCTTCAGCACCAGAAGCATTTCTCCCGTGTCGGTGCGTCTCACGCTACGCACATCTTGCCCAAGGGCCGAAAGGCTTTCGGCCGCCTTCATCGACTTAAGGACGTCGGCGTATTTGTCCTTGTCGGTTTTTAACCACAAGGCCTCGCCTCTGTCCTTGGCCTTCTTCGCGGGCCGCGGTACCTCCGGTGTCGGTGCCGGTTTCTTCTTGGTGAGCAGCGTCCAGGGGTTTGGGCCCCGCTGCCCCGGTCGCGCCGGGTTGCTGGTACCATCGCTCTGCCCAGCGAGGTCACTATCGCCTTCGCTTACCTCGGCCAAACGGCGTTTGGCCTTAACGGTTGCACGCCGTGTGGTGTAGGTTTTTGCACCCTCGCCTGGCGAGTTCCTAGGGCGCTTCGCGTTCGACGCCGTCTTGCGATTACCCTTGCCTTTTCCCTTCGAGGGGAACTCGGCCGCCGCTTCGAGCGACATGGCTGCTCCATAGAAGGTGAAGGCCACTGTCTGAGTGCCTGTATCGACCTTCTCTCTTCCCTCTCTCTTGGAGGCCACTGTCTGGGTTTCTCTGTCGGACTTCTCCCGACATTCCACCCTCTTGGCATAAGTCTGCTGTTCCTGTCTTGCGACACGAACAGTTTTCCGGAGCTCCAGGAGGCTCTGCTTTAACGCCTTGCTTATGTTTTGCTTTGCGCTAGTGAACTCGATTATTGAATCGAGCTGCTCCACCACTTTGCGCATCGCGGATAGTGGCCTGTCCAGTGCGTTGGTAGGGCTACTTCCTACCACTACTGGGGGTCACTGGTGCTATCAGATGCAGCACTCGTCGCTCCACTACTCTCCCCACGGTGGGGAGACCTCGCCAAACCATCTCTAGCAAAGGGGTTTGGCACCTCCGTTTGTTTATTATAATTTTTGTTTTTGTTCTCTATTTCAGTACCCACGAGTAGCGCGAGAATAAATGTCCGCCACGACAGAGCTCCGCATTAACGTGGTAAGGGACGCTTACTGTGGGGGTGGCCCAGGTACCCCACAGCCTCCGTTAACGATCGAGTATCTTTTTCACCCCCTCGATCACTCATCCCTCGGCACGGGTCGCTTCACGCCTTGGAATTGGGGTTATGACCTATCTTGCTTTACGTGGTGACCGCGGCCCAGATCATCACAACCATCCTCCTTTACCAGGGCTTTGGACCTGTAGTTCTGGTTCTCAATAGATCCATGTACGTATATTATTACAGACATGCTACTATTGAGATCCGTCATTCGCTAGCGGAGTTCATCGAGCTTATGGCCTATAAACTGTATACTGGTCTTATCGAACTCGCACTTGGCTGTGTTTAAAGTCAAATTGTTTAGGCTCAAGATTTCCAATACATTCGCAATGTTTACTTTAAGTCCTTCTAAAGTATCCGAAAATATTAGAAAATCGTCGATGTATACGATTACATGATCGCTAACATCTTTTAGGATCCTTGTCATTTCGCGCTGGAATATTTCTGGCGCGCAGTTTACACCAAACATGAGTCTAGTGAACCTGTACATGCCGTCTTCCGTCAAGAAAGTGGTCAAATCACGTGATTCTTCGGACAGTTCCATTAATCGCTCGATTGTGGGCGCGCATGTTTACCACTAGGCGGAAGTCATTTCTTCCTTTGGCCACTGCGGACATGCCACTTATCCAATTAGGAGCAGATGTAACTTTCTCGATTATTCCTTGCGTTTCCATTTCTTGTAGCCTATGTCGCGCCGCTTCTCTTTAAAAATCGAATAGGTATTGCTATGGTTACTGAATTATTTATGCTAATAGTACAACATACTGTGTATTTTGTCGTCATTTCTTACCTGTGCGCTGCTGGTACATTATAATATGCGCTTTTAACGGGTGGAACGGTTTTGTCAATGCTAAAGTGGACCTTTACTCGTGGCATTTTTGGAAAATGGTTTTGTTCTGCAGTATCTAACACTGGTTGATTATGTTTCCTACGTGTAACAGTCCCATATCACTTGACGTCGCCCGCCCAAGCAATGACCTTGTTCCTTTCGATACAACGTGGAAAACTGCGATAATACCTGGCTTAGTGGATCCGTTAACTACAATCTCCGCTTTGATTGTACACTCGGCGCCCATTGGTTTGTGGGATCCATACGCATGCCATTTCCTGTCGGGCGCTCCAAGGACTTCTAGTTTGGCTGCTCCCGATCGGACATCTCGCTTTAATTGAGTCCAGTCATTCCCTCCAATAACGTTAACGTCCGCACCTGAGTCAATGAGGAACCGAATGGGGGTGGATGACCCAATGGTGCAAGCGAAAACGACGTCTTCAAGTGAGAGGGCATTGACCAGCTAAGTTAGGATGATAGTTGATATAAAACAGTTTTAGTAGTTTTGGTCTATTATATTTTTTTTATTTCAGATATTACTTCATGACTATAAAATAATTTGGGGAATAAATGTTAATTAAATAATACCTGCTTATCATCATCTGGCACGTCGGATTTGTCCGGGGATCTATCGTGGCTCGGCCTGCTCTGCATAACGTTTATTTGTTTCTGTCGACAGGCCGCCGCATAGTGGCCTCGTTTACCGCATTTGTTACAGTTGCGACTTAGTGCTGGGCATTGTCCGTTTCTGTGATTGAAAAGGGAACATCGGGTGCATTTCAAACGCCGTCCTTGTGATCGCCGGTTAGATTCATCATTGCGGTGATACTTTGCGGGTTGTCTACTGCCTTTATCACCTACGCTTTTACGCTTACGATTCGGTTGGTCGTATGATGATCGATAACCGCTTCTGAGCTCCAAAACGTTGGATTCGTCTCGATGTCTGCTTTCGGACTCGAAAGCTTCGTTCCACGTCGCTGACTGAACAATGAAGTTCGTATCGTAACCATATGTCCTAGCTTGTTTCACCAGTTCTCGGTTTCTGAGGCCCGTCAAGAGCTGTGCTCGTACAAAACCTATCCTCGTCTTCGACACTGTAGTTGCATGAACGAACTTTGGACATTAATCTTGCATGGAATGTAACAGCAGATTCGCCGTTCTCTTGTCTCATTCTCGAGAACGCTTCGTGTTCGGCGGCGGTATCCGTCATTGATCGCAAGTAATTTTGGATGTTCTCCACGAATGTCATGTAGTAGCTTGTGTTCGCTAAGCTTGGGCGTAACTTGGCAGCTTTTACAATACCTTGCAACTCCTCGCCCATGGAAAGGAACAATAGCTGCGTCCTTTTGACGGGGTCGGTCACATTACTAAGGGAAGCCGCTATTTCAAAATTCTCAACGTAGCGGTTCCACTCCTCCCACATCTTGTTTGCCGCAATTCCACTGGAAAGGGTTTCAAGTGGTCCCATCGAATGCTTGAGGAGGAGCATTCTCCGCTGCTACGTTGATCTACGTCGTTCGAAAACTTCCAGCTCTTATCGGCTTCGTCGTTCAGTACTGGACTGGTTTGGAAACGGGTCAGAGTGTTGTTTATGTTCGCGATTATATTCTCCATACGGTCAATCCGATCAGCGTTGATGCGATCTGCTGATATCCCTAGCGTTGTCGTTTCTGGGAATGGCGAGGGATTGGGAGGTGGTCTAGGTGCTTCGTTGCTCGAGTTATATATACCTTCCACACTACAAACGCTGCCGGTATCTATTTTGTTATCTTCGTCGCCAGACGAGTCCTCGTTATCACTGCTCGATGTTTCTCGGTTCAGTACTCCTTCGGTTTCCACCATGTCAGTTCGGCTTTCGGCAATTTGGTCGCACACGTAATCGTCCGATTCTGAGTCGGCAATGCGACGAACATACTTGCCCGCGTTCGACATTTTCCTTGGTTCTAGTTTGTACGATTACTTTTTGTTATCTGTAAAGTTATGAAAAATAATCGCAATTAATTTATTGGTGCTTATTCTGGAGCGCGATTCTAAGACCCGCTTCACTTTCTATTATTATAGCACGACTTCCTGAATGGTTTTTCATTAGTCAGCGCGGTTTTTTCAACCCGCTTTCCGCGGTCTTTCGACCCGTTCTGCGCGGTCTCCCGACCCGCTCTGCGCGGTCTTCCGACCCGCTCTGCGCGGTCTTCCGATCCGCTCTGCGCGGTCTTCCGATCCGCTCTGCGCGGTCTTCCGATCCGCTCTGCGCGGTCTTCCGATCCGCTCTGCGCGGTCTTCCGACCTGCTCTGCGCCGTCTTCCGACCCGCTCTGCGCGGTCATCCGACCCGCCCTGTGGAATCTTACGGCCTACTTAGCGCGGTGCTATTGACCCGCTCGTCACGAATGTTCAGACCAGTGCGTTTGGCTAGGTCCGTGCAACGTTAGCTTCTGAATAATACGATTGTTTTTTTTCCGCAACCTAACCTAATTTTCGAAAGCATTTATGGTTTTCCCATTGTTTGCACTTAAATTCCACTTTCACTATGTATTTTTCGGTTCTGAGTGGTCCCTTTTCACCCGTTAGAGTTTAGATATTCAAAATTTTGATTCGGAATTTGTGTTGCAAGGAGAAAAAACTAGGAGTGGGTAATGTCCGGGACATAACCGCGGTGTTGACGTAGGACTAAACTTGGGCATATCATATGACATTCATGGATAATTTGAACCAATGCACTTTTTGAATGAATGTTTACTGGAAATTTCATGTCGAATGAGATTGCCACATTCACTGATTTTCTAGGACTTGCAAAAACCTTCGGGTTTGTAGATTAATTTGATAAACATTTGCTTATATGAATCACTGGTACATGTACAGAAGAATTGACAGGCGCAAACTCAATCCAAGTTATTAAATGGAACTTTCTAATTCAATTCTTTCTCCATTATGTTTTCATGTTTGCAGATAACTATTTTTGGTGATACCAGACGAGAATCCTTTCTAACGATTCGAACCTTGCCCGATTTCGCTTCTGCTGCGTATATACACGAACATTCCCCTTTCGCAGCTCACATCGAATGAGCATTGTATATCGCAATGCGATCTCTTTTATAAACTTCTTAGTGCAGATGGAAGTCCATCCTTTTGTGCGACAAATGGAAATATTTTCATCATTCTTTTTGGTGTGGCTTTCGCTTAGTAGCAGGGTTGCCACATTCACTAATGTTCTTGAAAGATTTGCAAAAACCTACGGGTTTGTAGATTAATTCGATAAACATTGGTTTATATGTGTCACTGATAAAGTACAGCAGACTTGACAGGCGCAAACTCAATCCAAGTTATTAAATGGAACTTTAGAATTCAATTCTTTCTCCATTATGTTTTCATCCTAAAAAGAACGGTTTGCAGATAACTATTTTTTGTGATACCAGACGAGAATCCTTTCTAACGATTCGAACCTTGTCCGAATTCGCTTCTGCTGAGTACATACACGAACATTCCCCTTTCGCAGCTCACATCGAATGAGCATTGTATATCGCAATGCGATCTCTTTTATAAACTTCTTAGTGCAGATGGAAGTCCATCCTTTTGTGCGATAAATGGAAATATTTTCATCATTCTTTTTGGTGTGGCTTTCGCTTAGTAGTAGGGTTCACACATTCACTGATGTTTTTGAAAGATTTGCAAAAACCATCAATCAAAGCAGGCTTTTGCTTTTACAAAATCTATCAAAATTGACGGTAAAATTCACGGAATCTACTACACAATTGTTTTGATTATTTCCCAACGAATCGTGCAAAAATCTGTTTGTTCCGTACAGCACAGCGCAAATAATTGACGTTGGAAAACAAATCGGTAACTTCAGCTGCCAAACACTTAGAAACGATCGAAGCATTTTTCCGTCAATGTCACTTTTCTGACTCAAATTTTTGTACGTATTTTCTTGCTTCCGTCCAATTGGACAGTTTATTAGTTTTATCGTACATTTTTCGGTTATTATTATAGAAAATAACTAACCAGATAAGAGGGAAGTTATTTTCCAAAGCACGAAATGGAAATTTCAATTGTAATTCTTCTGAGAACGATTTTTTGGTCCTAATAAGAACCGTTTGTTGTGAATATTATTTCGCCGTTTCCCGCTCGGCATGATGATTATTTGCTTGGTATGGATAGCGCACAGATTGGTATCTTCCAACAAATTAACCAGGCAGGCCTCGCTAGCTTCTTAGAGGGCCATTACGGCTGAGCTCCGGAAGAGTAGATCGGTTTTGAAACGCTGTGCAATCTCACGGACCAGGCACTGGAAGAGCAGCTTGCGAATTAGTAACTCTGTCCACTTCTGAAAGCGACGAATTTCACGCAGGGCGACGACAGTTCTTCGTTGGCAGCGATATGGCAGTAGCTATGATTTGGTTGGTAGTCCAAATGCAGCTTCTTGTTGAGCAGCACACGTACGTGTGTTCTGCTCTGTGGCTTAGACACGTCTGGCTTTAAGAAAAACTGTGACACTCATATTTATAGGTTCTAGCATTAATGTTGATTCGCATTAAAAGTAGCTTTGAACTTTTTAAACAAGTTTTACATAGCAAACAAGGTATCAATAGCAAGCGTTGAACGTTTTCCTTTCGATTTATGAAAATTTTGAAATGACACCCAGTATAGTAAAGAAAGACGTAAGTCCTACGTCAAAAATGCAACACCTGGCAGGATCGCCATTGTGAAATCCTAAGGGCTACCGGAAAAGGGACCACCCAGCTGGCTGTGCTTCTGCACGTCTTACCTGCTTGATGATTGGATCTTGAAAGAGGATGTGTTAGTGGCGGATGCAAAGATGGTGGGGTGCAGTCAGCGTGAGTGCGCACGCACAGAGTTGCCGGTTTATGTTCAGCATGCGTTACACTGTTTGAGTATCTCAACTCGTACCACACATGTGCCACCAGAGGTGCTTTAAAAGAGAGTAAGTCAATCGATCATTTGGTTGTGAATATGACTATCATTGAATGGGTTTAACATGAAATATATCGAAACACTGATAAGCTTAGTGCTAATAATTAATAATTAATTACCAAGAAATTTAACCGCAAAACTACTTCCCCATTCAGAGAACACTAGAAGTAATTGAAAAACAAATAATTAGTTCACTTATTTGATCTTTCATATACATTTTCGCACAGTAGGGAATAGTACAATTTAATTGTAAGGCGCTCTAGAGAACATTTATACTTCTAAAAATATGATTCCCAATATATTTTAAATGCTTCATTTTGAGAATACGAATAATCTCTAAGTTCAAAATGTAATCAACAGGACCACCACCTGTCACATTTAATGCATGACGTCACTGTGCAGTGACCAATTGTTTATACCCTTCCATTTCGGTACGGTACCGTGTCTCCTGAGTTGAGCGCGATTCGGGCGATGCGTCGGCTTCCGTCGGCGTCGGCGGGACGTCGCCGTTCCGTCGGGATAGGTTGAATACGTTTCTTTGCGCCCGTTCACACGTGCCGTACGTCAAAGCGTTCCGTGCCGTTGATGTTGTGTGTGAATGCCTCCATTTAACTGCATGTAACTTGTCCTGACGGAGCGGTGGCGTTTCGTTGACGTTGACGGGGGCTGGTGTGTCGTCTGAGTCGCCCTTTAACCGGATCGTCATGTGCAACTCGCCCAGGTTAAAATGCAGCTTCAGTGCACCTTTCAGCTCGTTCACAGTACTGGCTTAAGGCTTTAACTTCTGCCCTTTTACCCAGTGATGTGGTAATAATCTTATGTATAGTTGAGCTGTTAATCGTGGGGTCCTCCTTCAACTCGAGTATATGTATGAAATTGTGTATATGTGTGTATGCATGTATACATGTATTACAATGCGTATATGTATGTAGGTATTTGTATATGTATGTGTGTATGAATGTATGTGTATATTTTTTATGTATACATGTGTGTATCTATGTATGTATATATGCACAGAATTTTTTTTTTAATTTTAAATTTATTTTCATGCACATATTTGGAGCATGTATATAAATGTGGAGTTACGTTCCACCACAAAAACACACAAATTATCGTGCTTTCTTCAACGAATTTCATTATAGTTTTACACGTTGATTGAAGATTACAGTTGCATTAAACGGGATACCAATGCACTTAAATGTATTTTTAATTCAATATTTCTGTAAAAAAATGACATGTAATTTTACACGAGTGAAAGTGTAAAATCATACGCTTTTTGATGCTCCCATTGAGTGCATCGAATTCAACTTAATTGTCAATCAAATTTTTGATTCAAGCTTTGTATGTTTACATTCGGGTTGATTTACATGTCGTTTAAATTTCATTACTTTTTGGTGTGTGTGTGTGTGTGTGTGTGTGTATGTGTGTATATGTACATATAAATGTTCAAAAAATGGTTGCATTATACACGGGATTGTTTTGTAGTGCACACTTATAATCTATTAATGTCAAAAACTGATACTTCTGGATAGAAGTCAGATCTTCCTCCAATTACAGCCCCCTGGAGATCTCCAATGGAACAACTTACACAAGTCCAACAGGCAGTGACACCAGGCAAAGAGAAACGATGACCGCGGAACATGTCTGGCACTGTACACGAAATGGGTCATCGGAAAATCAATTGAGCTAGCACCTTCCTAAATCCGTGAACCAAGTTATTTGCATGAATGTTTAAATACACGCAAACATCTTTTTTCTGTAAATCACTACCAGCTAGTGGGAGATAGGATGGTTAACACACACACACACACAAAATATATCGAAACACTGATTATTTTGAAAGGTGATGTCTCAGGATGATTTGTCCAGAAAGTCAAGAGCTTCTCGATAGTGGGCGGCGCTAGCGCGTATGCAAATGTTCAACAAATGTTAAAATATTTTTTTATCTCAATAACGAGATTATTTAGAGGAGTACTGTCTTCAGTGAAGTAAAGACTACAGACTGGTGACAGACTAGTTTGGGATACTCTCACTATGTGGCCAACGTTGATGTGGCGCTAGTGAATGTACCACCCTACAGCACATTATAGAATATGATACATCTCAAAAGTTAACGCAGTTATGGACAAATCAAATTGGAATTGATTCGCCAGGCGGCGCTAGTGAGCATGTATTTTTTTCAAATTCTGTATCGAGATCATAATAATTTAGAGGTGTTGTGTCTTCGGCAATATTCATCAGTGGGTCAAGTGCTGCCCGACGGTGAATAGATAATTTCAGAATTCAGTCACTAGGCGGCGCTAAGTTATGTTTTATCTCGAATGTTTAATAATTTAGGAAAAAGATGTTTTCTCTAAAGTATCTGAGGACGTCAAGGGCGGTTCGATAATGTAATGATAAAATTGTATATTATCCTCTGCATACATTTTTTTATTCTAGTATCTCCAGATTATGTCAATTTAGAAGAGTCATGACTCTTGTCCTCCATCTTGTAAATAGAATTGTATCCCTAGTTTTAAGATAACTGTGAAATTTTTCATGAATATTTGTTGTTGTTTTGTGTACTAAACTATAGTGTTAGTTTTAAGATAACTGTAATTTTTTTCGTAAAATACTATTACTCCCCCTCTTGTATATCAAGCTGAATCCCTTGTTTTAAAATTTTTCATAAAAAAATCTTTTGGCCCTCTCTTGTATATTGAATCTTACTTGTAGTCTTAAGATAGATGTAAACTTTCTTTTCTTTTGTAACCTCCTAGCTTTAAGATATCGAAAATGTAAAAACAATAGAATTTGGCACCGCCAAGCTAACGCATTTGTGCCTATAAAATAAACGAAATGAATAAAAAAAGAAGAGTCATGTCTTCACCAAAGTTGCTTGAGATGTCAGGGAATGCCCGATGGTGACACATTAGTTTAGGATACTCTCATTATGCGGCGCTAGTGAGCGCACAAGCTTTCAATACACAGTAGATTGTAATGTTTCCCAATTGAACAATTTAGGAAGATGTTTTTGATACAATTCTTGCGGCGCTAGTAAGTACGCTAGTAAGCTAGTAAAAATTTTGATATTCAAGATAGAATATTTTTCAACAATATGGCATATATACATATATATATATATATATATATATATATATATATATATATATATATATATATATATATATATATATATATATATATATATATATATATATATATATATATATATATATATATATATATATATATATATATATATATATATATATATATATATATATATATATATATATATATATATATATATATATATATATATATATATATATATATATATATATATATATATATATATATATATATATATATATATATATATATATATATATATATATATATATATATATATATATATATATATATATATATATATATATGTATAAAGTTTTGAAATATACATCTGTCAGCTCAAATTTTTGTTCTAGGTGTGAATTTAAGAACTTTCGCCGAAAATGGCTTAATTTGGACATGATTGAGAGGTGTCTCCATTCAAAAATCGTGTTTTTGCTATGTTTCCATAGGAAGACCACTTACACTCTGATTTAATAGGCCCTACATGCCCACATATCGTCAAGGATTGTTCCTTAGACATATCTTAACATGTTTTAACAGGTGAACATAGCTCTAATCGCAATAGAAAATTTGTTATCTGGATTTTTGTATAGAAAAGAATACCAAAAAAAAAAAGATACTAATTTTCTTTGGATTTGATATACTTTCTATTAAGTTTCTATTTTGGTACATTGACATTGACCCCCAAGTGCATGAAAATATACAAAACTATTGATTTACACCAGCCAACAACTTTCCCTTTTTTACTGGCTGATAGGACTGCAGCTTATAGACTAAGGAATATCGGTCCGGCCCGCGAGACAAAATTTGCAAAATCGGACGGAGTGACAACTATCTACCAAGTAAACACCGGTCCTCGGGATGAGGAGTAATTTTTGCGCCTGTTTGTCTCGAAGTATGTAACATCAAGTTCTCTATTTTGTCTAGTCCAATGTATCATGCTCCTAACAACCAATGTCGTATATACAGGTCTGGCGAAGATGGCACTATGGTATTCGTAAGATGAATCTTACATTAGTGGTGTGAGTGATCACAGTATAAATCGACTTCCTTTCGTCATAGCGGTCGTTCCGTTCCCATTGAATCGTGTAACCGCTATGACGTCGACCCGTTGTCCTTTTGGATTGTTTACATATTTTTGGTTGCCAACA